>NC_091449.1:18421862-18721862 GCF_964237555.1 Oryctolagus cuniculus | reverse complement strand
TGGAGCACAGCTGGACCCCCACTCCAGCAAGATGAGAAGTGGCCCTGCCTGCCCAGGGGGCCCCTCCCCAACTGACCCCACACAGGCTCCTGGCCCGATGACCACAGCTGTCTGCACACAGGACCCTCCTAGGACAGGGGTGGGCGGGGCTCCCACCTGCATGTGGGCAGGGCTAGAGGGAGGTGGGGCTGTGGGAGACCCTGTGCAGTGATGTAAAGGCTACCGGCACTGGATCCCCTTCAGCCATCTGAGAACCCCTGGAAGGCCCAGGTGCCCTGAGCCCAGTTGTGGGGGCCAAGTGCACTCCTGCGAGCAGGGCTGGGCACAGAGGCAGGGCTGGGGGCCCCACGGCAGAAAACAAGAGTGTGGGCTCTGCAGCCCTAGCCTCGGGCCAACAGAAGGCAGCGGGACCCGGAGCATCGCTGGCTTCTGGGCTCTAGTGGGGAGGGGTCCCCGTGCTCATCCCCTGCTGCTGCTGCCATCATGGACCTGAGCGCCTGGGTCCCCATGCAGAGCAGAGATGGGCTTGTCCCAGCTCTAGAGGCTCTAAGTGGGAGCCCAGGTGCAGGCTGTCCAGGCACTGGGGAGGCCCCACTGTGCCTCCAGGTGCTGCCTCCTTGGGTGCTCATGGGACAGTAGCGGTGACAGCCCAGTCTCACCAGGAAAGAGACAGTGGCCCAGGGGCAGAGGACACAGGGCACCCCTGCCACCTCTTTAGAAACTGCATTCCCTGTCCCCAAGTCCTGAACCAGACTCCATGTCTGCCCCACAGCCCCAGCTCTCACCCCCATCATCTTAGGCTCAGTTCCTTTCCAGCCATGTAGGAGGGACTCAGATGCGGGAAATCAGCCAATGCACTGTTAGGGCGCAGCAGGTCAGGTGGGGTAGGTGATGGGGTCCTGAGTTGGTGCCTGTGTCCCCAGAGATGAGAGTGAGGCAAGGAGTTCAGGGCCATCCACCCTGTGGGGCTGTGCAGGAGGAGCCGGTGGTGTCCCAGGGCTCCCCTTGCCCGGGCTGCACACACCCTCCCGTCTGGGGCCAGCAGCCTGGAAGAGTCCTCAGCGTCACACGTGGTGATGGGGACCCCAGGATGAGGTCGGGGCAGGCACCCTGCAGGCCAGACGGGGGCTGTGGAGAAGCAAACCGCGTCTCTTCTTCTTCCAGCCAAGGCCATCGAACAGTGCAGCAGGCCCCTGGGGCAGGCACGCGTCCCCCAGATGCACCTTCCTGCCCCCACTGCTCTGAAGGCCAAAATCACCATTCAGGACACAGTGGCAGTGTGGGAGCAGACCAGGGGTCCCGCTACTCGTGCAGTGATGATCCGTCCTCCAGGAAGCTTTGGCCTCCGCATCACCAAGAGGGAAGGCATGGAGGAGGAGGAGAGCTGGGAAGGCAGCCCAGAGCCCCTCGGCCTGGGCTCCCCTGTGGGGACCGCAGAGTCTCCAGGTTCTGCCAGCCCCACGGAGTCTCCAAAGTGCTCGAGGTGGGGAGGCCTGTGCCAGTGCCCCAGTCTCCCTAACCTGAGCGGGCCAGAGCACAGGGAGGACGACTGCTCCGACGCTGGCAGCCGGGAGGGCCTGTGGATGTGGGCTCCTCCACAGGCCTCAGAGCCCCCAGAACCAGGGCCCATGCAGGCTGTCCCCGCCTGGGGGCCACAGCTGAAGACTCCCCCCTACTGGCATGGCAGCCCCACGCACTCTGGGGACAGTCACGGGCTGGAGCCGGCCAGAGCCAGCCCTGGGATGGGAGACCAGGCCCGCGTGCCCTCCCTGGCCAGAGGCCTCCTTACCTCTTATTCTGTGGGGCACCTGGATGATGGGTGCCTCCTAGAAGAGAGGCCGAGTTCAGCATCTGTCCTGCCCAGGCTGGGCAGCAGCCTTCCGTGTGTCTTCACGGCATCCTATGCACTTGGTTGAGCCCCCACCGCCCAGGCTCTTCCTGGGGCCAGGACACCCTGACACTGGAAGACAACAGCCGTGCCAGGAGCCACTGTACTCTCCTCCCCGCCCCCTCCCCCACCGCCACCCTCAGGTGGTGCTGAGCCTGTATTAAATTGTTCCATGGAAACGAGTTTGCTCCAGTTTGTGACCCCGGTGCCCAGCGGCAGCAAGCTTCCCCGTGTTCCTGGAGAGCATAGGCAGCTCCACAGCCCCCAGCCCCAGGCAGAGACCCACTCAGGACCCTGCAGGCAATGCCTGAGATTCAGCTGTGCCCTGTGGGAACTGGGTCAGGGTGGGAGAGCAGCAGCTGTGAGTGCCCGTGACCTCTGGGACAGATCAGCACAATAGGAACAGCCGTGGTTGGAGGGCCTGTGTCACCTCTGTGCTCTCCCCTAGACCTGGGCGGCCGTGGCTGCAGCATCCCTGGCTTGACCCCACATGTCTCTCACAGGTATGGGATACCTGTGTCACACTGTATGTTCCAGGACCTCAGGAAGGAATTAAATTCCTGTGGTGTATACGCTGGCCCGTTATCAGTCTTTATTTTCCAGGGGACACCGAGGACCAGCAGGGCTGACTTAACCGCCTTTATCACATTTCTAGCCTTTTCTCCGGATTGGGCTGCTGCAAATACAGCCTTTGAATAAGTATCTCCCACCACTTGGACAAACTTAAGTTGACCAAAGGAGTTAATGTGGGTGACGTCCACTTGCCAGAGCTTCTTAGGAGCAAGGCCTCGCGGGTTCACTCCTGCTTGTAGCAGTGGGGCTGACGGGGCGAGGGGGCACAATTCTTGCAAGAGTGCACTAGGTGTTTGCATTGGCTCATTGTTAGCTCCGGGAAAAGTGATTTTGTGTTGCTTTCTGCCATATGAAGTTTTTGGTGTAGAATAGGGGCTTGTTCTAGGTGTCTGATGGCAGCCAAGTTGCAGGAGATAAGATGATCGACCTTTTCATTGCCTTGGGAAACTCACATAACAAGCAGCAAGTATGACCTGCAAACCAGCGTAAGCACAGCAATGGAGTTTTTTTTCTGAACTTGAGCCTTGAACCCCCTGGGCGGTTTAAAGGGCCCTGTGCCTCCATCAGCACCAGCAGGTGGTATCGGGAGAGAGGCATCTCCCCAGACTGAGTTGTCCCGAGCCCTTCCAGCCCCTGAGGCTGCAGCCCTACAGGCCCACACGCCGGGTCACCAAGGGGCGGTGCTGCTCTGCCTAGACCCTCCAGAGAGCTCCCCCAGCCTCCGATGCAGGAGCACAGTGTGTTGGCTCCAACAAGACGAGGGTGTCCATGGAAACGCTAGCAGAAGCGAGCCCAAGACAGCTGCTTGTGCTCTTATCTGGAACCCGGTGAGCAGCAAGACGAGTAACTTAATATCGGGTTATAACCATGAATAAAACCCCACATGTGAGTGCATCCTGATACAAACAGATAACTGCATAAGCAGACGGATGGAGAAGAGACAAATACTCCTGAGAGAGACCCTAAGTAGTCAATGGCTGACTCCGCTCCAGCAGGGAGAGCTACTGCCCCTCCCTGACAGATGTGGACAGTCCTCTGGTGATAACCCGTGGTCAGCCACAGCTGTCATGCACCTGGATGCCAGGTGACAAGAAGGGACCTGATTTCTTTGGTTTTCTTTCCAAACTCCCCAACCCTAGTCCAAACTCCAAAGAGAGCACAGTGTAGGGGACATTGGGTCATCCCTGGCCAGGCCTCCCCTAGAGTGGCAAGGTCAGAAAACCCAGGACAAGCTGAGAAAGCTCCCAGCCCCGAGGACAGGTGGACAACGGGCAGCTGGCACTCAGCTCTGGGTGCTTCTTTGCCTAAAGCAGTTGCCGGATGTGAATCCTGTTTGGCACAGGGTTCTCCCTGGGCTCGAAATAATTGTGTGTCTTTTCTGCTCTGATGCCCAGCAAACCGTATTCTGTCATTGTTGGTGATAGAGTGCCTCCAGCCAAAACAAAACAAAAGTGCTTAATCTTGAATTCACTTGGAAGGCAGAGTCACAGAGAGGCAGAGAGAGAGAGAGAGCGAGCGAGAGAGAGAGAGAGCAAGAATTTCAGTCCGTTGGTTCACTCCCCAAATGGCTGCAATGGCAGCTGGGCCTCCTCTGGGTCTCCCATTTGGGTGCAGGGGCCCAAGCACTTGGGTCATCTTCCACTGCTTTCCCAGGCCATTAGCAGAGAGCTGGATGGGAAGTGGAGCAGCCGGGACTGGAACTGGAGCCCACATGGGATACCGGCACAGCAGGCAGCAGCTTTACCCATTAAGCCACAACATGGACCCTAATTTTGACATATTGTGACATGTAAAACCTGCACTTTTAAAAATGTGAGGGGCTGGCTTGTGGCTCAGTGGGTTTAAAGCCCAGGCCTGTGGTGTTGGCATCCCATATGGATGCTGGCCAAGTCTGGCTGTTCTGCTTCCAATCCAGCTCCCTGCCATGGCCTGGGAAAGCAGTAGAAGATGGCCCAAGTCCTTGGGCCTCTGCACCTGCGTGGGGGACCCAGAAGAAGCTCTTGGCTTCTGGCTTCTAATCAGCACAGCTCCGGCCATTTTGGTCATTTGGGGAGTGAATCAGCAGATGGAAGACATTTCTCTCTCTCTCTTTCTCTATCTCTCTAACTCTGTCTTTCAAATAAATAAAATAAGTCTTTTTTTTAAAAAAATTAATGTGAGGCAATATCTACACATTCACAAAAGACCTTCAAAAACGTAGTGGAAGCTGCATTTTATGAAAAAGTCATGTGACTTTCGAAATTTTTGCACTGAAATAAGCTTACTGTTTTTTTTTTTTTTTTTTAAGATTCGTTTATTTATTTGAAAGAATTACACACAGAGAGGAGAGGCAGAGAGAGAAAGAGAGACAGAGGTCTTCGATCTGCTGGTTCACTCCTCAACTGGCCCCCATAGCCACAGGTGTGCCGATCCGAAGCCAGGAGCCAGAGCTTCTTCCTGGTCTCCCACGCAGGTGCAGGGGCCCAAGGACTTGGGCTATCTTCTACTGCCTTCCCAGGCCATAGCAGAGAGCTGGATGGGAAGTAGAGCAGCTGGGACTCAAGCTGGCTCCCATATGGGATGCCAGCACTGCAGGAGGAGGCTTTAACTCACTACGCCAGAGCCACAGCACCAGCCCCAGCTTACTGTGTTTAAAAAGGAATTATTGGGGCCAGCGCAGTGGCCCAGTGGGTTAACGCCCTGGCCTTAGGGACCGGTGTCCCATATGGGCACCGGTTCTAGTCCCAGCTGCTCCTCTTATGATCTAGCTCTCTGCTATGGCCTGGGAAAGCAGTAGAAGATGGCCCAAGTCCTTGGGCCCCTGCACCCGTGTGGAAGGCACAGAAGAAGCTCCTGGTTCCTTGCTTCAGATCGGCTCAGCTCTGCCTGTTGCGGCCATCTGGGGAGTGAATCAGTGGATGGAAGACCTCTCTCTCTCTCTCTCTCACTGTCCACTCTGCCTGTCAAAGAAAAAAAAATAGAGTAATTATCCAGACTTACTTCCTATAATTAATTGACTTTGACACTTATTATCAGGACTTCTACCATGCACTGCTCATTCAAAATATTTGATTCTGATTAATTTTTAGAAGCCTATAGTATTTCTTTTTTGTTTGTTTTTTCATCTATAGTATTTTGAGCAGGAGAATCTTCAGAGCCCATGATCCAGAGAATTCTTTCTGTGACTATCACATATTGGTTTTTTTGTTTTCCTTTTTAAATATTTATTTATTTATTTATTTATTTGAAAGGCGTAGTTACAGAGAGGCAGAGATAGAGAAAGAGAGAGAGAGAGAGTCTGCAAAATTACTCTTTTTTTTTTCTTTGACAGGCAGAGTGGACAGTGAGAGTGAGAGAGAAAGAGAGAGAGAGAGATAAAGGTCTTCCTTTGCCGTTGGTTCACTCTCCAATGGCCACTGCGGCTGGCGCACCACGCTGATCCGATGGCAGGAGCCAGGTGCTTCTCCTGGTCTCCCGTGGGGTGCAGGGCCCAAGCACTTGGGCCATCCTCCACTGCACTCCCGGGCCACAGCAGAGAGCTGGCCTGGAAGAGGGGCAACTGGGACAGAATCCGGTGCCCCGACCGGGACTAGAACCCGGTGTGCCGGCACCGCTAGGTGGAGGATTAGCCTGGTGAGCCGCGGTGCCAGCCTGGATAATTGCTCTAGATAAAGACACTGTAGGGGCTGGCACTGTGGCGTATTGAGTAAACCCGCTGCCTGCAGTGCCGGCCTCCCATACGGGCACTGGTTCCAATCCAGCTCCTCTCTTTTTTTTTTTTTTAAAGATTTATTTATTTATTTGAAAGAGTTATATAGAAAGATAAGGAGAGAGAGAGAGAGAAAGAGAGAGAGGTCTTCCATCTGCTGGTTTACTCCCCAACTGGCCGCAACAGATGGAGCTATTCCAATCCGAAGCCAGGAGATAGGAGCTTCCTCCGGGTTTCCCACATGGAAACATGCAGAGAGCTGGATTGGCAGTGGAGCAGCCGGGACTGGAACCAGCACCTCTGCTGTGGCCTGGGAAAGCAGAAGATGGCCCAAGCCCTTGAGAAACTGCACCGCATGGGAGACTGTGGGGAGCAACTCGGACTAGACTGTTACTGGAATTAAGACTTATTCTATGCATCTGCTCTCCCACAATATGGCGCTGAGAAGGGAGAAACAGCTTCTACGCAGCTGCCTCCAGTTCAACCAATAAACTGTAGGACCTGCTCCTGATTGGAGGAGAGCAGCGTACTCGGCGTGTGGGTAGCAGAGTTGGGATTGGCGGAAAAGGACTATGAAGGAGGAGAGAGACAACATGCACCAGGAACATCTATCTGAAGGAACACCTGTGCAGCCCCCGAGAGAGCCGGCCGGCGGTGTGCCGCTCCCCCGCGGAAGTGGGGAAGGTGGCAGGGGGAACTGCCCTTCCACAGAGGTGGAAGGGATGGTAGCCAACCTGGGAAGAACCAGCAGCAAACCCGGGGAGGGCCGAGCAGACAAAAGAACAGCGCAGGGTCCTGTGTCGTTCCTCCACAAAGAGGGGCAGCGACAGGAGACTGGTAAGAAGCTCTTGGCTCCTGGCTTCAGATTGGCACAGCTCTGGCTGTTGCGGCCAACTGGGGAGCGAACCAGCAGATGGAAGACCTCTCTCTCCCTGCCTCTGCTTCTTCTCTGTGTAACTCCGACTCTCAAATAAATAAATAAATCTTTTTTAAACAAGACATTGCAAATGTTAAAAATTAAAATTTAACCTGTTTTGTTAAAAACAACCTTTTAAAGATAAAAATAACGTGGTTTTTGTTCAATTATTCCAGACTATATTCTCACATATAGGGGTAGTGCTAGAAAGAATAGGAAAAAACATGAGAGGACAGAGTAAATACCTGAGATAATAGAGAAATATCTGTTCAAGTGCTTTTCAGTGCAAGAGTAGCTGGTAGAATTAAAGACAGCGTGTGATGTTACAAATCAGTCAGAAACAAGAGTGTAACTCCTCATGCAAAAGGGAGAGCACTGAAAGTAGCCATGAAACGTAAGCCAAAACCTTAGAAGAGAGTGACTGAAATTAGAACACACCAACCACAACCACAAAAAATGGGTTAAATTTATTATAAGAATCTCAGAGTAAAATTTTTTTTTTGACAGGCAGAGTGGAGAGAGAGAGAGAGAGAGAGAGAGAGAGAGAGAGAGAAAGGTCTTCCTTTGCCGTTGGTTCACCCTCCAGTGACTGCTGCGGCTGGCGTACCACACTGATCAGATGGCAGGTGTCGCTCCCCCTCTTCGTGGAGGAGCAACACAGGACCCTGCGCTGTTCTTTCGTCTGCTCGGCCCTCCCCGGGTTTGCTGCTGGTTCTTCCCGGGTTGGCTACTATCCCTTCCACCTCCGTGGAAGGGCAGTTTCCCCTGGCCGCATTCCCCACTTCCGCAGGGGAGCGGCACACCGCCGGCCGGCTCGTCTCGGGGGCTGCACAGGTTCCCTTAGATGTTCCCCATAGATGTTCCCGGTGCATGCCGTCTCTCTCCTCCTTTATAGTCCTCCTCCGCCAATCCTAACTCGGCTGCCCACACGCCGAGTACGCTGCTCTCCAATCAGGAGCAAGTCCTACAGTTTATTAGCTGAACTGGAGGCAGCTGTGCGGAAGCTGTTTACTTCTCTCCCAGCGCCATATTGTGGGAGAGCAGATGCATAGAATAAGTCTTAATTTCAGTAACTTAGTCCAGTCCGGATTGCTCCCCACAGGCAGGAGCCAGGTAATTGTCCTGGTCTCCCATGGGGTGCAGGGCCCAAGCACTTGGGCCATCCTCCACTGCACTCCCTGGCCACAGCAGAGAGCTGGCCTGGAAGAGGGGCAACCGGGACAGAATCCGGTGCCCCGACAGGGACTAGAACCCGGTGTGCCAGCACTGCAAGGCGGAGGAATAGCCTAGTGAGCCAGGATGCCGGCCTGAACTCAGGTATTCTAATATAGGACGTGGCTGCAGCGGCTTTACCACTGCACCAAGGGCCTGCCCCCAATGTTTTTCTTAAGCTTTAGGTGTCTTCGCATCAGGAAAGGAGTGGCAAATCCAGACCCAAAATGCAAAGTCATCGTAATCAGTCATTGCTTTCTTTTTCCACTTAACGTGGCCAACTCTTCCCTGGGCTCTTCTGGGGGTTCCTACAGACCACAGAGCCTGAACCCCAGCTGCTCTGCTCCAAAGTGGCCCAGACACCCAATGGGGACGATATGGCAGCACCATACTACGTCTTCCTTTTTTCCACAACCTTGTTCTCTTTCTACCTGTTTATGTTGTAAAGTTTTAGAATTTTTATTTACATTTGTTTATTTGAAAGGCAGAGAGACAGAGATCTCCTGGCCACTGATCCATTCCCCAAATGTCTGCAACAGCCAGGGCTGGGCCAGGCTGAAGCCAGGAGCCCCAAACTCAATTTGGGTCTCCTGTGTGGGTCACAGGGATCCAAATATTTGGGCTATCACTTACTCCCTCCCAGGGTCTAGGCGAGCAGGAAGCTGGAATTCAAAGTGGAGCCAGGCCTCAAATCCAGGCACTCTGATAGGGGCTACCAGCATACCAAGCTGTGTCTTAACTGCTGCACCAAATGTCCAAAACAATGGTGCAAGGTCTTTTAAAAAACAAACAAAAAATCTTCCCATTAGCATCAGAGTTGGGGGAGGGGGGAGCAGGTTACAGGTACAGATTCTGAAACTCTGCAGTCTTAAGAGACTGGGTGGCTGCAGCCTCATTTTGAGTATCCATCCCAGTGCAACAGGAGAGAAACAGGACTCATTTAGAAAAATATCAAGCTCCTCACAACTGGACACGTGTCCATTTCTAGCTCCAAACCAATCAGGAGCGAGGAGTGTCAGATCCTAACCGGCAGTGACCCCTGCTGCCCTGGTAGGGACTCCTGAACGTTCAAGCATGCCCAAAATGGCCTCATGTGAACTTTCCGGGGTGATGGTATCAAGCACCATTGCTGTGGTGTGTCGTGTGCAAAATGAGTGAAAGCCAAATCAGCGGTGCCTGTGCAGATCACCTAGCTGGGTGCAACATGGTGTCCTGTGCCCAGGGGTTTGAGCCAGATTGAAGTGCCGTGTGCACTGGGGGAACAGGCACGCCTTCCCACCCCCATGAAAGCACCTGTTCGGCTCCCATAGGACAGCAAGTTGATGGAAGCTCACCCTGCTGTGCTGTCCGTGTGTTGGAGCATGAGCGCCCCATAAACCCTTCTGGGTTGCATATTGGCCCCTTGTCAATTTCTATCTGCAAGTGAGCCAAAGACCCTGGGCTTGGTAAGGCCACTGTGATGTACAAATAGTTCCACTTTCTGGAAGCAGGTTTGTGACAATGTTTCAGGATCACCTTTTGCAGCATGAGTTAATCAAAGAAAAAAAAACAAAGGTTGTCCTTTGCATTCTTCATTAAAAAAATTTTATATATTTGAAATGCAAAATGAGAGAGAGAGAGAGAGCAGGAAGGAGGGAGGGAGGGAGGCAGGGAGGGAGAGAGAGAGATCTTTCATCCACTGGTTCATTCCCCAAGTGCCCACAGTAGCAGGGCCGAGTTGGGCTGAAAGCAGGAAATACAGCTGCATCTCCCACGTGGGTGGCAGGAACCCAAGCACCTGGGCCTTCCCCTGCTGCTTCTCATGCACATCGCAGGAAACTGAACCCAAGTGCAGACGGACACCCCACGCAGGGGCTCCAGCCACCGCGCTGGCACATCGCCTGCCCGTGTTCTCCACCTCCTTTCAGGCTCGGGACCTTCCACGTCTCACCTGTCGACAGGTGTGCTGGCCTGCCAGGTATGTAGCCTGCTTCCTCGCCCCCCCCCCAGCACCAGGTGAACACCATGCTCCCCATCAGCAGCTTCCTGCCTGACTCGCAGGCGCACACCTGTCCTTTCCCAAGGTCCTCCTGGGGGACGTCAAGCACACACCTGTGGGGCCTGTAGAATCAAGCTTTTTTTTTTTCCTTGAATTTTTATTTTTTTTAAAGGTTTACTTGAAAGTCAGTTACCGAGAGAGCCGAGCTTATTTTTTTAAAACTGGAGGCTTACCTGAACATCTTGCTCCCCCAAGCACAGAACCTAACAATTCCCATGCTCTCTCTAATCTGGTCTTCCACTATTTTGTTATTTCCACATAGAGCTTAAGAAACCTTGCGCCCACCCCCACCCCCCATTGAAATACTAAGGAATTCAGCTGTAAAAGCTTCCTGGGGGGGGGGTGTCGAGGTTTCTTTCATTTTTTAAAAAAATATTATTTATTTATTTGAGTGCTAGTTAGAGAGAGAGGGAAAGACAGAGAGAAAGGTCTTCCATCAGCTGGTTCACTCCCCAGATGGCCAGAGCTGGGCCAATCAGAAGCCAGGAGCTTCTTCTGGGTGCAGGGACAGAGCCTTCCAAGTGAGAACTCTGGTGGCTGCTTCAGTCACAGGAGCTGCAGACCCCGGCCCACTCAGAGGACGGGGTCGTGCACACTTCCGCTAAGACAAGCAAGCCCCGCACAGAGACCTGGGGAGCGCGGCCCGCTGGACGCTGGGGGTGGACAGCCCAGCAGGTCCCGCGCGCTCCCGGCGGGGAGGCCAGCCCAGGTCCCCAAGCCCCCGGGCGCCCCGCGGCCCAGGAAGCGAGCCGCGCGCCAGGACCGCGGGACCCCACGCCCCTCCCCACCGCACGGCGGCGCTGCGCAAGGCCGGCTGTTGTCCGGGGCCGTTGGGCGCCCACGTGGCTTCTGGACGCCTGGAGGCCGGCGCGGGGGCGGGCGCCATTACGAGAGGCCGGGGGCGCGGGGTGGAGCCGACGAGGAGCCCAGAGCGCGCCCGCGGCGGCGGCGTCGGGTGGGAAGACGAGGCGCGGCACTGGGGGGCGTGGCGGCCGGCCTGCAGGCGGGGGCGCGTCCAGGGCAGGAAGCTGGAGTCCCCGTCGAGCTGGTGGGCGCGGCCCCCGCAGAGGCCTGAGGCTTCCGGCGCGACGGCAGGGGCCGCCCCCGGGGCGGCGGCGGTGGCCGCGCGGCTCGCCACGCCCGCCATGCTCGCCGCCGGGCGCGTCGTCCAGGGCGAGCGGGCCAGAGGCGCGGCGAAGATGCTCGAGGTCCTGGTGCTCCAGGTGAGCGAGCGGCCCGCGCAGGGACGGTCGGGCCCGGGTCGGTGCAGGCGGGAGGCTGGAGTGCGGGTGGGGGTCGCTTCAGAAGGGGGCGCGTGCGCTGTTCCCGACGACCCCGGAGGGCGGTTGCTGCGAGCTGTCTCGCACTAGGTGTGCGTTCCTGACTCGGGCACGTTGGCAGGTGTGTCGGTGCCCCGCACACCCCAGCCCACGTCCGCCCTAGGTTAGGGCCCTCGCGGGGAACCGTGGACCTGGCTCCCGCCCTTCCCCCGCCGCCCTCGGGGCTCGGCTTCCGGGACCCCCCCCCCCCCGCCGCCCTCTCCTCACGCGGGTGTCCTGGTCCCCGGGGCGGGCATGGGCCGCCACCTTGGAGACTTGAGGTGCCGGGAGGGCTCCCGAGGAAGCCGGAGGGGAGGCGCTGGAGGAGGGAGTTTACAAACCGGAGCCAGGGTGTGGGATGGGGAGGGGCGCCGCGAAGGAGGGGGATGGGTGGTGTTTGTGTTCTGTGGATTCACCCGACCAGAGCGTCACACACCCCCGAAGCCGCTGACTCCTTGCAAGGAGGCCTGGCTCAGACTTTTCAATTTGTTTTATTTATTTCACAGAGTTAGAGACAGTGAGAGACACAGACAGACAGACAGAAAGGTCTTCCTTCCGTTGGTTCACTACCCCCCCCCCACAAATGGCCGCCACGGCCGGCGTGCTGCGCCGATCAGAAACCAGGAGCCAGGCGCTTCCTCCTGGTCTCCCATGCGGGTGCAGGGCCCAAGCACTTGGGCCATCCTCCACTGCCCTCCCGGGCCACAGCAGAGAGCTAGACTAGAAGAGGAGCAACTGGGACTAGAACCCGGCGCCCATATGGTTCGCTGGCGCCCCAGGCAGAGGATGAACCAAGTGAGCCATGGGGTCGGCCTCGGCTCTCAGACTTTGAAGGGATTTCAGGTCTCCCTGGGAGGCTCCTCTGCACTAGTCAATGTTCTCCATCAGTCCTAAATATGTCAGTCCCAATTCCTTCCTGTGAAAGGGCTCTCACCCATCCTGCCACGTGCACGCCCGTGGGTGCAGGACTTGGGCAAGAAGTGCTGGACTCGTGCCCTCCTGCTTGGGAACCCGTGTGTGTGTTGGGCCCTGGAACCAGCTTATGTCCCCCCTCAGCTCTGCCCGGCCTCCACTTATGACTGCGACCTGGCTCACCCTTGGAGCAAATCTTCTGCCCCTTATAGGAGTATGTGCCCCAGTGAGGTCCAGGTTCCGGCTGTCCTGATCCAGATTGATGTGGCATTTCCATGGATACGGTGCCCCCTCCCACCCTGTGCCCATCAACAGGTGATGGGGTACCCTCAGGGTGGTGTGCATGTAGGATGGGAAATTATTTAGCTTTCACATTGTTTAGTTTTGAGGTGTCCTCTTACACGTGAGGATGTCATATGAAGTGAGGTGAGCCAAGCAGAAAGGCACACGTGCTGTATGATTCTGTGGGCGAGTTGAATGGCAGCTGCCAGAGGTTGGGTTTGTGTGTACAGGGCAGATTCAGTTTTGCAAGGTGAGGAATTCTGGAGATGGCTGGTGCTCGCGGTTGCACAACAGTGCCGGTCTACGTAATGCTACTGAACTGTACACTTAAAATTGCCCAAAAGGATGAATTTTATCTGGAGTTTGCCACGACTTTTTAAAAAGATTTACTTATTTGAAGAACAGAATGACAGAGACCAACAGAGAGGGAGGTCTTCCATCCACTGGTTCATTCCTCAAATGGCCGCAACAGCCAGATCTGGCAGAGTCTGAAGCCAGGAACCAGGAGCTCCATCCGGGCCTATCATGTGGGTGGCAGGGGTCCAAGCACTGGGACCCCGAGGCACATTCCCAGGGAGCTGGCTCAGAAGTGGAACAGGCGGGACTCGAACTGGTTCTTGGTGGTCATGAGACAGGAACCCGGCAGAGAAGAGAAGCAGCGACCCAGAAGACAGCGGCCTCCCTGAGTGACGCAGACAGAGGCGAGAGCTGTACCTGGAGAGCCGCATCACCAGGAGCCCTGTAGCAGGGCAGCTGTGCTGTTCCTGAAGAGTCCGGCCTGCAGGAGACTCTGCCACATCTGGCGGGGACGAGACCTCTCCTGGCTAAGGAGGGCAGAGAAGAGCTGTTGGCTGCCAGGAACGTGAGGAGGGCTCGCACGCCCCAGCTGGTTAGGTGCCGCGTGTGATGTCTGCATCGCACCTCAGGGTGCCTGTTTAGATCTGACCGCTCAGCTTCTGGTCCAGCTTCCTGTGTGCTCACATGGGAAGGCAGCGTATGATGGCCCAAGTACTTTGACCCCTGCCCCTGTGTAGGAGGTCAGAGTGGAGTTCCTTCCCTCCTCCCAGACTTGGCTGTTGTGGGCATTTGGGGAGTGAACCAGCAGATGGAAGAGCTCTCTCCCCATCCCCCACCTTGCTCTTGCTGTCCGTCTCTCTCTGTCACTCTGCTTTTCAAATACATAAGTACACACAGCATATATGAGGAAAGCAGCCCGGGCCACACACTTCTGTGTTTGAAATCTGGGAGGCCGTAGCACCCTGATGGCTGGGCACGTGGCCTTGGAGAGTGGCAGAAAGCAGTAGTCCTCGGCCTTCCCTGGGAAGCTCCTGGAGGAACTGGCAACTAGAACTCTGTATGTTGCTGTCTGCAAAAACTGGGCCTGGCTTGCATTTTACAGGTTTTAGGAGCAGATTTCATTTAAAAAAAAAAAAATTCTAGCAGCCTCAACATTTAACAATAAAAAAAATTATTTATGTATTTTCATTGGGAAGACAGGTCAGCAGAGTTCTTCCATCTGCTGGTTTACTCCAGAATGCCCACAGCAGCCAGGGCTGGGCCAGGCCAAAGCTAGGAGCCTAGAGCTCAGTCCTGGTCTCCCACGTGGGTGACAGCGCCACAGTGCTTGAGCCATCATCTGCTGCCTGACCAGTAGGCATGTTGGCAGGAAGCTGGATTGGTGGTTGTGTGGCCTTGATGTGAACCAGGCACTCTGAGTATCCCAAGCCGTGACCTGACTGCTGCCCCAAACGCCCACCCCTAAGAATGATTTGTAAACGTCTTTCCTAAATTACTCTTTGGAAAATTTTCAAACACAAAACAGCATCATGAATGCCTGTGTGTACTACACCCACACTAACTGGTTGGTAACGCTTTGCTGCGTTTGCACTTCAGAAATATGTGTATGTAAAAATTACTTTTTCTTTTTTGGTTGAGCCATTTGAGAATGAGTCTAGAACTCAGAGCACTTAAGTGATTTTTCTAGGAACAAAGACTTCCTCTTATAGAACTATAATGTAATCATCACACTTGAGAAATTTAATGTTGGTGCAACACTGTTACCTGATACACAGTCTGTACTCCCTTTGTCCTCATAAGGTCTACTGTAGCTTGTTTTTTCTGATAAAGAACCCAGAACTACACATGCATTTAATTGTCATGGCCTTGTAGAGTTCATGCAGGCAGTACATTGGTCTATCTTTGATGATACTGAAATTTCTGAAGACTAAGGGCAGTCACTTTGCAAAGTATTCCTCAATAATTATAACTATATTAATATATTTAGGTTAGACATTTTTAGTAAAAATGCTACATAAGTTATGCCACGTCAGAGGACAAGATGTTTTAAAAAAAAAATTGATGCTGGGGCCAGCATTGTGGTATAGCAAGGTAAGCTACCACCTGTGATGTCAGGACCCCATATGGGCACCTGTTCAAATCTCGTCTGCTCCACTTAAGATCTAGCTCCCTGCTAATGTGCCTGGGAAAGCAACAGAAGATGACACAAGTGCTTGGGCCTCTGCCACCCATGTGGGAGACCCAGATGAAGCTCTTGGCTTCAGCCTGGTCCAGCCCTGGTCATTGCAACCATTTGGGGAGTGAGTGAATTGGTGGGTGGAAGATCTCTCTCTGCCCCCCTCTCTGCCTCCCTCCCTCTCTAACTCTGCGTTTGAAATAAATAAGTAAATCTTTTTTAAAAATTCAGATTAATTTAAAAATTTTAACTTTTTCTTAGAAAATACATCGGAGATGCAGAAAAGTGTGGAAAATAGTATCAATATTGGGACACCCACCAAACTCTTATCTATTTGAAAGGTAGAGACACAAGGAGAGACAGAGCTCTCCCATCCCTTTGTTCACACCCCAGATGCCCACAGTAGCCAAGGCGGGGCCAGGCCAAAGCTTGGAGCTGGGAACTCACCCTGAGTCCCCCACACTGAGGACAGGGACCCAGTCACTCAAGCCATGGTCAAGAGGCCTCCTAGAGTGTGCACTGATTAGCAGCAAGCTGGAATCGGCATCAGAACGTGCACGGAAACCTAAGCACTCCCATGTGGAACGCAGACCCTGCCTGAGGATTCACTGCTATGACAAAAGCCCACCCCTATTTTTTAATTGATGTATAATTTATTTACAGAAAAATTCATTCCTTTTTGTGTAGACTTCTGTATTTTGAAAAATGCATAGCATCGTGAAATCACCCCAACAGTCAAAATGCCAAATTGTAGCCATTCTAGTAGGTGGGCAATGGTATCTCATTGTGGTACTAATTTGCATTTCCTTGTCACCAGCTTGTTTGCCATCTTTGGTGAGGTATATGTTAAGATTTGTACATTCTTCTAATAATTATGAACTCCTTAAAGTTCTTTATATATTACAAAGTTCTTTGTTAGATGTATGATGTGTGAATACTTCCTCCCAGTTTCCTTTCTCTTATGTTTTTCAAGGAGCAGAAGGTTTTAATTTGGATGGACTTTAATTTATCAGTCTTTGCTTCTATGAATTACACTTTTGGTAGTGTTATCTTTGTCTAATTTAGCCACAAAGGTTGCCTCCTATTCTTTTAGGAGTTTCACATTTAGCTATGTGATCCATCTGACTTAATTTTTTTGTTTGGGGTCAGGAATGGATGGAGGTTTTGTTTTATTTGCATGTGGGTATCTAATTGCTGCAGGACCATTTGTTGAAAAGAGTATACTGTGTACATTGCATTCCTGTGTGCCTTTATCAAACAGGAGCTGACCATGTTCGCGTGTGTCCCTTTGTGTGTGTGTGTCCTATGGAGCTCAGCACCTGTGCTTTCTCCAGCGCCACCCTCGCCTGATGGCTGTAGTCTCACAGCTGAGACTGGGACTTGAGGTCGGATAGTGAGCCCTCCAGTTGTGTTCTTCTTTCTCATGATTATTTAGGCTGTTCGAATTCCTTTGATTTTATTTAACCAAAGATTTATTTTTATTTATTTGAAAGTGAGAGTTACAGAGAGAGGTAGAGCCAGAGAGAGAGGTCTTCCCTCTGCTGGTTCACTCCCCAAATGACTGCAATGCCTAGAGCTTATCTGATCTGAAGCCAGGAGCTTCTTCCAGGTCTCCCACGCAGGTGCCGGGCCCCAAGGACTTGGGCCATCTTCTGCTGCTTTCCCAGGCCATAGCAGAGAGCTGGATCGGAAGTGGAGCAGCCAGGACTCAAACTGATGCCTATATGGTTTGCCATTGCTGCAGGCTGTGGCTTTAACCCGCTGTGCCACAGCACCAGCCCCTAATTCCTTTGTCTTTCCAAGGAGGAGCTCATTATTAGCATGCTGATTTGTAACCACCCCTTCCCTGCAAAAATCAACCAGTAAAACCTGTTGGAATTGCGTTGTGTTTCTAGAGCACTTCAGGGGAAAACAGCCGTTTCTTAATTATGGCCCCCACAGGTGCTAGGGGGCATCCCACCCCCAGCACTGCGCAGCATCTCATGAACAGCCTCCATTACTGTCAGCCACCCCTCAAGGCGCATAGCCCATGGTGCTGAGGGTCCAGTTGGGCCCTCCGCTGAGGTGGATGGGCAACCCCTGCCCCAAGGGTGACCTTTTTCGTTTGATCAGTAATTGTTTTTATGATCTTGTCCTCATCACCTATTTGTATACAAAAGTTGCTTAAAATTTTAAAACCAATCTAAAGAGACAAAAACTAAAGGATCGCTGCATTTATTTTATTGGGCAGCTGTTCCCTCAAGCTTCGGCCCTGGGTAAGTCAGTCCACTTCCGGAGTTTCTCTGCAGCCACCGGCCCTGCTGGTCTCTTTAGGGCTGACCCTCCTGTGTCAGAGGCTCAGCTTGTACAGTATTGCTGGATTTGAGCTGCACTCCAGTTTCAGGCCACCTGCCTGTCTGTGTTGTGGTGGGTCCAGGGAGCTATCTTGAGGACTTTGACTGTAGTAGGGGTGGATGGAACAAGGGTCTGTTTATTTCTAAGAATTTGTTTTATCTGTTTGAAGGCTTTTTTATTTGATTTAAAGATTTTATTTATTTGAGAGGTAGAGTTAGACAGTGAGAGGGAAAGACAGAGATAAAGGTATTCCTTCCGTTGTTTCACTCCCCAATTTGCCACAATGGCCAAAGCTACGCCGATCCGAAGCCAGGAGCCAGGAGCTTCTTCCTGGTCTCCCACGTGGGTACAGGGGCCAGAGGGCTTGGGCCATCTTCTATTGCTTTCCCAGGCCATAGCAGAGAGCTGGATCGGAAGTGGAGCAGCTGGGACTCGAACCAGCGCCCATCTGGGATGCCAGCACTTCAGGCCAGGGTGTTAACCCGCTGCACCATAGCGCCAGCCCCGAGAAGGCTTTTTTAAAATAGAGGACTTTTTCCCCACTTTGTGGCTTTCTAAGTCTGGAATTTGCAGGTCTAACAAGCAAATTAGATACAACAGGATCTAAAACAAAAAGATTGAATCATTATTAGAGTACCTAGGAAATGTGTTCTCTAAACCAGGAGCAGGTTTTCTCACAGAGAGAGGCATGTAGGCCTGGCCAGGTACGTATGAGGCCCAACCTCTCTCTGTCTTTACATGGGATAGTGGAAGAGACATCATAAGAAAGGTGTGAACCTCATGAGGGAAGACGCCCTGTTGACTCCATTACCTAGGCGGCCTGGGAGAAGAGCTGGCTTGAACAGGAGGGTAGTACAGAAGAGGCGGCACTTCTGAAAGGAAGATTGCAGTCCTGCCTGTCCTGACCCGAGGCCTTGCCCTCAATGGCAGTAGTTATCTTGGAAGCTGGCAGAGTAAAGGGCTCTTTGAGCTTGGAGCCAGTAGGATCTGTGGTTCTAACCTGGGATCCCTTCAGCCCCAAGGCAATTCCATTCACCCAGCTCTTGACAGAATTTGGTAGAGGCTGGCTTTTTTTCAGGATGGCTGTTTGCCCCATCTCCTGGCTTTCCAAATTGAAGCCTGATGCCATTTGGGGTAGACTGGCCTCACTGGGTCTCTTTGATGGCAGAACACTGTGTAAAGTAGCTATTAGTTGGCTTGACAGCTATCTTTACATTCCTCCTGCTAAAGCAGACCACAGAGGCATCCTCTAGGATGTCAGTTAAGGGGTTGTTGAGTTCTGTCCTTAATCTTTGGTGGCCGAGCTAGAAGTCTGTAGTCACAGGCATGTTTTGACAGTTTTTTTTTTTTTTTGAAACAATGCAATGCCCATGAGGAGAGCTATGTTCTTTAAGTACGATCAAAACATGAAGATCATTTACCTAATTTGTCTATAAATTTTGTTATTAATTTGCCAAAGAACAACTTTAAATTGGACTTTAGAGGGAGCAATGAGCACTGTATTATACCTCTAACTATATTGTTTTAGATAAATAGTATACCTTTATGGTTGCAAATACCTAACACAAGTGCAACTTGTTTGACCAGCAGACCCAAATGCAAACATGTCAATAACTTAAAAAAAAATTTTTTTTTTAGTTTTTCTGTACCAACAAATTGAGAACAGCCTATTTATCATATTTATTTAAGTCAGGTGCACCAGAAAGGTAACTTGTGTTAATTTAGCAGTTTTTAATAATTTTTATATAGACACACAATCTGCACATAAGTATCTGGCTCCTGCCATCGGATCAGCCCGGTGCGCCGGCTGCAGCGGCCATTGGAGGGTGAACCAACGGCAAAAAGGAACACCTTTCTCTCTGTCTCTCTCTCACTGTCCACTCTGCCTGTCGGAAGAAAAAAAAAGAAAAGAAAAGACAAAAAAAAAAAATTAATGGGGCTGGCTCTGGTGCAACAGGTTAACGCCCTGGCCTGAAGCGCCCACATCTCACGTGGGCGCCGGCTCCTGGCTTCAGATTGGCACAGCTCCGGCCATTGCGGCCAATTGGAGAGTGAACCAGCAGATGGAAGACCTCTCTAACTCTGACTTTCAAATAAAGAAATCTTAAGAGTGTTAATTTTTTTTTAATCTATGATGTCAGTGACCACCCGAGGCTGTTGACATGAGCTGCCTAGACTAAGGAAGCCTTTTGAGTCCACAACTCTCAGTATTTGGACAAGGCCAGAAGCAAAGTGGAAGTTCTCTCCTCCCTTTAGAGAAAAGTACATCCTCTTTTGATGGCTGCTGCTTTCCACTGGGGCCTCACGGAGATCCTTCATGTAGAACATTTTTGCCACAGTGTCTTGGCTTTCTATGCTTGACATGTAAAACAAGTCCATATTTAAACAGACTTTTAAAACTTTGAAACTTTTAGAACTCAGCTGTTTTTAAACAAGTAGAACTTAATGAGACAACGATTATCTCAGTAGGATACAAAAAGACTATTTTCCCAAATATCTATTAACACTTAAGTATTTCATCAACCTCATTGCTTTTACAGAGGATCAGATTTTAATCTTACGTCAAAAAAAAAAAAAACAGATTGATAACTTTTGTAGCTAACAAAAAAATTGTATAACCATTTAAGACTTCCACACACCTTTTGCAACTACCTAAACCGTTTTATCTTTTCCATTCCAATCTTACAATCCATGTCCTTTCTTTATTATTTCACTAAGAAGCACAGCTTTGACTTGGCAACCTTTTTTCCATCTGTTGATTTTCTTGATTTACATTGAAAATCACAATTTAAAAGAATATCCCGAATTTCAACCTTAGTTACTTCTGAGCAGTCTTGAATTATTTTTATTTATAGACAGCTTATGAAAACCTATTTGTCAACAAATCCAGAGTTTTTCATAGACTGTAAGGTGTTAAGAGTACCTAAGTTTACTTGTGGACACATGTATCTCATTTACCTTTACCCAATTTACATTTAGCAACTACACAGATTGTTAGGGTTGGAGTAGCTGGGGTTCTGGCCTTTTGTACCCCCCTCCCCTGCCGCCCCGGGATGAGAGAACTGACATCAACGGAGACAGGTCACTTCATTAAGGCAAAGAGGGAGAAGCATCCTGTTCTAGAAAAGTCTGGTCTGGAGTGCACTTGGGGCTGGGGTTTTATGTGGTTAAGGAGGGAGTTTGCCACTGTCGCTGTGGGGGAGGGAGAAGACTTTGCAGCTGGTGGAAAGTGGAACTAGGGGGCTCTGGGAAGCCTTGGGAACTTTCCTCAAATCTAATTAGAAAGCTGCCCTGTGCAGCTCATCTATTTAATTAGTTGTTTTGCAAGGAGTCTGGGGGAGGTTGCACCTGGTTCCCCAACCAGAGGAGGTTGCACTGGTTGTCAGAAGGAAGGGAGGAAATGGGGAGGGGGTGGGCTGAGGGCAGAAGGAATGGGGAAGGGGCCATGAGCCCTTTACAGATGACTGAAGATACTGGCATTGTATCATACTTTGTCTGAATTAATGTCAGAACTACATTTATATGGAATTTTATTTTTTATAAAACTGGAAATCAGTTTTATCAACCTGAGATCTGTTAAATGGCCATTTTTCATTTAGTCACCTGCTGTCTGGCAAGGGTTAACATCATTGCAGAACCTGTAATGGTTGCATAGAAGCCAATAGGGATTACAGTTGAAGCCTTCATAGGTAAGCCGATGACAGCCACATTTCATTCCCAGGACAGATTTCTCTTTCTTCTTTAGACCTTGGGAAAGCCTCTAGCACAACCTCAGTGGTGTCAGCTAGAAACAAGTTTAAGTAAAAGACAAAGGCCTCTGCCACACTTGGGGAGGCTCGGTTCCTGCACCCTGCTTGGCTGTTGCCGTGAGAGCACACGCTCTTGTTCTGCAGGGAGGGCTCTGCTCCGGCACTGAACCCTGAGCTGCTTCCCGCCCTCTGCTTGGCGGGCTCCACTCTTTCCTTGGGGTGAGTGTCCGGGCTTTTTTGTTTGTTTGTTTGTTTGTTTGTTTTTTGTTTGGAGGCCAGAGACTAGTTAAAGCAGTGAAAACAGATTTTATTCAGTACCTCCTGAGGAGAGCTGAGCTCCATCACCAGTGGTGCGGAGGTGCCTGGGTGTTTTAAAGGGAGGGCTGGGGTTGGCACAGCTCAAGGGAAGAGTGAGAAGAGGTCATTCAGGGTAAATGCGGTGATCCCAGCTGTGTGTGCTAGCTGGAAGTTATGGAAGTTAGCACACTGTCTTCTTGCAGAAACTGGCATGGCGGCCCTGGCCTCATAGGAGTGGCTACTGAGCAGGGACACACTTCCAGATTTGTAAGCTTTTTTGAGTGAAGTCTCTAAGAACGGAAGGTTGGGGCCTGCCTCAGATGATAGCCTGAACAGTCAGTTCTTCTGGCATTGTGGAGCTTATTCAGGCAGGCAGGCAGGCAGGCTGGCTTATTTATCAATTTTATTTAAGAGTGACAGGGGTCGGGGGAGAGAAATAGCTCTTATCTACCGATATACTTCCCAAACGCCTACCATGGCCAGGACTGGACTGAAGCCAAAGCTGGCAGTAGGGAACCCATTCCAGGTCTCCTGCATGGGTAGCAGGAACCCAGTTGGGCCATCACTGCTGCCTCCCAGGCTCTGCATTAGCAGGAAGCTGGAGTCAGGAGCTGGAACTGAATATTGAATCTTTAGCACTCTGGCGGGGGGATTCAGTGAGTGTCATGACTGTTAGGCCACATGCTCACCACTCAAGTGAGCACTTTAATGAATAATTGCAGTCATCCCAGGGTTGTGGCCTTGTGCTGCTGGAAGCCGGAATCTGGTTGTCTCTGAGTGCGAAGGACTGAATGGAGCCACATGCCCGGAGTGCTGTTTCTAGGGGCAGCAGCTGTAACTGCGTGCTCCTCTGAGCCCTGCACTGTTCACGTACTCCGTACTCCTTGCTGTCTCGCCCATTGCCGTTCAGGACTTGGCAAGGATGGGGGGGGTGTTGATGTGCAGACATCAGGGCTCCCTCTATGGCTGTTTCAGAATTTCTCCCCCTAATCCTCACTGGCACTGACAGCTCTGATTCCTCGAGCCACAGTGTGACTTTGTGTTGCGTTGTTGCCACTCTGTACAACTGGGAGGTGTTCTGGGATAGTGCCCAGTGAAGTTCCTTCTTTCGAGGGTCAGATCTCCAGTGTCTGTTGCTTTTGCTAGCTCTTCATTTATTTTGTGTTTTTTCAGGGTTCATAATTGTGATGTGTGTGTAACTTATACACTATTTTGTCCTTGCCAGAATGACTGCTGTTCATTTTCCAGTTATTTATTATGAGAATAGTCAAACATTCAGAAAAATAATACGATTACTAAGATGAACTCTTCTATTCCTGCCACTGGTAACTTAGACTCCATATCTCTGGGTGTTTCTGCTTCCATACCTTTTCAGTAGACAGAGTTAGGGAAAACCTCTGAAAAATCGTGCGTTCTGGCCGGCTCTGTGGTTCACTTAGGTAATCCTCCGCCTGTGGCACTGGCACCCCAGGTTCTAGTCCCAGTTGGGGCGCTGGATTCTGTCCCGGTTGCTCCTCTTCCAGTCTAGCTCTCTGCTGTGGCCCGGGAAGGCAGTGGAGGATGGCCCATGTCCTTGGGCCCTGCACCCCATGGGAGACCAGGAGGAAGCACCTGGCTCCTGGCTTCAGATCAGTGCAGCACGCTGGCTGTAGCGGCCATTTGGGGGGTGAGCCAACAGAAGGAAGACCTTTCTCTCTCTATCACTAACTCTGCCTGTCAAAAGAAAAAAATCATGAGTTCTTTTTTAAAATTTAATTTTATTGGCCAGTGCCGCGGCTCACTAGGGTAATCCTCCGCCTTGCGGTGCCGGCACACCAGGTTCTAGTCCCGGTCGCGGCGCCGGATTCTGTCCCGGTTGCCCCTCTTCCAGGCCAGCTCCCTGCTGTGGCCAGGGAGTGCAGTGGAGGATGGCCCAAGTGCTTGGGCCCTGCACCCCATGGGAGACCAGGAGGAAGCATCTGGCTCCTGGCTTCGGATCAGCGCAGCATGCTGGCTGTAGCGGCCATTTGGGGGGTGAGCCAGCAGAAGGAAGACCTTTCTCTCTCTCTCTCTCTCACTGTTTAACTCTCCCTGTCAAAAAACAAATCGTGAGTTCTTTTTTAAAATTTAATTTTATTTATTTGAAAGAGTTACACAGAGAGGTAGAGACAGAAAGAGAGGTCTTCCATCTGCTGGTTCACTCCCCAGATGGCTGCAACAGCTGGAGCTGTGCCAGTCGGAAGCCAGGAGCTTCCTCCAGGTCTCCCATATGGGTGCAGGGACCCAAGTTCTTGGGCCATCTTCTGCTGCTTTCCCAGGCCACAGCAGAGAGCTAGATTGGAAGTGGAGCAGCCGGGACCCGAACCGGCACCCCTATGGAATGCTGGCGCTTCAGGCCAGGGCTTTAACCCTCTGCACCACAGCGTCTGCCCCAAATCATGAGTTTTTAGTGATGTTGTCAATCAAACTTAATTTGGGGGTGACTGGTGCTGTGGCATAATAGGCTAAGCCTTTGCCTGTGGTGCGGGCATCCCTTATGGGCACCAGTTCATGTCTTAGCTACTCCTCTTCTATCCAGCTCTATTGTATGGCCTGGAAAAGCAGTAAAAGATGGTCCAAGTATTTGGGCCCCTGCACCTGCATGGGAGACCCAGAAGAAGCTCCTGGCTCCTGGTCTCGGATCTGCCCAGCTCTGGCCATTGTGGGCATTTGGGGATTGAACTAGCGGATGAAAGACCTTTTTCTCTGTCTCTCCCTCTCTCTCTAACTCTACCTCTCAAATAAATAAAATCTTTTAAAAAATTTAATTTTCCATTTTATAATTCTTTCCCCTAACAATAAAAATAACAACAGTAGATAACAATAGTAGGTAATAATAACAATAGTAGATAAGACCCATCAGAGAAGTCAGTCTAAGTTTCATCCTTATTCTTTCTACTCCATTCTTTTCTCCTGTAGGAGGTAATCTGTATTTGTTTTGGTTCATCTGCTGTCATTTAAAAAAATATGAGCAGGCTGTATATATATTCATACTTATTTTTCTTACACAAAAAGAATACTAAAAATGTTCTGAACCTTTTATATATATGGATGTTTTAATAGGTATTTTAATAATAAGAATATTTTTAATATTTATATTTTTAAGCTACAGGAGACCAAATAGAACTGATTGCTTTTTGAGTTGTACTACATAATTGAGAATTGCATATTATTGATCACATGTTTTAAATTTTATCTTTGGCTCTTTCGTATGACCATTTAAGAGAAAGGTAGTTGTCAAAAATGATAGATCACTTAAATTAGAAAGTTACATGGTTCTAACGTGTAGGACCCCAAAAGCGGTGTCCTCTTGTGACGACCCCAGAAACACAGACTCCCGAACCAAAGGATGCAATAGAACAGGAGGTAATTTATTTCATTTGTACAAATGGGCCCCCTACTGCTGCAAGCAGCAAGCAAGTGAGAGGAGCCCCGAGCAGCTATCTTTTACAGCTTTTATAAGGCAAAATCACAGAATTAACATATTAAAGACTGGCATAAGTTCATTGGATAATTTTCAGTAGCGGGCCTTTTATGGCAGTCTGAAGTGCTAATGTCGGTGGAAAAGTACTAGGTCAAAGGGATACATTAGGGGAGGGGGTTTCTAGGAGACAGGAGTAGGTTGCTACATGCCTTGTAACTTTTTTAGTTAACCTTGAGCAAGAGGAAGGAAGGGGGGCTTATCTACAAGGCAGGTGTTCTGCGTATCTCCGGTCAGTAGCTGACTGCTTTCTCTGTGAACCGGTTTACTCCCCATTTTGTAAGGCCGTCTCTGGAACAGTTTGTCTCAAGAGCCCCATTTTTTTTTTTTTTATGGTGGCTCTTGGCTCCTTTCAAAGGTTTATTTGGTTTTAAAAGAAATCATGCATGATTTTATAATCTTTTAAAAATTCTGCAGGTTGAAGATCCAGATTGCTTCTGGGTTATTATAAAAGGATGTAGTCCCTTTTTGGATCATGAAGTCGACTATCAAAAACTAAATAGCGCCATGAATGACTTCTATAACAGCATGTGTAAAGATATAGAAATAAAACCATTAATGTTGGAAGAAGGACAGGTATGTATCTGAATGCACTTTATTTATTGTATCTTTATTATTATTTAAAGATTTATTTAGTTGAAAGGCAAAGTTAGAGGGACAGATAGATCTTCCATCCTCTAGTTCAATCCCCAAATGGCCTTAATGACCAGGACTGGGCCAGGCCGAAGCCAGGAGTCAGGAGTTCCATCAGGATCTCCCACGTGGGTGCAGGGACCCAAGGACTCAGACCATCTTCCTTTGCTTTCGCAGGCTCATTAGCAGGGAACCAGACTGGAAGTGGAGCAGCCGGAGCTGGAACCAGCACCAGCCTTTAATTATCCTATCTTGAAACACTAATCAGGATGTAGGGGTGGGTGTTTGGCCAGGTAGTTGAAACACCACCATGTTAGAGTGTTTACATTCGGTTCCTGATTCTAGCTTCCTGCTAATACACAGACCCTGGGAAGCACCAGATGATAGCTCAAGTAATTAGATCCCTGTTACCCACCTGAGAGACCTGGATTGAGTTCCTAGCTCATAGCCTTCACCCTCTCCCCCACGGCTGTTGTGGTCCTTGGGGAGTGAATCATTGGGTGGGAGTGCTCTGTCTACCAGATAATTGTTAAAAATATTTCAGGAGCTTAGAATGATGAATGTGATTAGAGTATTTTAACGTTCATGGCTGTTGCCTTGTGTTAGGTTTTTGGGTTGCATGAGACTCAGGCTGATGGTGGCAGGGGGTGGTGCTTGTGTAGGTCCAAGTGGGGCCTTGGGATAGATGCCATCCAGATCCAGGTGTTAGGGCCGTCTTCCTGGCGGTGGGAGCCAGGGCAGGTATACGGACCTTGGCAAAGAGGACCTGGGGTTTTCAGTTCTGGGCCGTGCCTCCCTCTTTGGTTGCTCATGGCTTTGACCGACTTGGGATTGTTTCTGCTCTGTGCTCCACATCAGGGCTTCTTTGCTTTCGTGCAGCCTCAGCCACCATTGCTGTGGTCTGATTTCTCTTGGGTCAGCCACGTTCCAAGTGTGAACTTCGGTAATAGCACGGAGGGGAAGGACGTGAACACTCGTTAGGAGGGAGACAAGACCTCATCTGAATTCCTTCCCTCGTGCCCACAAATGTCCTTAGTGACCAATTTGTTATTTTTCCATACCAGTGACTTACTGGAGGGATGGAACGGGGTCAGTGGTCCTTTAAGTGTAGTCTTGTTTGGGAAAGCATGATGGGCTCCTCACAGTGAGCATTTACCCAGGAGGTGAGCGCTTTCTCCCTGTCCTTTTGTGGAGAGGTGGTTAAACAGGACACTGTGAATAGATTCGGGGTCACTTGTTTTGAAGAACAGGCGTGCTGTTACCTTCACGTGGGTTTAACATGGGAGAGAGTGCCACTTGCAAGCCATGCTAGGGTGACCCCTCCTTCGTGGCACTGCTGTGAGTGTTTCACTTCATGCTCTCTCCATTCAGTGGCTGTCACTGCCCGAATCCACTTTCATTTGTTTTCTTTTTTTTTAAAGCATGATTTATTTATTTGAAAGTCAGACTTACGCAGAGAGGAGAGGCAGAGAGAGAGAGGAGATCTTCTGCTCCCTGGTACACTGCCCAGTTGGCCGCGACAACCATAGCTGTGCCGATCCAATGCCAGGGACCAGGAGCTTCCTCCTGGTCTCCCACGCCAGGTGCAGGGGTCCAGGGACGTGGCCGATCTTCTACTGCTTTCCCATCCATAGCAGAGAGCTGGATTGGAAGTGGAGCAGCCGGGGCTCGAACCAGCGCCAATATAGGATGCCAGCACTGCAGGTAGTGGCTTTACAGGATATGCCACAGCACGGGCCCCTCATTTGTTTCAATATGGTGATTTCTCCCACTCCTTCTGTATTGGTGAGCTGGAATTCTTCCTGTTTAGCACTTTCCTTTCAGCTGATCCCTGTTTCCTGGGGGGCCTTTTCCTGGGAGACAGTGCTCAGTTTGGGCAGCCTCCTACACCTGTGTCATCTCCTGTAAGTGGGGTACAGGCTGAGACGATGTGGAGAGGAGCCTTTAGGGCTGTCATCACGTGACTAGAGGTTTGACTGCTGAACGTAATAAAGCCTGCCTTCTGTTTTGCAGGTCTGCATGGTGTATTGTCCGGAGCTACGGTGCTGGTGCAGGGCTGTCATTAAGTCAATCATGTCTTCAGCAGACCATTACCTGGCAGAGTGTTTCCTTGTAGACTTCGCCAGGTACATTCCAGTAAAATCTAAAAAGTACGTATGTGTGTTTTTTTTTTTTATTTAATGAACATAAATTTCCAAAGTACAGCTTATGGATTACAAGAGCTTCTCCCCCCCGTAACTTCCCTCCCACCCACAACGCTCCCCTCTCCCACTCCCTCTCCCCTTCCCCTTCACATCACGATTAATTTTCAATTATCTTTATATATAGAAGATCAATTTAGCATATGTTAAGATTTCCACATTTTGCTCCCACACAGAAACACAAAGTGTAAAATACTATTTGAGTACTACTTACAGCATTAATTATACACCTAAGAGTAATTGTGTATTAATTACAGAGTTCAACCAATAGTTTTAAGTAGAATATAAAATGCATCTTTTGTATTGTTGTGGCTTCCCCTCAACCCTGACCTCCCTCCCTCCCGTGGCCCTCCCCTCCCCCACTCCCTCTCCCATCCCGCCCTTCATCACGTTTCATTTTCAATTACCTTCATATACTGAAGATCAACTTAGTATATACTAAGCAGGGATTTCCACAGGCTGCACTCACACAACCGAACCAGGTATAGGGTATTGTTCGACTAGTAGTGTTGTTTTTAAGTTTCATAGTAAAACACATTAAGGACAGAGATCCTACATGGGGAGCATGAACCCAGTGACTCCCGTTGTTGATTTAACAATTGGCACACTTATTTATGCTGTCAGCAATCACCCGAGCCTCTTGCTATGAGCTGTCTAGGCTATGGAAGCCCCTTGAGTTCACCAACTCTGAATTTGTTTAGACGTATGTGTGGTTTTATGTCTGTTTGCCTTACTCTGTTTAAGGAGATAATGATGAATTTTAAAGGAGAATGTCAGTTTTTAAAGTAAGGGGATTACCTTTTGCAAAAAGAAGACATTGAGAGTTTTTGTGCCTTAAGAAATGAAAACTTGGGCCAGGCATTTGGCGCGGTGATGAAGTCACGACTTGGATGCCTGTGCGTCACATCAGAGTGCCTGCACTTGAATCTCAGCTCCACTCTCCACTCTGGTTTTCTGCCAGCGCACCCCCGGGAGGCAGCAGATGAGGGCTCAAGTTGACCCCTGCCACCCACACGGGAGACTGAGTTCTGGACTCCTGGTGTCAGCCTGGCTGTTGCCGCATTTGAGAAATGAATCAACCAGTGGACAGGCATCTGTGTTTGTCTCTCTGTCTCTGACTTTCAGATAAATAATGAAGGAAGACTGCAGGTTTCCATTCTGCGTGCATGACTAGAGGAGCAAATGGTCCTAATGAGGACAGAGAGAGTGACTGTGGCCTTTCTCCACTTGCCTGCCTAGGGTGGGGCAGGGCAGGTTCAGGCTGTTCCCTTCTCGTCTCCTGGGTGCCCTGTGCCAGCTGCTCTCTGGCCTGTCCTCTTAGTTTGCACGTGGGATGGGGTGGGTCCTTCAGTGCGGTTTGCCTCACCACCAGGAGGTAGAGAGAAACTCTCCGTGTCTCCACAGAGGAGGAAATTGATGGCCACCCTCAGGTTGCAGAGAGCAGATTATATACTCAAGTGCGTATTCCTGGTTGTTCTGCGTCACAGAGTAAAGGTGTGGCTATCACGTAGGGTGCGGAGACAGTTCAGGCTCGTCCTGACAGTAACCTTCATTGACTGTGGGACTGCATGTCACAGCTCACTAGAAAACATTAGCACATCACTGTGTTCCTAAAGTTGTATTGATAAAATGCATGAAGTTTTAATAAATGGTTTCTGGGGGTGGGGGGAACATGCCAGCACACGAGGCTGGTGCTGTGGTATAGTAGGTTAAGTCGCTGCCTGCCGTGCCAGCATCCTTTATGGGCACCCGTTCACTTTGAATCCAGCTCCCTACTCATGGCCTTGGAGAACAGCAGAAGATGACCCAAGTGCTTGGGCCCTTGCACCCATGTGGGAGACCCAAAGTAGCTCCTGGCTTTGGATTGGCCCAGCTCTGGCCATTGTAGCTATTTGGGGAGTGAGCCAGAGAATGGAAGACCAAGCTCTCTGTCTTTCCCTCTCTCTGTCTATAGCTTTACCTCTCAAATAAATAAATGTTAAGGAAAAGCTAGCACAAGTCACTGTTGGTGTTTAGTGATAATTGTCCCATGGTTTGTCCCAGAGTCAGAGGATGTCCATTTAATAGGCAAACACAAGGGCTCTTATTCCAGTGCAAAAAGAGCAGAGCCAGCTAGCCTTCGGTGCAGTAAGAGGTGTCTCTCACGTAGAGGAGTTTCGTGGCAGAAGGGCTCACCAGACATGGAGGATTTGCAGATACTTAAGGGAAAAGTAGGTGCCTCCCCAGCTTGGGATTCTGCACCTCTGTGACCATAATTGTTATAAAAGTACTTGGGGTCAGCGCTGTGGCATAGCGGTACAGTCACCAACTGCAGTGCCGGCATCCCATATAGGTGCTGGTTAAAAAGCCCAGGCTGCTTCACTTCTGACCCAGCTCTCTGCTATGGCCTGGGAAAGCCGAGTCCTTGGGCCCTGCACCCGTGTGCAGGAGGACCTGGAAGAAGTTCCTGGCTCCTGGCTGTAGATCCGCACAGCTCCAGCCAGTGTGACCAATTGGAGAGTGAACCTGTGGATGGAAGACCCCTCCCTCCCTCCCTCTCTCTCTCTCTCTCCCCCTCTCCCCCTCCCCCTCCCCCTCTCCATCCCCCTCTCCCTCTGTGTAACTCTTTCAAATAAATAAATATTTTGTTTTTAAGTACTTACTGTGTTTAGCCATCATGGGAGCTTTTCCTTTTGTGTTTGGTGTTTTGAGTTTATTTTTGGCAAGAAAATCAAATGATTAAGTAGAGCTCTAACCTATCTAAGACAAAGGGTAGGGCTTCAGGGAAGAGAGCTGCTTGATGGTGAGGAAATATGTTGGCATGTCTGTTGCTTGCCTTGTCACCTCGCCGTCCATCAGCTGTTTTGTGCAAAGTTGGCAAATACTAATTTTTAAAACATCTGTTCATAGACAGCAATGTTGGGGTACTTCTGGTCACGTAGTAAATGGAATTTATTTCACAGGCTTATTCATTGTTATTCAGTGTTTCCTTTTATTTTTCACTTTTTATGTATTTGAAAGGCAGAGAGACAGAGAGAGAGACAGAGACAGAGACGAGAGCGGGAGAGAGAGCGCGTGCCTTCTTGTTTCACTTCTAAAATACCTACAACAGCCCTGGGTAGGCCATGCTGGAGCCAGGAACTGGAAACTCAATGTTGTCTCTCCTGTGGGTGGCAGAGACCCAGCCACCTGCTGCCTCCCAGGGCCTGCACCAGCAGGAGGCTGATTGGGTGTGGAACAAGAACTGGAGCCCGGGTGTTCTGACACGAGGTCAGGGCATCCCAAGCAGCATCCCAGCAGGTAGGCCGCATGCCTGCCCCTGTGCAGTATTTCTGTTCCTTCTTTCCCTCCCTTCCTCTCTTCCTCCCTCCTTCCCTCCTTCCTTCTGATTTGTGGTATGAAAGGCAGAGTGACAGAAAAGGAGAGAAAGAAAGAGAAGTGTATCTTTCATCCTTTGGTTTACTTCTGCAAATTCCCACAACAGCCAAGCTGAAACCAGGAACCCAGAACTCCACCTGAGTTTCCCATGTGGGCACAGGGACCCAAGTACTTGAATTGTCTTCACTGATGTCCCAGGCGCATTAGCAAGGAGCTGGATCGGCAGTGGATCTGGGCCCAAGCTGGCACTCGCAAGGACACTGGCGCCGTGGGTGGCGCCTTCACCTGCACCACAGTGCCAGCTGCACAGTGTGTCTTAACCTGAGGAGCCTCACCAGATACACTCTCCCTGAATTCCTGCCCCTGTGACATGAAATTTTGATGCCACAGATACACTGAATCACTATGTAGGATCTCTCTGCTTTTACAGAAAGATTTTTTTCCACCCTCCAAGAAGCAGTTTTGTCCCCTTGGCCAGATGTCTCCAAGCATCTGTTGGAGGCTGTGTTAGAATCAGAAAGGGATGTCCTTTACTTTGTTTTACGGCAAGCATGTTACTGACCTAGGTGAACTATAAAGGAGTCTGTTCTGTGTTGTGTGTTTTATAATGGAACTCTCTCTGCTTCATTTGTCAGCATCCGAGTTGCAGTGGAATCATTTATGCAGCTTCCCTACAGAGCAAAAAAGTTCCGGTTGTACTGCATGAAGCCTGTTACATTGCACATTGACTTCTGTGAAGACAGCGCTGAGATTGTGTAAGTACAGGTTCTGAAGTCACAGGAATCATGAGTAAATGCCTTCAGTTCATGTCTGCATTTATGTGCCATCAGTTACCCGCGAACAGGTTTTGAAGGTCTGAGTTCTGCAGGAGGCAGCCTCTGAGTTGGTGCTGGTCAAACTGGCTGTGAGTAGAATTCTCAAGCACCCACTCCAGGGCCTGAGCTCTGTGTCTTTTGACTTAAAAAAACAACTTATAAAAAGTAGTAGAGGCCGGCGCCGTGGCTCAATAGGCTAATCATCCGCCTTGTGTCGCTGGGACACCGGGTTCTAGTCCCGGTTTGTGCCCTGGATTCTGTCCCGGTTGCCCCTCTTCCAGGCCAGCTCTCTGCTGTGGCCAGGGAGTGCAGTGGAGGATGGCCCAAGTGCTTGGGCCCTGCACCCCATGGGAGACCAGGAAAAGCACCTGGCTCCTGCCTTCGAATCAGCGCAGTGCACCGGCCGCAGTGGCCATTGGAGGGTGAACCAATGGCAAAGGAACACCTTTCTCTCTCTCTCTCTCTCTCACTGTCCACTCTGCCTGTCAAAAAAAAAAAAAAGTAGTAGAGTAATTCTAAAGAAAAGCTTTCATGAAATAAAACTGCTGGAGCATTAAAAAAAAGTTGACCACATGCCTGCCTCTGTCCTACGTCTTTCCTCCTGGAGGCCTCTGTGGGCTTTGCAGGCTGTGACCTTCCCACCCTCCGTTGGTGCACTTACATACCCATGTGATCGTGGATCCTGCCCTCTGTTAGTGCACTTACACACCCCTGTGAGCCTGGCACCTACCCTCTGTCCGTGAGGTTAGACACCTCTGTGGGCATGGACTTTCTTAGGAAGAGAACAGGCTGTCTTGTTTGCAGAATTAACTTAGGAGTAGCTGTGGAGGTACCTTGCCAATCCATATCCCTCTCCTAACCACTTTGAGTCTTTTTCATGGGTGACTATGACCAATATGGTTATTGGATTTAACCAGTTTCTTCTTGACAGCCAGCTAGATTTTCAAGCCATTTTGTGCTGTGTGTTCCCATAAGAATGTGGGTACATCCACGTAACTTACATCCCTGTCACGGCTCCTTCTTCCTGGTGTGTGGTTACTGTGTGATGGTTCCCTAGAGTGGGCCCCTGCACCAGGCTGTATTCTGCACGGTGTGCCTGTGATCTCTGCTCTTTAAGGAGCACTACTGAGGGCTGGATTTCTGTTTCTGTAGTCTGTGGGGCAGCCACTCTCACCTGGAGCTCCTCTGTCTCTCACTTCCCAGACTGTGGTGTTAACAGAAGAAAGGCTGTATAGGGAGCAGCCCAGTCCTGTCTCTATTTGCATAAGCTGGTACTGGTGCACTGTGCGCCCTGAACTCGGAAGTTACCTCTGCTCTGTGGCCCCTTTGGAGACCTCGTGCTCCACGCCCCACCATGCCCATCACCACAGTTCCCTTGGGAGGTGAGTGCATCACTCTTGGGACCAGCCTCAGAGTAGTATGCTCCAGTAAGCCAGCTTGTCTCTGCTTGGGTCCGTGTGTCCTGCTCGGCTGCTCTCTGGCATCCTGCTCTGTGCTTGTGCACTTCTGCTCTGCAGTGAGGAGACCCGCTGAGCAGCCCCTGTGCTGTTCCTCTCGCAGAGCAGCCAGCTGCAGGCCATCCAGGTGTGGTTTGGGCAGCAGCTTGTGCTCCCCAGCTACCCCTTGGGCAACCCGTTTCCTGTCCTTCTCACCCCCTTCCTACTGACCCCCTTTCCAGGACTACTGGGGTCTTTTCCACCCTCAGGATACCCCTGGGGTAGGTGGAGGACTTAAGAGTAAGTTCGTTTTTTTTTTTAATTTCCAAGGATTTTTCTTGAAGAGTTGAAAAGAAAGGGGGAGAGATCTTCCATTTGCTGGTTTCCTCCTTAGATGGCTGTGATGGTTGAGACTGAGCCAGGCTGAAGCCCGGAGCCTGGACCTCCATCTAGTTTCCCAAACGGGTGGCAGGGCCCAAGGATTTGGTCCATCTTCCACTGCTTTCCCAGGAGCATTAACTGGATTGGAAGTGGAGCAGCCAGGACTTAAACGGGCACCCATTTGGGATGCTGGCGTTGCAGGCAGCAGCTTAACCAGCCACGCCATGGTGCCGGCCCCAAGAGGAACTTTTCTTACTGGGTTTTCATCGTCATCTTTGGCAGGTGATGCCTTTGCACTCACATGTTATTAAGAATAGTTTTCTTAATGTGTATTACAGTTTTTGACAGATTTGTCAGATTTCCCTCCAGAAAGATTATCGCAATTTATGCTATCATTATTGGGGTTTCTTTTCCTATACAACCTCATTAATAGGCTTTTTTTAAAAAAAAAAAAAAGATTTTATTTATCTACTTGAAGGAGTTACACAGAGGAGAGGCAGAGAGAAAGAGGTCTTCCATCCGCTGGTTCACTCCCCAGTTGGCTGCAATGGCCAGAGCTGTGCCGATCCGAAGCCAGGAGCCAGGAACTTCCCCAGGTCTTCCCACATGGGTGCAGGGGCCCAAGGACTTGGGCCATCTTCTACTGCTTTCCCAGACTATAGCAGAGAGCTGGATCAGAAGAGGAGCAGCCGGGACTTGAACTGACACACATATGTGATGCCAGCACTGCAGGCAGTGGCTTTACCTGCTGCACCACAGCACCGGCCCTGTTACTAGGCTTTTTAATTTCTGCTTGTTTGCTGGGTGAACATGATCTCTTGTTTTAACTTGCATTTTTTCACTTGCAAAGTTGGGTATCTCTTTAGTGTTTATTGTGTGTGTGGAGAGAGAGACTGATTTACCTGTTATTTTAGATTGATATTTCTCTTCAGTTATTTGACTTTATCTTATTAGAAATCTAATATTTGTTAAAAAAGAAAAGCTCATTAAGTATTTTTTATGTGAATAGTTTTAGAACTGCTATATTGTACTTTATCCTTGTAATTTTTTTATTTGAAAGTCAGAGTTAGCGAGAGAGAGAGAAATATCTTCTATCTACTGGCTTACTCCCCAGATGGCCACAATGGCTGGTTCTGGACCAGGTGGAATCTGGGAGCTCCATCTGGGTCTCCCATGGTGGTAGCAGTGGCCCAAGCACTTGGGCTACGTTCTGCTGCTTTTCCTAGGCCATCAGCAGGGAGCTGGATTGGAAGTAGAGCGGCCTGGAAATGAACCGGTGCCCATAATGGGATGGAGGCTTCACAGACAGACGGTGGCTCCACCTGGTACCCCGTAACACCTGCCCCCTGTAATTATCTAGATGTAGTGTAGATACTACCTTTCTTAGTAAAAATAAAAATAACTACTACTTTTGAACATTGATTATGTCTAGGCTGTGGGGTAAATATTCTCTATATACTTCCTCATTTGATCTTTTTCTGTTTGTTTGTTTGTTTGTTTGTTTGTTTTGTAAGAGTTAGAAGTAGATAGTCAGCGAGAGAGCAACTCCATTCCTTCCATTAGTTCACTCGCCAAAAATCCGCAGTGGCCAGAGCTGAGCTGATCCAAAGCCAGGAGCCAAGAGTTTCTTCCAGGTCTTCCACGCAGGTGCAGGGACCCAAGGACTTGGGCCATCCTCTACTGCTTTCCCAGGCCATAGCATAGAACTGGATCAGAAGAGGAGCAGCCAGGACACGAACCAGTACCCATATGGGATGCCAGCACTGCAGGCTGGGCTTTAACCCACTGCACAACAGCACGCCACCCCCCATTTGATCTTTAAAACAACTCTCGGAAGGAATGGATCTTGTGATACAGCCGATTAAGCCACTGCTTGGGGCACCTTTGGTTCCATACTGGAGCACCTGATGTAAGTCCTGGCTGCCCACTTCCAGGACAGCTTCCTGCTAGTGCCCTAGGAGACAGCAAATGGTAGATCGAATCCTGAGTACCTGCCACCTGTGAGGGAGACCTGAGTGGAGTTCCTGGCTCCTGGTTTCGGCATGGTCCAGGCCCAGTTGTTGAAGACATTTGGAGAGTGAACCAGTAGATAGAAGATTTCTCTCTCTCTCTTGCCCTCTCTGATGCTCTGCCTTTCAAATAAATAAAAATGAATAAACATTTAAAAAACTAAAATAACTCTTGAAGTATGGTGGTAGCATATCTGATAGATCCAAACAAGAGAAATGTAAAATATTTTATTCTGATCTTGACTTTTTATTCTATTTTTATTCCTTCTAAATTTTGGTTTCTCCTGATTTTCTACTGCCTATACCTTGTCCTATGATTTTCTTTCCAAAGCATAGGCGAGATGTAGAAAGGTTAAGTTGATAGAGATCAAATGGGAGGTGGCGAATGGGTGCTCTAGTGGGCAGAGTGAGGACCATAGCAGCCGCTTCCCCACAGCTGCCCCTACACTGTTGGCTTAGCCGACATGTACTGATCCCTCTCTGTGCCAGCCTGTGGAGACGCAGTGATCTCAGAATCGCTGCCCCAGGGAGCTTGTGTTTTGATTTGTCACAGGTAACTGATGTTGCAGCAGGCAGTGCCAGGTGGTGAGCACAGGTCACCTCACTGGGGCCCTGGGATGTGAGTTTGTGTTGGTGCAGGCAGCAGTGTGGAGAGAGGTGTGTCACAGGAAGTAGCTGGGGTCTTTATCCCCACCCGGAGCAGGGCCAGAGCTATGCTCTCTGTTGTGTGCATCGTGTGCTTGATTGGTCATGCAGAAAGAGCCCTGTGTGTGGTTTACAAAGCAAGATAGTGTACTAACTAAAGTGTCCTTGGCTCTCACTGGAGTGTTGCAATGTTCCCACTGGTTTCCTTTTTCTGGTCCAGGGTGTGAGCCAGGCCTCCAGCTTGCCTCCAGTGTCCTGTCTGGTTAGTCTCCCAGAGTCTGGGACAGTTCTTCAGTCTTCCTTCATGGCCTGGACGCTTCTGAAGAGTCCTGGTCAGTTATGCTGCAGAGGAACGTTCAGTTTGACTTGGCCTGATGTTCTCATGATCAGACTGAGGCTGTGCGTGTTGGCAGAGAGAGAGAGGTCTGCCATCCACTGGTTCACTCCCCAACTGGCTGCGACGGCTGGAGCTACGCCGATCCAAAGCCAGGAGCCAGGAGCTTCCTCTGGGTTTCACACACAGGTGCAGGAGCCCAGGGACTTGGGCCATTTTCTGCTTTCCCAGGCCATAGCAGAGAGCTGGATCGGAAGTGGGGCAGCTGGGACTAGAACTGGCACCTGTATGCCATGCCAGCACTGCAGGCAGCAGCTTTACCTGCAACACCACAGCGCCAGGCCCTATCAAGACATTCTGAATTTGCTACGGTGAGGTTCACTTTTTCCATCATTCCTTCTACAGTTTTAAAACTTTAATTATCTTTTTTTAAAAAGATTTATTTATCTATTTGAAAGTCAGAGAGAGAAGGAGAGACAGAGAGAGAGAGAAGTCTTTCATCTACTGGTCCACTGCCCAACCAGCTGAAATGGCCAGAGCTGAGTTGACCTGAAGCCAGGAGCCAGGAACCTTCCCTGGGCCTCCCACATGGGCACAGGGGCCCAAGGACCCGGGCCATTCTCCAGTGCCTTCCCAGGTCATTGCATAGAGCTGGATTGGAAGTGGAGCAGCCAAGATCTGAACTAGCACCCACATGGGATGCGGGATGCTGGCTCCACAGGCCTAGGCCCTAACCCGTTGAACCACAGCACTAGTCCTTTATTTATCTTTTTTTAAAAAGGTTTTATTGGCCAGCCCTGTGGCTCACTAGGCTAATCCTCTGCCTGCAGCGGCGGCACCCTGGGTTCTAGTCCCAGTCAGGGCGCCGGATTCTGTCCCAGTTGCTCCTCTTCCAGACCAGCTCTCTGCTGTGGCCTGGGAGTGCAGTGCAGGATGGCCCAGGTGCTTGGCCCCTGCACCTGCATGGCAGAACAGGAGGAGGCACCTGGCTCCTGGCTTTGGATTGGAACAGTGCGCCGGCTGCAACGTGCTGGCCCTGGCAGCCCCTTGGGGGGTGAACCAACGGAAAAAGGAAGACCTTTCTCTCTCTCTCTCTCTCTCTCTCTCTCTCTCTCTCTCTCCTACTCTGCTTGTCAAAAAAAATAAAATAAAATAAAAATATTTTATTTATTTTTAACTTTCATTTAATGAATATAAATTTCCAAAGTACAGCTTATGGATTACAATGGCTTCCCCCCATAATGTCCCTCCCACCCACAGCCCTCCCCTTTCCCACTCCCTCTCCCCTTCCATTCACATCAAGATTCATTTTTGATCCTCTTTATGTACAGAAGATCAGTTTAGCATACATTAAGTAAAGATTTCAACAGTTTGCTCTCACACAGAAACATAAAGTAAAAAATAATAGATGATTTTTTAAATGATAATGAAATCAGATCAGACCTATTGTCATGTTTCATCCCAGTGAGAGTCAAGTTGGGAATTGATAATTTCTTTTTTTCTTTTTTTTACAGAAGATCAGTTTAGTATACATTAAGTAAAGCTTTCAACAGTTTGCACCCCCATAGAAACACAAAGTGAAATATACTGTGTGAGTACTCGTTATAGCATTAAATCTCACTGTACAGCACATTAAGGACAGAGATATCCTACATGAGGAGTAAGTGCACAGTGACTCCTGTTGTTGACTTTACAAATTGACACTCCTGTTTATGGCATCAGTAATCTCCCTATGCTCCAGTCATGAGTTTCCAAGGCTATGGAAGCCTTTTGAGTTCTCCAACTCCTATCTTGTTTAGACAAGGTCATAGTCAAAGTGGAGGTTCTCTCCTCCCTTCAGAGAAAGGTACCTCCTTCTTTGAAGACCTGTTCTTTCCACTGGGATCTCACTCATAGAGATCTTTCATTTAGGTTTTTTTTTTTTTTTTTTTTTTTTTTGCCAGAGTGTCTTGGCTTTCCATGCCTGAAATACTCTCGTGGGCTTTTCAGCCAGATCCGAATGCCTTTAGGGCTGATTCTGAGGCCAGAGTGCTGTTTAGGACATCTGCCATTCTATGAGTCTGCTGAGTATCTCGCTTCCCATGTTGGATCACTCTCCCCTTTATTTATTCTATCGGTTAGTATTAGCAGGTACTAGACTTGTTATGTGATCCCTTTGACTCTTAGTCCTTTCATTATGATGAATTGTGAACTGAAATTGATCACTTGGACTAGTGAGATGGCATTGGTATATGCCACCTTGATGGGATTGAATTGGAATCCCCTGGTATGTTTCTAATTCTACCATTAGGGGCAAGTCAGCTTGAGCATGTCCCAAATTGTACATCTCTTCCCTCTCTTATTCCCACTCTTATGTTTAACAGGGATCACATTTCAGTTAAATTTCAACACTTAAGAATAACTGTGTATTAATTACAGAATTAAACCAGTCATATTAAGTAGAACAGACAAAAAAAATACTAAGAGGGATAATGTATTAAGTTGTTCATTAACAGTCGGGGTTATGCTGATCAAGTCACCATTTCTCATAGTGTCCACTTCACTTCAGGAGGTTTCCCCTTTGGTGTTCAGTCAGTTGTCACCGATCAGGGAGAACATATGGTATTAGTCCCTTTGGGACTGGCTTATTTCACTCAGCATGATGTGTTCCAGATTCCTCCATTTTGTTGCAAATGACTGGATTTCATTGTTTCTTACTGCGGTATAGTATTCTAAAGAGTACATATCCCATAATTTCTTTATCCAGTCTACCGTTGATGGGCATTTAGGTTGGTTCCAGGTCTTGGCTATTGTGAATTGTGCTGCAATAAACATTAGGGTGCAGACCGCTTTTGTGTTTGCCAATTTAAATTCCTTTGGGTAAATTCCAAGGAGTGGGATGGCTGGGTCGAACAGTAGGGTTATCTTCAGGTTTCTGAGGAATCTCCAGACTGACTTCCATAGTGGCTTGACCAGTTTGCATTCCCACCAACAGTGGGTTAGTGTCCCTTTTTCCCCACATCCTCGCCAGCATCTGTTGTTGGTAGATTTCTGTATGTGAGCCATTCTAACCGGGGTGAGGTGAAACCTCATTGTGCTTTTGATTTGCATTTCCCTGAGTGCTAATGATCTTGAACATTTTTTCATGTGCCTGTTGGCCATTTGGATTTCCTCTTTTGAAAAATGTCTATTGAGGTCCTTGGCCCATCTCTTAAGTGGGTTGTTGGTTTTGTTGTTGTGGAGTTTCTTGATCTCTTTGTAGATTCTGGTTATTAACCTTTATCTGTTGCATAGTTTGCAAATATTTTTTCCCATTCTGTCGGTTGTCTCTTCACTCTCCTGACTGTTTCTTTTGCAGTACAGAAACTTCTCAATTTGATGCAATCCCAGTAGTTGATTTTGGCTTTGACTGCCTGTGCCTCCCGGGTCTTTTCCAGAAACTCTTTGCTTGTGCCAATATCTTGAAGGGTTTCTCCAATGTTCTCTAATAACTTGATGGTGTCAGGTCGTAGATTTAGGTCTTTAATCCATGTTGAGTGGATTTTTGTGTAAGGTGTAAGGTAGGGGTCTTGCTTCATGCTTCTGCACGTGGAAATCCAGTTTTCCCAGCACCATTTATTGAATAGACTGTCCTTGCTCCAGGAATTGGTTTTAGATCCTTGATCAAATATAAGTTGACTGTAGATGTTTGGGTTGATTTCTGGTGTTTCTATTCTGTTCCATTGGTCTATCCATCTATTTCTGTACCAGTACCATGCTGTTTTGATTACAACTGCCCTGTAGTGTGTCCTGAAATCTGGTATTGTGATGCCTCCAGCTTTGTTTTTGTTGTACAAGATTGCTTTAGCTATTTGAGGTCTCTTTTGCCTCCATATGAATTTCAGCATCATTTTTTCTAGATCTGAGAAGAATGTCTTTGGTATCCTGATTGGAATTGCATTGAATCTATAAATTGCTTTTGGGAGAATGGACATTTTGATGATGTTGATTCTCGCAATCCATGAGCATGGAAGATTGTTCCATTTTTTGGTATCCTCTTCTATTTCTTTCTTTAAGACTTTGTAATTCTCATCGTAGAGATCTTTAACGTCCTTGGTTAAGTTTATTCCAAGGTATTTGATTGTTTTTGTAGCTATTGTGAATGGGATTGATCTTAGCAGTTCTTTCTCAGCCATGGCATTGCTTGTGTATACAAAGGCTGTTGATTTTTTTTTTTATCTTTTATTTAATGAATATAAATTTCCAAAGTACGACTCATGTGTTACAATGGCTTCCCCCCCCATACCGTCCCTCCCACCCACAACCCCCCCCTTCCCACTCCCTCTCCTCCTCCATTCACGTCAAGATTCATTTTCGATTATCTTAATATACAGAAGATCAGCCTAGCATACCTTAAGTAAGTATTTCAACAGTTTGCTCCCACACAGAAACATAAAGTGAAAAATAATAGATGATTTTTTTTAAATGATGAAGAAATCAGATCAGACCTATTGTCATGTTTAATCCCAGTGAGAGTCAAGTTGGGAATGGATAACTTTTTTTTTTTTTTTTTTTTTTTTTTTACAGAAGATCAGTTTAGTGTACATTAAGTAAAGATTTCAACAGTTTGCACCCCCATAGAAACACAAAGTGAAATATACTGTTTGAGTACTCGTTATAGCATTAAGCCTCAGTGTACAGCACGTTAAGGACAGAGATCCTACATGAGGAGTAAGTGCACAGTGACTCCTGCCGTTGACTTCACAAATTGACACTCCTGTTTATGGCATCAGTAATCTCCCTATGCACCAGTTATGAGTTTCCAAGGCTATGGAAGCCCCCTGAGTTCTCCGACTCTTATCTTGTTTAGACACGGTCATAGTCAAAGTGGAGGTTCTCTCCTCCCTTCAGAGAAAGGCACCTCCCTCTTTGAAGACCTGTTCTTTCCACTGGGATCTCACTCACAGAGATCTTTTTGCCAGAGTGTCTTGGCTTTCCATGCCTGAAATACTCTCATGGGCTTTTCAGCCAGATCCGAGTGCCATCAGGGCTGATTCTGAGGCCAGAGTGCGATTTAGGACATCCGCCATTCTATGAGTCTGCTGAGCATCTCACTTCCCATGCTGGACCACTCTCCCCTTTATCCATTCTATCGGTTGGTGTCAGCAGATACTAGGCTTGCCCATGTGCTCCCCTTGACTCTCAGTCCTTTCATTATGATCAATTGTGAACTGAAATTGATCACCTGGAATAGCGAGATGGCATTGGCACATGCCACCTTGATGGGATTGAATTGGAATCCCCTGGTATGTTTCCAACTCTACCAATTGGGGCAAGTCAGCCCGAGCATGCCCCAAATTACACATCTCTTCCCTCTCTTATTCCCACTCTTACGTTCAACAGGGATCACATTTCAGTTAATTTTCAACACTCAAGAATAACTGTGTGATAATTACAGAATTAAACCAGTCATATCAAGTAGAACAGACAAAAAAAAATACTATGAGGGATAATGTATTAAGTTGTCCATCAGCAGTCAGGGCTATGCTGATCAAGTCACCATTTCTCATAGTGTCCACTTCACTTCAGGAGGTTTCCCCTTTGGTGTTCAGTCAGTTGTCACCGATCAGGGAGAACATATGGTATTAGTCCCTTTGGGACTGGCTTACTTCACTCAGCATGATGTGTTCCAGATTCCTCCATTTTGTTGCAAATGACTGGATTTCGTTGTTTCTTACTGCGGTATAGTACTCTAAAGAATACATATCCCATAATTTCTTTATCCAGTCTACCGTTGATGGGCATTTAGGTTGGTTCCAGGTCTTGGCTATTGTGAATTGTGCTGCAATAAACATTAGGGTGCAGACCGCTTTTTTGTTTATCAATTTAAACTCCTTTGGGTAAATTCCAAGGAGTGGGATGGCTGGGTCGAACGGTAGGGTTATATTCAGGTTTCTGAGGAATCTCCAGACTGATTTCCATAGTGGCTTGACCAGTTTGCATTCCCACCAACAGTGGGTTAGTGTCCCTTTTTCCCCACATCCTCGCCAGCATCTGTTGTTGGTAGATTTCTGTATGTGAGCCATTCTAACCGGGGTGAGGTGAAACCTCATTGTGCTTTTGATTTGCATTTCCCTGAGTGCTAATGATCTTGAACATTTTTTCATGTGCCTGTTGGCCATTTGGATTTCCTCTTTTGAAAAATGTCTATTGAGGTCCTTGGCCCATCTCTTAAGTGGGTTGTTGGTTTTGTTGTTGTGGAGTTTCTTGATCTCTTTGTAGATTCTGGTTATTAACCCTTTATCTGTTGCATAGTTTGCAAATATTTTTTCCCATTCTGTCGGTTGTCTCTTCACTCTCCTGACTGTTTCTTTTGCAGTACAGAAACTTCTCAATTTGATGCAATCCCAATAGTTGATTTTGGCTTTGACTGTCTGTGCCTCCCGGGTCTTTTCCAGAAATTCTTTGCCTGTGCCAATATCTTGAAGGGTTTCTCCAATGTTCTCTAATAACTTCATGGTGTCAGGACGTAGATTTAGGTCTTTAATCCACGTTGAGTGGATTTTTGTGTAAGGTGTAAGGTAGGGGTCTTGCTTCATGCTTCTGCACGTGGAAATCCAGTTTTCCCAGCACCATTTATTGAATAGACTGTCCTTGCTCCAGGAATTGGTTTTAGATCCTTGATCAAATATAAGTTGGCTGTAGATGTTTGGGTTGATTTCTGGTGTTTCTATTCTGTTCCATTGGTCTATCCATCTATTTCTGTACCAGTACCATGCTGTTTTGATTACAACTGCCCTGTAGTGTGTCCTGAAATCTGGTATTGTGATGCCTCCAGCTTTGTTTTTGTTGTACAAGATTGCTTTAGCTATTTGAGGTCTCTTTTGCCTCCATATGAATTTCAGCATCATTTTTTCTAGATCTGAGAAGAATGTCTTTGGTATCCTGATTGGAATTGCATTGAATCTATAAATTGCTTTTGGGAGAATGGACATTTTGATGATGTTGATTCTCGCAATCCATGAGCATGGAAGATTGTTCCATTTTTTGGTATCCTCTTCTATTTCTTTCTTTAAGACTTTGTAATTCTCATCGTAGAGATCTTTAACGTCCTTGGTTAAGTTTATTCCAAGGTATTTGATTGTTTTTGTAGCTATTGTGAATGGGATTGATCTTAGCAGTTCTTTCTCAGCCACGGCATTGCTTGTGTATACAAAGGCTGTTGATTTTTGTGCATTGATTTTATATCCTGCCACTTTGCCAAACTCCTCTATGAGTTCCAATAGTCTCTTAGTAGAGTTCTTTGGATCCCCTAAGTAAAGAATCATATTGTCTGCAAAGAGGGATAGTTTGACTTCTTCCTTCTCAATTTGTATTCCTTTAATTTCTTTTTCTTGTCTGATGGCTCTGGCTAAAACTCCCAGAACTATGTTAAATAGCAGTGGTGAGAGTGGTCATCCCTGCCTGGTGCCAGATCTCAGTGGAAATGCTTCCAACTTTTCCCCCATTCAATAGGATGCTGGCCATGGGTTTTTCATGAATTGCTTTGATTATATTGAGGAATGTTCCTTCTATACCCAATTTGCTTAGAGTTTTCATCATGAAAGGGTGTTGAATTTTATCGAATGCTTTCTCTGCATCAATTGAGATAATCATATGGTTTTTCTTTTGCAGTCTGTTAATGTGGTGAATCACATTGGTTGATTTGCGAATGTTGAACCATCCCTGCATACCAGGGATAAATCCCACTTGGTCTGGGTGGATGATTTTTCTGATGTGTTGTTGTATTCTATTGGTGTGAAATTTATTGAGGATTTTTGCATCTATGTTCATCAGGGATATTGGTCTATAATTTTCTTTTAGTGCTGCATCTTTCTCTGGCTTAGGGATTAAGGTGATGCTGGCTTCATAGAAAGAATTTGGGAGGATTCCATCTTTTTCAATTGTTCTGAATAGTTTGAGAAGAAATGGGATTAGTTCTTCTTTAAATGTCTGGTAGAATTCAGCAGTGAATCCATCTGGTCCTGGGCTTTTCTTTGTTGGGAGGGCCTTTATTACTGTTTCGATTTCTTTTTCAGTTATGGGTCTATTTAGGTTTTCTATGTCTTCATGGTTCAATTTTGGTAGATTGCATGTGTCCAGGAATCTATCCATTTCTGATAGATTTTCCTGTTTGCTGGCATACAGGTCCTTGTAGTAATTTCTGATGATTCTTTTTATTTCTGTGGTGTCTGTTGTTACGTTTCCTTTTTCATCTCTGATTTTATTGATTTGGGTCTTTTCTCTTCTTTTTTTAGTTAGTTGGGCCAATGGGGTGTCCATTATGTTTATTTTTTCAAAAAACCAGCTTCTCGCTTGGCTGATTTTTTGTAATGTTTTTTTGGATTCAATCCTGTTAATTTCTTCTCTGATTTTAATTATTTCATTCTCCTACTAGATTTGGGTTTGGTTTGCTGCAGTTTTTCTAGGTCCTTGAGATGTGCTGAAAGCTCATTTATTTGGTACCTTTCCAATTTCTTGATATAGGCACCTATTGCTATTAACTTGCCTCTCAATACTGCTTTTGCTGTATCCCATAAGTTTTGATATGTTGTGTTGTGAAAACTTCTAAATGTTCTTATCATAAATTTTTTGAAATCCATATCTTGCATTTCTTCTATCTCATCATCTTCATAATCTTGGCTTGGGGTGTTTTGTTTATTTGGAGGCATCATAGTGTCATCGTTGATCTTGTTCCCTCGATTTCTGTGTTTGTTGCTTGGCATAGTTAATTCTTCTTTCGTCACTGTGCTTTTTTTTTTTTTTTATACTATGTCTGTGTTAAGTGGACTGCCTGCTGTTGGAGGAGCCTTGGAGGCTTGAGATGGGTGTGGCCTGATAGCTCTGCTTGGTTCTTCTGGGTTACGGGTGTGCAAAGGTGACACCCTCAGGTTATGCGTGGTAAATCTCTCCTTTTTATTTATTTATTTATTTAGGAGGTAAGTAATACCGCACCGCACTGCTGTGCAGAATTGATGGTATTTAGCTTCCGATCTCTGGCTTCTACCCAAAGAGTCTGTGCAGGCTCTGTTTCTCCTCTGGACTCCCACTGGGTTGCCTAGGCTACTGAATTGTAGTGACTCAGTTCCTTAGCTCTCCCTAGTTGTTATCTAAATCCAGAGTGAAGGCCTGCTCTTTGTCTCTTGCTTGCCTTTGCAAGGTTGGCAGAGAGAGAAACTCCTCTGTACCAGTACCCCCCCACCTTTTTTCCTTATTTCCTGTAGTCAGTCTGGTGAACTTTCCCGCTCCCCTCTAGATTCTGACCGCCATTTCCCCACCAGTGTCTCAGGTTACTGAGCTCACCTCCCCTTCCAGCACCGATGTGTGGACTCGGAGCCCTGGGCGTCCCTGCTCTCCCTGCTGGTGTCTGTGTGACATCCACTCCCCTTCCTGCACTGGCGCGCAGACCATGCAGCTCCCGCAGCTCGGCTTCCACGCGGTGGGCGACCTTGTTCTCCCAGTAGGTCCTCCGAGTCACAGCCACTAGATCCGGAAGAGTTTCCTCTGCAGTTTTTTCCTGATCCTTTTTCTGAGGCTACCATAACTCCACTTTTATTAAACTAAATTTTCCTGGACTATCGGTGCGTGCCCTCACTATTCCACCATCTTGGCTCCACCCCGTCCTTCAATAAAAATATTTTATTTATTTGAGAGGTAGAGTTATAGACAGAGAAAGACGTAGAAAAAGGTCTTCCTCTGCTGGTTCACTCCCCAAATGGTTGCAGTGGCAGGAGCTGAGCTGATCAGAAGTCAGAAGCCAGGAGCTTCTTCTAGCTCTCTCACAGGGGTGCAGGGGCCCAAGCACCTGGGCTATCTCCCACTGCTTCCCAAGGCCATAAGCAGAGAGCTGGCTTGGAAGAGGAGCAGCTGGGATGCAAACTGGCCCCATACAGGATGCCGGTGTGGCAGGTGGAGGCTTAGCCTACTGTACAGAGCACAGGCCCCTATTGATCTTGCTATTTCTTTGAAAGGCAGAGAGACAGAGATCCTCAATATCCTGGGTCACTGCTCCTGCAGTCTCTCCCTGTCCCCTGTAGTGACACTGCACACCCACCCCTGTGGGCCCTGCTGAGGCCCTGACGGCGGGTCCTCCAATGCCTCTGTCCCCAGGTGCCGTTCCCCCTGGCTCTGAGGATGCGGGACATCTACATCCTGGAGGGCGAGCACGTGCTCCCGGCCATGGCATACACGGCCCTCAAGATCCATCACAGTGAGTCCTCAGGGCCCACAGAGGCCCGGGAGCTGGGGACGGAGGAGCTGGGGGTCCCCTGCCTGTCCCTCGTGAGCAGGACTTGAGGGAGGGATGAGGGGGTTTGGGAGGCCTGGGTTCCCTTCAGGAGGGCACTGAGAATCCCCCTGTTGCATCCCCAATCCCAGGCCCCCACAGACCACAAGGAGAAGTGGCCAGGGTCATCGCACTGGAAATTGGCCCCTGAGCAGTCCCTCCAGTGCTTGGCGTGACACCCAAGACATCCTGGCCCGATGACCACAACTGTCTGCACACAGGACCCTCCTAGGACAGGTGGGTGGGTTCCCACCTGGATGTGGGCAGGGCTAGAGGGATGTGGGGCTGTGGGAGACCCTGTGCAGTGAAGGGGAAACCAGCCAGCACTGGATCCCCTTTAGCCATCTGAGAACCCCTGGAAGGCCCAGGTGCCCTGAGCCCAGTTGTGGGGGCTGAGTGCACTCCTGTGAGCAGGGGTGGGCACAGAGGCAGGCGCTGGGGGCCCCTGCGGCAGAACTCAAGGGCAACTGAGTGTGGGCTCTGCAGCCCTAGCCTCGGGCCAACAGAAGGCAGCGGGACCCAGAGCATCGCTGGCCTCTGGGCTCCGGTGGGGAGGGGTCCCCGTGCTCGTCCCCTGCTGCTGCTGCCATCAAGGACCTGAGCGCCTGGGTCCCCATGCAGAGCAGAGATGGGCTTGTCCCAGCTCTAGGGGCTCTAAGTGGAGGTCCAGGTGCAGGCTGTCCAGTCACTGGGGAGGCCCCACTGCGCCTCCAGATGCTGCCTCCCTGGGTGCTTCTGGGACAGTAGCGGTGACAGCCCAGTCTCACCAGGAAAGAGACAGTGGCCCAGGGGCAGAGGACACAGGGCACCCCTGCCACCTCTTTAGAAACTGCATTCCCTGTTCCCAAGGGCCTAAACCGATCTCCATGTCTGCCCTACAGCCCCAGCTCTCACCCCCATCATCTTAGGCTCAGTTCCTTTCCAGCCATGTAGGAGGGACTCAGATGTGGGTAACTCAGCGAATGCACTGTTAGGGCACAGGAGGTCAGGTGGGGGAGGTGACGGGGTCCTGATTTGGTGCCTGGGTCCCCAGAGATGAGAGTGAGGTGGGGAGTTCAGGGCCATCCACCCTGTGGGGCTGTGCAGGAGGAGCCGGTGGTGTCCCAGGGCTCCCCTTGCCCGGGCTGCACACACCCTCCCCTCTGGGGCCAGCAGCCTGGAAGAGTCCTCAGCGTCACACGTGGTGATGGGGACCCCAGGATGAGGTCGGGGCAAGCACCGAGCAGGCCAGACGGGGGCTGTGGTAAACAAACCGTGTCTCTTCTTGCAGCCAAGGCTATAAAATGGTGCAGCAGGCCCCTGGGGCAGGCACGCGTCCCCCAGATGCACGTTCCTGCCCCCACTGCTCCGAAGGCCAAAATCACCATTCAGGACACAGTGGCAGTGTGGGAGCAGACCAGGGGTCCCGCTACTCGTGCAGTGATGATCCGTCCTCCAGAAAGCTTTGGCCTCCGCATCGCCGAGAGGGAAGGCATGGAGGAGGAGGAGAGCTGGGAAGGCAGCCCAGAGCCCCTCGGCCTGGGCTCCCCTGTGGGGACCACAGTCTCCAGGTTCTGCCAGCCCCACGGAGTCTCCAGAGTACTCGAGGTGGGGAGGCCTGTGCCAGTGCGCCAGTCTCCCTAACCTGAGCGGGCCAGAGCACAGGGAGGACGACTCCTCCGACGCTGGCAGCCAGGAGGGCCTGTGGATGTGGGCTCCTCCACGGGCCTCGGAGCCCCCGGAACCAGGGCCCATGCAGGCTGTCCCCGCCTGGGGGCCGTGGCTGAAGACTTCCCCCTACTGGCATGGCAGCCCCACGCACTCTGGGGACAGTCACGGGCTGGAGCCGGCCAGAGCCAGCCCTGGGCTGGGAGACCAGACCCGCGTGCCCTCCCTGGCCAGAGGCCTCCTTACCTCTTATTCAACGGGGCACCTGGATGATGGGTGCCTCCTAGAAGAGAGGCCGAGTCCACCATCTGTCCTGCCCAGGCTGGGCAGCAGCCTTCCGTGTGTCTTCACGGCATCCTATGCACTTGGTTGAGCCCCCACCGCCCAGGCTCTTCCTGGGACCAGGACACCCTGACACTGGAAGACAACAGCCGTGCCAGGAGCCACTGTACTCTCCTCCCCGCCCCCCTCCCCCACCGCCACCCTCAGGTGGTGCTGAGCCTGTATTAAATTGTTCCATGGAAAGGAGTTTGCTCCAGTTTGTGACCCCGGTGCCCAGCGGCAGCAAGCTTCCCCGTGTTCCTGGGGAAATGGGTGGTTCCACAGCCCCCATCCTCAGGCAGAGACCCGCTCAGGACCCTGCAGGCACAGAAGAAACTCCTGGCTCCTGGCTTTGGATCGGCACAGCTCTGGCGGTTGTGGCCATCTGGGGAGTGAACGAGCAGATGGAAGACCTCTCTCTCTGTCTCTGCCTCTCCTCTCTCTGTGTAACTCTGACTTTCAAATAAATAAATAAATCTTTAAAAAATGGAATTATTTATGTATTCAAAATGTAGAGTGGCAGTGAAAGAGAGACAAATCCTTCATCTACTGGTTGATTCCCCAGAAGTCCTTGAGGTCCAGTTCTATGCCAAGCGAAGGTCAGGAACCAGAATTCCAACTGTGACTCCCATGCGGGAGCAGCGGCCCACATATTGGGGCCGTCTTCCACTGCTTTCCCAGGCCTGTTGGCAGAGAGCTGGAGCCGAAGCTGAGCAGCTGGGACTCGAACCAGCTCTCCACTATGGGATGCCATCATTGCAAGTTAGCACCACCCTGGCCCGTGCACTTTAAATGCTAATATCCATGAACTTATTGAAGTCCTCTCCTACCCATGTGAACGTGTCCTTGTTTAGAGACTTCGGAGAAGCAGGCCACGCCCTCAGCTCCTCTGACAGCCCTCATGTTCCTGGAGCTCCCGTCCCTCCACAAGGGAGGGAATGCATGGAGAACTGAAGACGGGAGGGCGAGCCCGAGCGCGCAGGGGTGAGTGTGCACTGGGGCTGAGCCTGGCTGTCGCTCCTACTGGGCTCCCAGCTCCTGCTGGGCTGCACCCTGGGGAGCCCCAAGCACATCAGCGCTCCCCACCAGGCCCTCTTGCTGCTCCTGGCCACAGTGGACCGCAGAAGGCAAGCGTGTGCAGGTGGACGAGAGCAGAGCAAGCCAAGGAAGCAGAACTCGCCTTAGCACAAGCTTCCCTCTACCAGCCCAGTCCTGCCACAGCAAGAACTCACGTGCGGGGCAGGTGCTGGGGCACAGCGGGTTCCACTGCTGCTTAGGATGTGGGCATCACAGGTCAGAACGCCTAGAGTCCTGTCCCACTGCTGCTTCCTGGCCAGCTTCCGGCCAGCCCCAGCTGTGCTCCCCTGTGTGGGGGAGGTGAACTTGCAGCTGCAAGACTTCCCTCACCATATGGGTGGTGGTTCCAGTCCCAGGCATTCCTCTTCTGATCTAGCTCTCTGCTATGGCCTGGGAGAGCAGTAGAAGATGGCCCAGGTCCTTGGGCCCCTGCACCCACATGCGAGACCCTGAAGAAGCTCCTGGCTTCGGATCGACGCAGCTCCGGCTGTTGTGGCCATCTGGGTAGTGAACCAGCGGGTGGAAGACCTCTTGCTCTCTGACTCTGTCAATGCTTCTCTGTAACTGTGGCTTTCAAATAAATTTAAAAAAAAAAAATGGAAGGAGGCCATGGAGGGAGGGAGACTGGGCAGGAGGTGGCAGAGGCAGCAGGGTGGGAGAGGGTGTGTGCGGGGAAGCCAGGGACAGAAGGGAGCTGGGCTCCCCTGGGGCGTCTTTCGGGGAGCGCAGGTGCGGGAAGAGATGGAGAAGTCGTGCACGACCCCTGCCTTTTGACAAGGCTGCACTTCTGTGTGTGTCCTGGTTCTGTTCTCCCCACGGGAAGACAAGGACCTGGGCATCTCTCCCAGCCCAGCCAGGGCCCTCGAGCCACAAAGAGCAGAATGTGGTCAAATGCCAAGTAGGTGTTTAGAGACAACTGGTCTACCCCGTGTCCCCTAGCCTTCAGGGCCGTGAGTGCAAGAGAGAAGCAGAGGAGCTGTGCTCCAGCCTGCCCGCCACACTGGCACTGGGTGTCCTGCAGATCCCATAGTCACAGCAGCCAGTCGTCAGGGTCCCAGCCAAGGTGCGAGAGGCTGAGCTGGCCCAGGGCTCCAGAGGCCCTGTGTGGTGCTTTCTCCCCTTGCCCAGGCAGGGTTTCCACTGGTTCTGCGCCTTCCCTGCACCCAGGCATGGGCCCATGGTCAGGTCCCTGGGAAGAGAGAGGGAGAAGGAGCTAAGCCCTGTGTTAATCCAGGGCTGGACTTGGTCACTATCAACACACACACACGTGCGCCCTCTGCAACTGCAGGTCATGCAAGCTGTGGCCTGGGTTGGGCGTGGAGCCCCCCATCCCCGGGAGGACAGGCCCCTCCTGCCCCACTGGGGACACGGAGCAGGTATAAAGGGCCCCGCGATGGCAGCGGCTGTCCCTGCACCATGAAGCCTGCTGCTTGCCTGGTGCTGCTCGGCGCTGCCTGGCTCCTGTTCTCTCTTGCCAGTGGGTGCCAGCCACGGACGCCTGGGCTGGGGGTGCTCTGGGGGCGGGGGCCAGCTTTCCAGGGCAGTGCTGGCTCCCAGGGCGGGTGAAGGGACGCACCTGCCGTGACCCATGCCTTCCATTTCTCTTCAGATTGTGACATCTGCCGGCTGTGCAGACAGCTGTTTATGAATTTCTGTCAGGACCCTCCGATGAGTATATTTCCTATGTGCAAAATTACCAAAGTGACCCGCTAGTGCAGCCCTTGCGCTGAAGCAGTGCGAGATGGGAAACTGACAGCAGAGGAGAAGGGGCACGCGATCAGTGCCGTGGTGAGTCCAGCTGGGCCTGGCCCAACACCGGCTCCTTCCGGGGCCCTGGGGAGGGGCACTGCTCGTGCCCACCACAGCCCAGCCTGGGACTCTGTGGGAAGAACCTCCAGATGAGGACGCAGAGTTGGGGGCCGCCCCCCCCCCACGGTGCGGGCAAGTACAGGGAGGGAGACTGTGTGGACCCGGAGCCCTGGGCTCCATGGCTGTTCAGCTCCCCCAGGCAGGCCCAAGACCCTCCAGGGCCGCTGTCCCCACGGCAGCCCTGCCTCTGTAAAATCTCAGCTCTGGCCTCCCTGCCCACAGCCTCTCCAGCGCCCGAGTCGAATCTTCTCCAAGCGGTGACCACTGGGTGCTGTCTGCCTTCAAATCTCACTAACTCACCCTGACCCCTCAGGTGCCCTCCTCCACCCCCAGACCTCATGTTTCCTTCTCCCTGGACCCCAAACGGCCATCTGGGGCTCCGGAGCCTGGAATTAGACCTCCAACAGCCCTTCCTGTCCTCCCGGGCCTGGCGACAGCTGGGGAAAAAGCAGACCAAACCCTGACTGCAGGTGGAGCACGGGCAGGGATGGGCACTGCTAGGCTGCAAGTGTGCCAGAGACAGAAGGGGCCAGCGGACTGGGGTCTGTGCATTCCTGGAGGCCCCCGGTGCCACTGCCACCTTGCCAGGCCTTCTGTGTAGCCCCTGCCTGTCCCAGCCTCGCCTGCACCCCCCACAGAGAACCTCCCCCTCATTCCTCATCAATGGAAGGATTTTTAGGAGAGCTTCTCAGGCACCCAGGGTGTAGGAGAGGATCTGACTTCAGCTGCCCAGATCCAGTGCCAGGCTGCAGCTCCTCCCCAGGAAGTGCCCTGTGCCTGCGCCCTGCAGGTGTCTATGGTCCCCGGCCTCACCAGGTGTCCCAACTTCTCTTTGCAGAGTAAAATCTTCTCAGATCCTCTTTGTTAAGGGAGCCCTCCCGGCCAGAAGACCCAGGGCCACCCTGGGCCTACGTTCTCAGCAGGTGCAGCCCCGTGCACTGGCGGCCTCTCAAAGGAGGAGGCAACAATAAAAGCCCGCATTGCACAGAGTCTGCTCAGTGCTGGACCAGACACCGGGCAAGGGTGTGGGAGGCGGGCGGTGCAGCGGGGCCGGCTGCCGTGACTGCCAGTGGTGGCTGGATCCAGGGCTGTCCGTGTTGTTCCTGCAGGGGTGCAGTGTGGGGCGGGGCGGGGGGGTGTGTGGTCTCCGTCGCCATGGCCGAGATCCGCAGGACACACGCGTCACTGACCAGGCATAGCCAGCTAGCCTCCTTCAGAGTGGCAGGGAGAGTCCCAGCGTCACCATGAGCACACTGCGGCTCAGAGCCGGGGCGCGTGCCCAACTGCACAGCCGCAGCCACTCTGCTGCCCCGCCCTCTGCAGGGAGACCTGCTCGGCTGCTCAGTGTGAGGCCATGCACGGTAGCAGTGGTGCCCACCTATAGATGGATATGAGACCTCCCACCTCCAGGCCCAAGGGACATAAGGGGTGGGAAGGGGTCCCTGACCAGACAGAAGGACCTAAAGGTCAGGGGGCATGAACGCCCCTGGCCATGATCCAGAAATCCTCTCTCGTGCCTCAGCTGGTCCCAGTGCCAACCCCCAACTGTGGACGCAGCTGTGACCCCGCAAACACACCCCGCATGGGGTCTCCCGCACAGTGGGCCCAGGGTCTGGGTGTCTGCGGTGGCTCAGCCCTGTGGTCATGATGCTGCCGCCTGTCTCAGGCCCCCCACATTCCTGTCTGTGCCCTCTGGGCCTGGATCTGCTACCTGCCTCCTTCTCTGTCACAACTCACTGAGGGCACTCGGCACAGGGCTGTCTCGGGAGGAACATCTGTGTCATCCTGGTGACCAAGGAGCTGCTGGGAGGCCCAGATAGCAGCCGCTCCTGTCACCGGTGGCTTGCTGGAGGGGGTCAGGGTGGGCTGATTCTTTTCCTGTTTCTCCCACACTTGTACCTGGGCTGGCTTCACAGAGAGAAGAGGTCAGGGTGGGCGCTCCAGGCAGCGGTGAAGTCCCGGATTGGGGCGCCCACATCCCCAGTCAGAGGGCCTGGTTCTACTCCCAGCTCCTTGGCTGCCATTCCAGCTCCCCGCTAATGCACACTCGGGGGTTCAGGTGGCACCTGCAGGTGGTGGTCCAAGTACTGGGGTTCCATCACCCAGGAGGGAGGGAGACCCAGATGCATTTCCTGCCTTTGGCTGGCCCAGCCCTGATTCTGGGAGCCCAGCACTAATGCCTTCCCAGGGCCCCACCCCATCTCACCTAGCAACCTCCTACTCTGCCCACCTCTTAAAGGTCCCACACCCCTCTTGGTGCCACAAACTCTGTCTAAAGCACTTACCCCAGGGGAGACCTGCTCTTTGTGCTCACTGAGCTCCCTCCACAGAGGAGCAATGGGGGACCCCTGCCTCTGCAGGAGTGAAAGGGAGCCCAGGGGATGGGAGGGCTTGGGGAGCAGAGACCCCCTCATTACCCCACCTGTGGGACCCTGGGGCTGTGTCCCACCACACTCCGTCTGACAGATGCAAATCTATGTGCAGTGAGGACACAGGCGACACCAGGTGTCTCGGTCCGCTCTCTGCTGCTGTGACAGAATCCCACAGACTGGGGCGATGTCCAAGCCACACGAGCTGATTGGCTCACGGCTCTGGAGGGCCTTCGTGCTGCATCCAACATGGTGGCCAACATCCCATGGGGGTGCAGGGAGAGGCGGGTAGAGTCAAAGATGTAGAGAGAAAGAGGGAGAGAAGTAGAGGAACTTGCTTTTATTTTGAACTTTAATTTTTATTGTTTAAAGATTTATTTATTTTAAGGCCTCAGCCACTGGCCACTGCAGGCCTATGCTGAGGGGAACAGTGGATGGAAGCAACCACACCCCAAGATCCACGAATTAAACATTTGTAGCAACACCTTGATGATAAGGAAACATTTGTAGCAACAACAATAGGAACTCACCCCTGTGCACCCTAAGCCACCCCAGGAGGCCAGCGCCCGTCCATGCAGGAGCTGGTTTGGGGCCCATGCACCCATGCTCCCTGCACATGGACTCTGGGGAAAAAACCTCCCCCCCAGTGAAGGAAAATGCAATGTGGAGAACACTAAGCCTAGGCATCTGGAGTTTGAACTCAGGCAGAGAAAGGAAAACGCATGGGCGTCTTCCACCCAATTAGGAACATCTGACTGCTGAAGCTGAGTGGTCCCCATTCAGCACTCGCTGTGTTATTTTACAGCACTTTGTGAGTCTTCCAAAGAGTTTACAATGCAATTTAAAGCTGAGAAGCTGAGTTGGGGGGGGGGATATAAGAATCAGTTAAAACCCAAGTGTTGCTGGACAGCATCTCTGGACACGACACAGCGGTGCACTCATTCACACTCCGCAGAGGAGGCCAGCAGGTGTGTGGGTGACCAGGGCCCTGCACCCTGTGGTCTCCATGCCAGGGCAAGGGAAGTGGGCAGAGAGGCAGAGCAGTGTGCCCTTGAAGGGAAAAGAACCGACTGTGGCCATAAGGTGGCAGCTTAGGGGCAGTGTGGGGCCCAGGACCAAGGAGGTGCTGGGGGAGGGCTGAGCCACTTTCCCAGGGGGAGCAACCTTGCGATCAGCACCCCGGGGAGCCGCGGGCCTGTGGCTACTCCTGCCTGCAGCCTGAAGGGTGCTGTCCCTGTCCTTATGGTCAGCAGCAGCCCGGTGTTACCAGCATGCGGCTCAGGTGCTGGTGCCCAGGAGTTCTCAGTGCTCTGTGCCTGAAGCCCTGGCCCGTGTCCAGGACAGGGCCCTGGTTCCCGCTCTGGACAGGCTGGGCCACGCTGGCTTGAGGTGCTCAGCGGGACGCTCCCCTGCCTCCATCCCAGAGGACCCCTGTGTCCACCTCCTACAAGTCCAGGGAAGAAGGGCTGGAACAGAGCAGGAGGGGCAGCAGAGGGTGGCAGTGCTGGGGTGGGGCCTGTGGTAGGACAGGAGGCTGCACCCTGGGAGTCTCAGTTCAGGTCATGGCAGGGGCAGCCCCAGAGTGTGGGGACAGGTCTATGTGGGGCTCCCTATGCGACCTTGTGTTCAAAGAAAGAGGCCTTCACAGTTGGGCTGTAATACAATAGCAGAGGCAGAAAGGATTGGCGGGAGGTGCCGGTTGCCTGGGACTTGAGACCGTTACGGCAGGTGGCAGAGGGCCCTGGCACCCCTGGTTCCGGGGCAGTTCTGCCAGAGCCCTGCCCTCTTCACCTGGGCCCTGGGGAGAACACAGGCCCCACTTGTGGTGACCTTTAATGAAGCCAGGCCTGAGGACCCTGAGCCCTGCCACAGCAGAGCCACTAGGGATTGGCTGGCAGGCTTCTGTGATGTCACAGTCACTGAGATGCGCACTCTGGGCTGGGAGGCGACCAGAGGCCAGTAGTGCGTCTACTGCCCAACTGACCAGTTGGTAGTGTAGGCAGCAGGCGCATTTCAGAGAATCACATGGATTCGCGATGGAGGTGAGTGGCACTTGCTCTCTGCATGAGCTGTGGTGTGGGGAAGGTCCTGCCAGGGGGTGGCCCTGGTCTCCCACACCGGATTCCATGAGTGATGTGGTGGAGCTCTGAGTGCTGCCCCTGTGTGCAGAGCGTGTATACAGTTTTCTCATTCTTCCCGCTCTGCTGGTCACCAGTGTTGAATGGGCCTGGGTGTGAGTCCCTGTCTGGACATGGGTTCAAGACTAGGTGTCGGGTCAGCTGGTATCAGGTGGGCAGGGAGGCCGGCTCTGAGAGCCCCAGAGATGCGGGAGCTGGTAGCAGGCCAGGGAGCCCCGTAGACTTGGGCTCCCTGGAGGACACATGGATGCCAGCCTGGGGGAGGAGCTTCCTTTCCAAGGGCAGGGGAGGCAAGGTGGGGGCTGTCCTTCCCCAACCGTCCCTAGTCCCTGTGCTCTGCACAAGTCATCCTCCAGGGACCCAGACACCAGGTGCCCGCCTGCCTGGCTGTGTGGCTGTCCCCCCTCTGACCAGGGGGGCAGCCCTCAGGGCAGCATTCCTGTGGGCTCCCCGGTGCTGGCTCTCATGTGCGTGTGTGTCTTACAGATTGGATATGAATGCCCTGAGGTCCCGGAGGGCCCAGGAGCGAGCAGCGCTCATCAGACAATATGAGCAGGTACCGGCCAGGGTGCTGGGGGAGGAGGTGGGGCCCTGCCTCAAGGACTGTGCCTGTGAGAGCCAGACCCAGCCTCCCTGGGGACACGGGGGAGGGGGCAGGTGGACAGCTCCCCCAGTGACTTCTCATCCGGGTCCCTCTCGGCTGCAGGGATGCCGAGGAGCAGCACTGTTGGTGCCCGAAGAAGAGGACGATGAGGGCGGCTGCCTCGTCCCAGACAGGCTTGGGTTCCTGCAGTGAGTCCTCCGCACCCCAGCTCACCCCAGGGCGGGACTGGGGTCAGAAACCCCAACATGAGGCGGCACACCTGTCCCCGGGTCCCGACCTTGAGCCCAGGTGTGGTCACAGGCAGGCACTGGTCAGCATTTGGGGGCAGGAGTCGGACGTGGAGGCTGTTCCCACAGATGTCGGGGAGAGAGGCCCCGTTGCTGGAGGGTGGGCTCCGGTAACCTGGAGGGATGGAGCCATCTCGGGCCATCTCTGGCATGACTCAGCAGCCCACCTTAGCACGGGGATAAGGGCTTCTGCCTCCATGTTGTGCCAGAACCTGGAGAATAAGCAGGAGCAGAGTGGTGGAGAGATGGCCAGGGTCCGGGCTGACAGAGGAGGGGGTGAGGTGGGGCGCATGACCTCAGGAGGCCAGGGCACGGGGGGAGGGTGGGCAGTGGGGGACCCTGAGGGGTGTAGGGGTCCCAGGTGCCTCGAGCCCCAGGTGCACACTCACAGCACTGAGCATCTCTCAGGCAGGCCACCCAGACTCGGTCAGTTCCAGGGTGACGTCCTGGGCAGAGCTGATGTGGGGATATAGCTGCCTCAGCCCTGGGCAGCCTGGCCCTGCTCAGGACAGCCACCCCACAACCGCTGTGGGGGGCTGCCACACACCCACGAAGGTGGACCTCTGACAGGCCTGGAGCCCCCCACTGGGAGCAAGGGCCCCTGCCTGGCCCTAGGCTCCCTGTGCTCATGGTCACCAGCCCCTCCCTCCCCATCTCAGTCCCCTGGGCTGAGAGGATGAAGCTGGTCCTTCCCTGGCCCACTAGGGAGGTCGTGGTGCCTGTTGTGGTCCTGTCCTCACCTCTCCGCCTCCCTTGCTTTCCAGTGAGCAGAAGTTGCCCCAAGACAGCACCCCGGGGGCAAAGGTAAGGACAAGTCCTTGGCCATGGGCCAGTCATCTGGAAGCAGAGCTGGGCGGAGGGGCACGTGGGGCTCGGCAGTGGTGAGTGGGAGCGCCATAAGGTCCCGCGATGCGGTACTTACACGGCACCTGCTGACATCTTACCACACTCACCTGTCCCAGAAGTGAGCCGCAGCTCAGGGGCGTCTGCTGTCGGCCGCCCTGACTCATTGGCATGGTTGGGAGTGACCTGGCTGGAGCTCAGGGGCTCTTCCTTGAAGGCGGGGCAGCTCGGGTCAGAGGCCAGGCCACCGATGCTCCCCCAGACAGAAGATCTGGGGCTCACGGTCTGTGCCTTTTCTGGCTCCTTCTATTTGAGCACCCACAGAGCTCCTGAGCTGCATCCGAGGGCCCCTCTCAGAGCCCCAAGCTGGGCTCACGCCATCCTGTCTCGTTTTCCAGCGTAAACAGGAGGTAAGAAGGATCCAGAAGTGGATAAAGATGATCAAGAACCATAGTAAATACCGCGGCAGCGACAAGGTACCGTGGCGATGAGGGCCCCTCGGGAACACTGAGAGCTGAATTGGGGTTTGAGCAGTGCCCATTCCTGTGCCAGGCACCGCCTGCCTCTCAGATGCCCAGGGGCAACTGTCCAGTCCCTAGAGACACAGGTCATGGGCACACCTTCCCCATACACACAGGACACTGTCCTGGTAGAAAATCTGAAGTCACTGCTGAAGACAATCCCGGATGCAGGGCAGGCGTGGTTCCAGGAGCCCTGTAGGGGGCAGTCCGTACACGGCAGAGCCGGTGCCCCTGAGCCCTTGGCCCTCCAGTCACTGTGGGTCATAAGGCCCCCCTCTGGGCAGATCCTCCCTCTGCCAATACACAGGGAGCCCCTGGCGTCTCCCTCTGCTGTCTCACCCTGCGCTGCCTCCACGAGTGGCCACGTTCACCACTCACCAGAGCCTCCTCTCTCCTGTAGTTTCAGCGCAGAATCTACAAAGGCATCCCTGCCCAGGTGCGTGGGAAGGTGTGGGCCGTGATGCTGGAGGTGGACAAGAGGAAGGCCCAGAACCCAGGCAAATACGCGGTACGGCTCTGCACTCAGCCCAAGGGGGCCCGGCCTGCTCGGGCCTGCTCAGGAGCCTGAGTCTCCGTGGAGGACCGTCCCTCACTGAGCCCTCGGGAGCCTCCTCCCCATCCTGCCTTCCTCTCCCTAGATCCTAGTCAGTGCCTCCTCCACGTCTCCTCAGACCCAGCTGGGACTGGACAGGTGTGTTTTGTGCCAGAGGCTTTAACCTGCTCTCTGCTGAGCTCACCTGGGCAGCTTGGCATACGGCCAGAAGAGAGGACTTGCTGGTCCCTGATGGGCGGGGGTCTCCCAGGATGAGATCACAATGGTGTGAGGTAGGGAGCCCCACAGGCTCTGTGCTAACATGGCCTGCCCACAGCTGGCCGGCCCTCACCTAGGCCTGCCCACAGCTGGCCCTGCCTTCACATGGACTTGCAGCCCCTGGCATTGCCCTTGCCTGGAGAGGCCGCTCCAATGGTCAGACAGCTCTCAATGCTTCTGGGAAAGGAGGGAGTGAGGACTGGTGTGAGCAGAGGGCAGTCAACTGCAGCTGGCTCTCATGGCCCCTGGCTGCCATCAGGGAGCAGGGCCCAGCTGTGTTTCCCACCCTGCCTCCCCCAAGTCTGCAGTCTGGGGCTGGCCCTGGGAGCTGGGCCTGGAGACAGTCATTGCCCAGGCTCAGCTCCAAGCCAAGGGTGGCTTGCAATGTCAAGATGGAGATGGGCCCCTCCAGCAGGGGGCAGCATGGGGCAGTGGTTAGGCTGTGGCTGACTCCTGGAGGGCAGGGCCTGAGATTTCAGCTAGGAGGCTCAGAAGCCTGGCTGGGGGCAGACCGTGTCTGTGCTGAGAGCTGAGGCAGGCAGGGGGAGTGCACAGGGACCTTTCAGAGCCCCTGTCTGCTGCTGACCGTCAGGGTTACGTGGGCACTGAGGCAAGTAGGGAGCCCATGACCCTCCCTCAAGGTGGGACCCAGAAAGGAATGAGCGCTTGCAGGGAACTCCATGTCAGCCAGAAGAGCTGACGTGGACTTGAGGTCCTTGTGAGGCAATGGGGCTTGTGCAGTTCTTGAGGCTGCCCCTCCCCCTTGTCCCTGCCCTGCAGGAGATGAAAGAGCTGGCCAGGCTGGGCGCCACTCACTTCCATCACATCGACTCCGCCATCGCATGGACTTTCAGAAACCACCTCATGTTCCGGGAACGTTACGGAATGAAGTGAGGCCTCTGGGCTGGGGAGGACCCGCGGGTGGGAGGAGCAAGGGTCCTGGGGCACATGGGGTCCCTAGGGAAGATTGGGTGCAAGCCTAAAACAGTTCATTGAGCACAGAAAACAAACTTGCCTTTTCTATAGTACACAAACTTTCCCAAGACACTGTGGAGAGACTGAAATGAAAAGAAACACCAGGGGAGACAATAGTAGCAATCTAACTAATAAAGGTGTTGTTTCCAGAATATTCAAGGAGCCCTTCAACTCAGTCACAAGGAAGCAGTGGGCAGCCCCCTAGTACCCCGGGAACACAGGATCGGGGGGACCCTTCATGAAAGCACACACACTTCACCTCCTCAGCGCATGAACACACACTTATTCCCTACACCACAAAGGGGCACCAGCGCACAGCTGTGGGAGGGGGGAACTAAAACCACTGAGGACGCCGGGTGCTGCTCCCTACAAGGCTGAACGTGCATGGGAGGCTGACTCTCCACAGCTTGGACCCACGGGACTGCACTCCCACAGTGGGACGCTCACCTGTGCCCTGAACACCCACCTGGGAAATGAAAGTGCACGTGACTGCGCCCTGGGAGGTGTGCGTGTCCCTGCAGGCGGCGCTCACCCACATGGTGGACAACACGCAGGTGCCCTGACGACGTCACTGCGCATGAGCAGAGTGTCACGGGCCCTGCGTGTGGCTGTCAGGCTCTGTTAGGCAGAGCTGCACTGAGAGCCTCGGCAGCACAAGACACACGGCCTCTGTCCTCTCTCTTCCAGCCAACAGGCCTTATTCCACATACTGATGGCCTATTCCGTCTACAATCCCGTGAGTATTCTGGGATCATAGCGCAGGTGCTATCCCGGCAGTCCCTGCAGGGCACCCCTGGTCACAGAGATCCCAGCCTGGGTTGAGGGGGCCTCGCTCATCCACAGCTCTGAGGAAGAGCGGTAGAGGCCAGGCTCTGAGCCTCTTGGACCCAACCTCAAGTTCTGGGAGGAGAAAGGCAGCCTTCTCCTGGGCTGGTCTCCAGACCCCAGGAGCTTGGCCGTGTTGGGAAGCCCCTCCCAGGGCTAGCATTCCACGCAGTGGGGCGGGGGACGAAGGCAGGGCAGATCAGGTGTACGACTTTGCTGTGGGTCCCACTGATGCCATTACACCCACCAGCCCTGTGGTTGGACCCATGGGCCTGAATCCCACTCTGTACAGCGCCCCTGCCACAACCACCCACTCAGAATTTCCCATGAGTGGAGCAGGCGCAGGGCTCCATGGGTGACCCAGCAAGGCCTGGACATCCCCACCCCCCTGACCTGCCACTGGCCAACCCTGCCTGGTGCCCTGGTTCCCAGGGGGCCTGGCACTCAGGAAGCCCAGGCCTGCACCCATGCCAGAGGCACTCCTCCTGTTCCGGTCCTGGTAGCACTTCCTGGCTTACTTCTTCCTCATGTGAGAAAGGGCCACCGGCTCACCTGCAGAGCTCAGGGGTCCAGAAGCTTCCATGGGCATGGATCTGGATTCCCACAGCAACCTGGCCCATGCTGACATCTTGGGGGTAACAGGTGTCCATACTTGAGCTCTCCCCCTGTGCTGCCTAAGCTCAGGCCCTGCAGGATTCCCTCCAGGAACTTGGAGAACTTCTCTGGGCTCCAATTCTTGGGCAGCTGACACCAAGTGGCAGGATTCAGGCACAGGGGCTCCCTGTGCCTAAATCTTCCTGGACCCTTCAGTGGGTGACCCTGATCTGCCTGAGAGGTGGGCCATCCTAGGATATCATTCTTGCCAGGGGAGGTCTCCTAAAGGTATTCTGGGATCTTGCAGGAGGTGGGCTACAGCCAGGGTCTGAGCCATGTGGTGGCGCTGTTGCTCATGTATATGCCCGAGGAGGACTCTTTCTGGGCCCTGGTGCAGCTCATGGAAAGCAGGAAGCACGCGATGCACGGTAGGTGGATGGCGTGTGGGGCCCAGTGCATGCAAGTCCGTGCACGGCCCTCACTGGCTCCTGAATGTGCGGGACAGTGTCACAGTGTGTGTGGGGGGGGGCTCCCTAGAAGCCAGGGCTGGCAGAGGCCTCCCAGACTGAGGCAGCCCCCTTCTTTTACCACCACCCAAAGTCCCTGCAGCTTGGCCATGGCCATCCTGGGTGTGGGAACCTTCAGAACAAGGGGTCCTGTCCTTGTCCAGTGACTCAGGTCGATTCTGGCTCTTCTGCCTCACACGTCTGTACACAACTCTCAAGCACAGAGCCACACCCAGGGAACTTGTGGAAGGCAGCATCCCCTGTAGGGTCACCCCCTCCTCGCTCCTGAGTCTTGGAATGGTCAGGAGGCACCCAGTCTGACTGCACCCACCCCAGCGGGCTCCAGGGGGCAGCCAGGCCTGGGCTGCACACAGTCACCCACCTGCACCCACCTCCTAAGCAGATCCTCTGCCCTGGCCACGTTCATCCCCACCTGCCCCTGGTCCAGCCTCCCCTGACCCTCAGTGCTCAGAAGCACCCCACCCAGGCCTGGGGCTCTCCAGCCTTCCTAGGAGGAGGCTCTCACGTGGGGGTGTGGCTGATTCTACTCAGGTTTCTACAAACCAAACACCCCCAAACTGGAGCGATTCCAGCAACACCTGGGGCTCATTGTGCATCGCGTGCTCCCCTCCCTGGAGAAACACCTGGTAAGTTAAGCATCTCCTTTCTCCTCTTGGGGGCTCTGGGCTCATGGGACTGCTTCCTGAGCCAGGGGAGGCCATGACCTCACAAAAACTTTCCTTGGTTACTGGGGTCCGCGGCAGCTTGGGTGTTGGTTTGTTTTCCAGCACTTGGTCCCCCAGAGTTGGCGTAGATTGAAGGGAGACGCTGTCCCCAGAGCAGAGTGGAAGGAGGGACCTGTGTCCCTTCAGGAACCTGCATGGCTGGGAGGGGGGATGCCCCTGCTGCTGGGCTTCCTGCACCCAGGGGCTCTGCCCCAGGGCTCAGATTAGAGGGAGTCAGGCCTGGGCCCTGGGCCCTGGGCCCTGAGCCCCCTCTGCCTCTGCCTCTTCTTAGGAGAAGGAGGGTGTGTGCCTGGAGGATTCCACCACCCACTGGTACATCCAGTGCTTCCTGGATGGGGTAAGTGCCCCGGGGACCCCTTGCCCAGGGAAGCTCCTGCCCCAGTGCCTGGTTCTCTGGTGCTGGTGGCCTGTGACTCTGAGCTCCCCCAGCCCCAGCAGACACAGGAGGGAGCCTGCTGTGCAGACCAGGCAGGCCCTGTCCAGCCCTGCTAAGGGTGGTCCAAGCTGAGGCTGAGCCTCAGAGCCAGCAAGGAGGGGACAGGTTCCACCAGGACCCATCCTGAGAGCCTGGCAAAGGCCAGAGCCCTACAGTGAGAGGCAGGAGATCCATAGACCCCCCGAGGCAGAGGCTGGTGGCAGCACAGCCCAAGGGCTGAGCCCTCCCCAGGTCCCTGGGGTGTCTGGCATCTCCAGTGTGGCTTCCAAAGTGTGCAGACCCCCAGGGTCCAGGACAGGACATGGTCATCCTCTGTGGGTCTGGTTCGCTGAGTGGGCAGGGATGTGGCCATGAGGCATGGCCTCCCCTCCCCTCCCAGGAGGAGCTCTGGCCTTCTTGTGTGATCAGCCTCCTGGAGTCTCCCTCTGTCCTAGGGGAGTGACACTGCACACCCACCCCTGTGGGCCCTGCTGAGGCCCTGACGGGCGGGTCCTCCAATGCCTCTGTCCCCAGGTGCCGTTCCCCCTGGCTCTGAGAATATGGGATATATACATCCTGGAGGGCGAGCACGTGCTCCCGGCCATGGCATACACGGCCCTCAAGATCCATCAAAGTGAGTCCTCAGGGCCCACAGAGGCCCGGGTGCTGGGGATGGAGGATCTGGGGGTCCCCTGCCTGTCCCTCGTGAGCAGGGCTTGAGGGAGGGATGAGGGGGTTTGGGAGGCCTGGGTTCCCTTCAGGAGGGCACTGAGAATCCCCCTGTTGCATCCCCAATCCCAGGCCCCCACAGACCACAAGGAGAAGTGGCCAGGGTCATCGCACTGGAAATTGGCCCCTGAGCAGTCCCTCTAGTGGTTGGCGTGACACCCAAGGGTGTCCAAGGGTGTCTGCAGCCCATGTCTGGTGCTGGGACAGGGCTTGGAGCAGCCATGGTGGCTGCGCCATCCCTAGGGCCCCTCCCAGCCTGACACCCACCCCCATGTCTAGAGCGCCTGCTGAAGATGCCCCGGGACCACCTCCGGGAGTTCCTGCAGGTGACCCTGAAGCAGGCCTGGTCTCTGAGCGAGGACGCGGTCATCAGGCAGCTGCGGGCCTCCATGCGTGAGCTGGGGAAGCTCCAGTGCCTCCTGCCTCCCGAAGGTGAATCCAGCACACGGCCCCGTCCCATGCTCCCTTGGGGGAGTCAGTAGTGGGAGTGCCAGGCCCTGACATCCCCGCCCAGGGCCTCACCTCTTCCTGGTCCTCCTTGTCCTCCCGACTCAGAAGTTCTGCTTTCTGAAGCTCTGTCAGCATGGCCTGGCGGGGCCTCGGGCAGCTTCCCAGAATCCTCCTGTGGGTGCCGGCTCTCCCCCCACCACTCTGGGGCCGGGCCGTGGAGCTGTCCTCAGGACATTTGTGGCTCTGGCTCCTTGGCTGATCCCCACTCTGGAGTGGATTGGAGGCCCCGCCTTGAGCTACCCTGCCCAGGTCTGGAGCAGGTGCCCTGGCTCAGTGCCCCCAGGAGCCTGGAGCACAGCTGGACCCCCACTCCAGCAAGATGAGAAGTGGCCCTGCCTGACCCCACACAGGCTCCTGGCCCGATGACCACAGCTGTCTGCACACAGGACCCTCCAAGACAGGGGTGGGCGGGGCTCCCACCTGCATGTGGGCAGGGCTAGATGGAGGTGGGGCTGTGGGAGACCCTGTGCAGTGATGTAAAGCCTGCCGGCACTGGATCCCCTTCAGCCATCTGAGAACCCCTGGAAGGCCCAGGTGCCCTGAGCCCAGTTGTGGGGGCCAAGTGCACTCCTGCGAGCAGGGCTGGGCACAGAGGCAGGCGCTGGGGGCCCCTGCTGCAGAACACAAGAGTGTGGGCTCTGCAGCCCTAGCCTCGGGCCAACAGAAGGCAGCGGGACCCAGAGCATCGCTGGCTTCTGGGCTCTAGTGGGGAGGGGTCCCCGTGCTCGTCCCCTGCTGCTGCTGCCATCATGGACCTGAGCGCCTGGGTCCCCATGCAGAGCAGAGATGGGCTTGTCCCAGCTCTAGAGGCTCTAAGTGAGGGCCCAGGTGCAGGCTGTCCAGGCACTGGGGGCCTCCCACTGTGCCTCCAGATGCTGCCTCCTTGGGTGCTCCTGGGACAGTAGCGGTGACAGCCCAGTCTCACCAGGAAAGAGACAGTGGCCCAGGGGCAGAGGACACAGGGCACCCCTGCCACCTCTTTAGAAACTGCATTCCCTGTCCCCAAGGGCCTGAACCGGACTCCATGTCTGCCCCACAGCCCCAGCTCTCACCCCATCATCTTAGGCTCAGTTCCTTTCCAGCCATGTAGGAGGGACTCAGATGCGGGAAATTCAGCCAATGCACTGTTAGGGCGCAGCAGGTCAGGTGGGGGAGGGGACGGGGTCCTGAGTTGGTGCTTTAGTCCCCAGAGATGAGAGTGAGGTGGGGAGTTCAGGGCCATCCACCCTGTGATGGCTGTGCAGGAGGAGCCGGTGGTGTCCCAGGGCTCCCCTTGCCCGGGCTGCACACACCCTCCCGTCTGGGGCCAGCAGCCTGGAAGAGTCCTCAGCGTCACACGTGGTGATGGGGACCCCAGGATGAGGTCGGGGCAGGCACCCTGCAGGCCAGACGGGGGCTGTGGAGAAGCAAACCGCGTCTCTTCTTCTTCCAGCCAAGGCCATCGAACAGTGCAGCAGGCCCCTGGGGCAGGCACGCGTCCCCCAGATGCACGTTCCTGCCCCCACTGCTCCGAAGGCCAAAATCACCATTCAGGACACAGTGGCAGTGTGGGAGCAGACCAGGGGTCCCGCTACTCGTGCAGTGATGATCCGTCCTCCAGAAAGCTTTGGCCTCCGCATCGCCGAGAGGGAAGGCATGGAGGAGGAGGAGAGCTGGGAAGGCAGCCCAGAGCCCCTCGGCCTGGGCTCCCCTGTGGGGACCGCAGAGTCTCCAGGTTCTGCCAGCCCCACGGAGTCTCCAAAGTGCTCGAGGTGGGGAGGCCTGTGCCAGTGCGCCAGTCTCCCTAACCTGAGCGGGCCAGAGCACAGGGAGGACGACTCCTCCGACGCTGGCAGCCGGGAGGGCCTGTGGATGTGGGCTCCTCCACGGGCCTCAGAGTCCCCGGAACCAGGGCCCATGCAGGCTGTCCCCGCCTGGGGGCCACGGCTGAAGACTCCCCACTACTGGCATGGCAGCCCCACGCACTCTGGGGAGAGTCACGGGCTGGAGCCGGCCAGAGCCAGCCCTGGGATGGGAGACCAGGCCCACGTGCCCTCCCTGGCCAGAGGCCTCCTTACCTCTTATTCAACGGGGCACCTGGATGATGGGTGCCTCCTAGAAGAGAGGCCGAGTCCACCATCTGTCCTGCCCAGGCTGGGCAGCAGCCTTCCGTGTGTCTTCACGGCATCCTATGCACTTGGTTGAGCCCCCACCGCCCAGGCTCTTCCTGGGGCCAGGACACCCTGACACTGGAAGACAACAGCCGTGCCAGGAGCCACTGTACTCTCCTCCCCGCCCCCTCCCCCACCGCCACCCTCAGGTGGTGCTGAGCCTGTATTAAATTGTTCCATGGAAAGGAGTTTGCTCCAGTTTGTGACCCCGGCGCCCAGCGACAGCAAGCTTCCCCGTGTTCCTGGGGAGATGGGTGGTTCCACAGCCCCCAGCCCCAGGCAGAGACCCACTTAGGACCCTGCAGACAATGCCTGAGATTCAGCTGTGCCCTGTGGGGACTGGGCCAGGGTGGGATAGCAGCAGCCGTGAGTGCCCGTGACCTCTGGGACAGATCAGCACAATAGGAACAGCTGTGGTTGGAGGGCCTGTGTCACCTCTGTGCTCTCCCCTAGACCTGGGCGGCCGTGGCTGCAGCATCCCTGGCTTGACCCCACATGGCTCTCCCACGTGGGAGAGGATGTGCACTGTGGGCTGGGAGGCGACCAGTGGCCAGAGTACGTCTACTGCCCAACTGACCAGGTGTTGGTAGCGTAGGCAGGAGGCACATTTGATAGAATCGCATGGATTCTCGGTGGAGGTGAGAGGGACTTGCTCTCGGCTGTGCCTGTGTGTGAGCACCACGGGAGCAGAGCCCTTGGCCCTGGGACTCAGAGAGGTTCTCCAGGAAGGGCTGCCGCAGCGCGCAGGAGGGGCCTGGTCTGTGTGCTGAGCTCATGTGCTGTGGGCGGGAAGGGCCCTAGCACGCAGGTCACCTTGCTCTCCCACAAGCACCACTGTCAGAGGTGATCTCTGTGGCCGTGTAGCCACAGCTCTCAGCCGGGCACGCGGGCCATGGCTCACCTGAAACGCAGGGGCGGCTCCAGAGCCCTGTAAGGACTGGCGGTGAATTCGCAGACTCAGCATTTCCCAGCTCCTGCCCGGCTCCTGTCTCCCAGGACACAGATGAGGCCCCGCGATGTCTCTAAAGGTTGACCTGAGGGACTCGAAGTCCTGCCGGACTCCCAGGTGCCATGAGCAGTGCTGCTGAGCTGGCCTCTGCCTGTACCCCCAGCCACCCCTAACAGAGGACTCAGACCTGGGGGTTTAGGGGGCACAGGAAGCCAGAGCTGGTTTAGGGAGACCTCAACTAAAATCCGGAATGGGGAACCCCTGATGCTTCGGGAAGAGGCTTTCTCAGAAACCCTTCAGGGACATTGGAGGGCATTTCGCTGAAGTTGGAGGGGAGTCCTGGCCACTCTGTGTGGCAATAGCAAAATACCTGAAGCCGCGTTGCTTAGAAAATGAAAGAAGTTCACTTTGCCTGTGGCTTGACCAGCCCGAGAGCGTGGCACGGCATCAGCTTCTAGTGAGGGTCTCATGGCAGACAGCATCCCCCAGCAGGAGCCCGAGTGAGATGGGGCTGGAGGAGGACTGGGCCCTGTCCCTGATGACAACCCCAGGGCAGGCAACGTGGGGAAGACACCACTGGGCACGTGCATCCCCTCCTGGACCACCCGGGGTCCATCCCCTGCCTCGGCCCCTGAGTCCAGCTTCTTCCACATGTGCACTGTTGCAGTTGATTTCTCAACAATATTGCAGTGGAGTTGTTTCTGAGAGGAGGAGCCTGGTGGCGGCTAGAGGCATGGAGTCACCACACAGACGCCGGGAGTCGGTGAAAGTGGGCTTGAGGCAAGCAGCCCGCAGACTCGTTTATTTCAGTTAGTACAACAGCTTATATAGCCAAGACAGCCAATCCGGTCATGGGGTGGTTTATACCCTAACCAATCACAGCCTGTTGTCAGGCAGTATTGGAAGCCATCCAATCACAGCCTGTTGCCAGGCAGGCTCCACTGCCAGGTGGGATTCAAAGCCATTCCTGAATAACTGACGCTCGCTTGCCAGCGGCCATCTTGACATGGCCTTCTCATTCCACCACATTTCCCCCTTTCATTTATTTTTGAGCAATGGGAGGCATGATTTTTGGCCATACCATTGTTGACCCTGTGTCCATGTGGTCTCTGTACGCGGCTGTGCCTGTCTTAGGTTGTCCCCCAGGGGATCTTACCCGTCGTTGACTAAACAGTGCTCAACACAGGAGACCACTGGTGTGCTTGCTCAGATGGGGTAGGAATGAGGAAGAATGGTAACCAGGAATTGTGTGACCACACACAGGCTGTGGGCCATTTGAGTGGCTGACTAGAGCTAGTGGGGTATGAAGCATTACTGGATGTGTCTATGGGCAGTTTCCCAGGGTAGGATGATAGGGCAGGTGCGTCTGCTAACAAGGCTGACTCTCAGTCTTGTTCAGCTGGTTCTGGTTGGCTGTCAGTTGCAGGCTGGATGTTTCTGGCTGGTACCCAAATGGGCTGTGCTGCATTCTCTGGAAAGACACAAGCATATCCTCGACCTTTGGTTAGAGAGGGTGTGGCCCCTTCCATTCTCCTGTCAGGGGTATTTCCACCTAAGCATAGGGGCTGGGGTCTGGGATGGAAAGGATCCCCAGTGTTTATAAACTGGGCTGACCCCTTGGAATCAAAAGGAAGAAACTTGATAGTGAAAAGGACCTCAGTCAAAGCAAGCTGTGGGTCTGGGGACATACGGTTGTTTTTCTGTCCTTGTAAGAGATCTTTAATCGTCCTATGAGTTCTTTCAATGATTGCCTGCCCCTGTGGCTTGTATGGGATACCTGTGGCAGACTGTATGTTCCAGGACCTCAGGAAGGAATTAAATTCCTGTGGTGTATATGCTGGCCCATTATCAGGCTTTATTGTCCAGGGGACACCGAGGACCAGCAGGGCTGACTTAACCGCCTTTATCACATTTCTAGCCTTTTCTCCGGATTGGGCTGCTGCAAATACAGCCTTTGAATACGTATCTCCCACCACATGGACAAACATAAGTTGACCAAAGGAGTTAATGTGGGTGACGTCCACTTGCCAGAGCTTCTAAGGAGCAAGTCCTCGCGGGTTGACTCCTGCTTGTAGCAGTGGGCCTGACGGGGCGAGGGGGCACAATTCTTGCAAGAGTGCACTAGGTGTTTGCATTGGCTCATTGTTAGCTCCGGGAAAAGTGATTTTGTGTTGCTTTCTGCCATATGAAGTTTTTGGTGTAGAATAGGGGCTTGTTCTAGGTGTCTGATGGTAGCCATGTTGCAGGAGATAAGATGATCGACCTTTTCGTTGCCTTGGGAAACTCACATAACAAGCAGAAGTATGACCTGCAAACTGACATAAGCACAGCAATGGAGTTTTTTTTCTGAACTTGAGCCTTGAAGGATCAAAATTGAAAGTATGCATCAGGAACTGAACCTCACCTGTGTTTAGATGGGGCCTGCTGAGTGGGAGAAGTCCTCATGAACTCATTATGTCAGAGTTCTCAGGGCTCCCTGGGTGGTTTGAAGTGCCCCGTGCCTCCATCAGCACCGGCAAGCGGAAGCGGGAGAGAGACATCTCCCCAGACTGAGCTGTCCTGAGCCCTTCCGGCCCCCGAGGGCTGCAGCTCTACAGGCCCGCGTGTGGGGTCAGCCAGGGGTGGTGCTGCTCTGCCTAGACCCTCCAGAGAGCTCCCCCAGCCTCTGATGCAGGAGCACAGTGTGTTGGCTCCAAGGACTTGGGCCATCTTCTACTGCCTTCCCAGGCCATAGCAGAGAGCTGGATGGGAAGTGGAGCAGCCGGGACTCAAGCTGGCTCCCATATGGGATGCCAGCACTTCAGGAGGAGGCTTTATCTCACTATACCACAGCCACAGCACCGCCCCAGCTTCCTGTGTTTAAAAAGGAATTATTGGGGCCGGCGCAGTGGCCCATGGTTAACACCCTGGCCTGAGGCACTGGTGTCCCATATGGGCACCGGTTCTACCCAGCTGCTCCTCTTATGATCTAGCTCTCTGCTATGGCCTGGGAAAGCAGTAGAAGATGGCCCAAGTCCTTGGGCCCCTGCACCCGTGTGGAAGGCACAGAAGAAGCTCCTGGTTCCTTGCTTCAGATTGGCTCAGCTCTGCCTGTTGCAGCCATCTAGGGAGTGAATCAGTGGTTGGAAGAGACCTCTCTCTCTCTCTCTGTCTCTCTCTCTCTGCCTCTCTGTAACTACGCCTTTCAAATAAATAAATAAATATGTAAAAAGCAAAACAAAAAAAAATATGTGACAGTCACAGAAAGAATTTTCTTGATCATGGGCTCTGAAGATTGTCCTGCTCAAAATACTATAGACAAAATAACCAACAGTAAAGAAATACTATAGACTTCTAAAAATTAATCAGATTCAAGAATTTTGAATCAGCAGTGCATGGTAGAAGTCCTGATGATAAGTGTCAAAGTCAATTAATTATAGGAAGTAAGTCTGGGTAATTACTCTATTTTTTTTTCTTTGACAGGCAGAGTGGACAGAGAGAGAGAGAGAGAGAAACGTCTTCCTTTGCTGTTCGTTCACCCCCCAGTGGCTGCTGCGGCTGGTGCACTGCGCTGATCTGAAGGCAGGAGCCAGGTGCTTCTCCTGGTCTCCCATGGGGTGCAGGGCCCAAGCACCTGGGCCATCCTCCACTGCACTCCCGGGCCACAGCAGAGAGCTGGCCTGGAAGAGGGGCAACCGGGATAGAATCCGGTGCCCTGACCAGGACTAGAAACCGGTGTGCCGGCGCCGCAGGCAGAGGATTAGCCTACTGAGCCTCGGTGCCGGCCTGGATAATTACTCTAGATAAAGACACTGTAGGGGCTGGCACTGTGGCATATTGAGTAAACCCGCTGCCTGCAGTGCCGGCCTCCCATATGGGCACTGGTTCCAATCCAGCTCGCTCTCTCTCTCTCTCTCTCTTTTAAAGATTTATTTATTTATTTGAAAGAGTTATCTAGAAAGATAAGGAGAGAGAGAGAGAAAGAGCGAGAAGTCTTCCATCTGCTGGTTTACTCCCCAACTGGCCGCAACAGATGGAGCTATTCCAATCCGAAGCCAGGAGATAGGAGCTTCCTCCGGGTTTCCCACATGGAAACATGCAGAGAGCTGGATTGGAAGTGGAGCAGCCGGGACTGGAACCAGCACCTCTGCTGTGGCCTGGGAAAGCAGAAGATGGCCCAAGCCCTTGGGCCCCTGCACCCGCATGGGAGACTAGTAAGAAGCTCTTGGCTCCTGGCTTCAGATCGGCACAGCTCTGGCTGTTGCGGCCAACTGGGGAGTGAACCAGCGGATGGAAGACCTCTCTCTCTTCCTGCCTCTGCTTCTTCTCTGTGTAACTCCGACTTTCAAATAAATAAATAAATCCTTTTTTAAATTATTATTATTTTTTTTGACAGGCAGAGTGGACAGTGAGAGAGAGAGACAGAGAGAAAGGTCTTCCTTTGCCGTTGGTTCACCCTCCAATGGTCGCCACGGCTGGCGCGCTGCGGCCAGCGCACCGCACTGATTGGATGGCAGGAGCCAGGAACCAGGTGCTTTTCCTGGTCTCCCATGGGGTGCAGGGCCCAAGCACCTGGGCCATCCTCCACTGCACTCCCTGGCCACAGCAGAGAGCTGGCCTGGAAGAGGGGCAACCGGGAAAGAATCCGGCACCCCGACCGGGACTAGAACCCGGTGTGCCGGCGCCGCAAGGCGGAGGATTAGCCTAGTGAGCCGCGGCGCCAGCCATAAATAAATCTTTTTTAAAAAAGACATTGCAAATGTTAAACATTAAAATTTAACCTATTTTGTTAAAAACAACCTTTTAAAGATAAAAATAACGTGGTTTTTGTTCAATTATTCCAGACTATATTCTCACATATAGGGGTAGTGCTAGAAAGAATAGGAAAAAACATGAGAGGACAGAGTAAATACCTGAGATAATAGAGAAATATCTGTTCAAGTGCTTTTCAGTGCAAGAGTAGCTGGTAGAGGTCGGCCCCGGTGTGCCGGCGCCGCAGGCAGAGGATTAGCCTAGTGAGCTGCGGAGCTGGCCAATTTGAGTGAATTATTATGATCTCTTGTTTACAGAAGTCAATGGCAGTGTTTTATAAACAGTTAAGTGTATGCTGAATTTACTAGGCAGTGCAGAGTTCCAGCTTCAACTGTAATCACTGCCGGTGTCAACCGTCTCATTATCATGGGCTTTACTGAAGGAGTAACTCACTGGAGAGAACAGAACTCTTTCCACCCGGGCCCCCTGAAGATTCAAAAGACCATTCCCACCACGGCAGAGCCTTTCAGTTCCTATGAGCAGGGCCAGCATCGTGGCCTAACAGGTAAAGCCGCCTCCTGCAACGCTGGCATCTCTCCCATACGGCCCTGAGTCTCAGCTGCTCCACTTCCGAGCCAGATCCCTGCTAATGTGCCTGGGGAAGCAGTGGAAGATGGCCAAATGCTTGGGTCCCTGCACTCACGTGGGAGACCTGGAAGAAGTTCTTGGTTCCTGGCTTCTGCCTGGCCCAGCCAGACCATTTGGGGAGTGAACAAGCGAATAGAAGATCTGTCTCTCTCTTTCTCTCTCTGTCTCTCCTTCTGCCTTTCAAATCAATCAATCAATCTTTAAAACAATTTTCCAATATCTTCTGTTCATCCCATGATCCCTGGAAGAGCCAGCATGTTCGTGGCAGCTCCAGTAACTTCTTTTGGTTGCTTGCAGAGCTGTTTAACTGGCAATATTTGTGATTGGGCACTATTAAACCTTCCTGCATTCCTGAGGAAGCCTTACTGCCTTATTGGCCATGGCTCAACTTCTTTTTTTTTTTTTTAATTTGTCTTGGGTTTTACTTGGCAGCATTTTATTTGGAATTTCACCACCTGCAATATTAAGGGAAGTTACAATGTTTGTGTTATCTTTGTCACATTTTAGAGCCGAAATTTAACTATCTTACAAAAATGAATTGAGAAAAATTTTTAAAGCATTTATCTCATGAGTTTATTTACAAACATATCCAGTATGCTACATGAGTTCAAGAGTTTGATCCACAATCAATAGATCATACCTCTTGAACTGTTCTTCATTTCTAGTGAGTAGATGACTGAAAGAATCCTCATTTTTTAAATTTTTATTAAATTTTTTAAACATTTCATGTTTTGTTTGAAAGGCAGAGAGACAGAGACAGACATATAGAGATCTTCCATCTGCTTGTTGACTACTCTAAAGTCTGCAATAGCTAGGGCTGGACCAGGAGCGGGGAGCTCAATTCAGGTTTCCCATGTAGCGGCCAGGGCCCAGCCACTCGAGCCATCATCTGCTGTCTCCTAGGTGGGCATCAGCAGGAAGCTGGGATTGGAGGAGGAGCTGGAACCTGGACTCAGGTATTCTAATATAGGATGTGGCTGCAGCGGCTTAACCACTGCACCAAGGGCCTGCCCCCAGTGTGTTTCTTAAGCTTTAGGTGTCTTCGCATCAGGAAAGGAGTGGCAAGTCCAGACCCAAAATGCAAAGTCATCGTAATCAGTCATTGCTTTCTTTTTCCACTTACCGTGGCCAACTCTTCCCTGGGCTCTTCTGGGGGTTCCTACAGACCACAGAGCCTGAACCCCAGCTGCTCTGCTCCAAAGTGGCCCAGACACCCAATGGGGATGATATGGCAGCACCATACTCTGTCTTCCTTTTTCTCACAACCTTGTTCTCTTTCTACCTTTTTATGTGGTAAAGTTTAAAATTTTTATTTACATTTGTTTATTTGAAAGGCAGAGAGACAGAGATCTCCTGGCCATTGATCCATTCCCCAAATGTCTGCAACAGCCAGGGCTGGGCCAGGCTGAAGCCAGGAGCCCCAAACTCAATTTGGGTCTCCTGTGTGGGTGACAGGGATCCAAATATTTGGGCTATCACTTACTCCCTCCCATGGTGTAGGCGAGCAGGAAGCTGGAATTCAAAGTGGAGCCAGGACTCAAATCCAGGCACTCTGATATGGGCTACCAGCATACCAAGCTGTGTCTTAACTGCTGCACCAAATGTCCAGAACAATGGTGCAAGGTCTTTTAAAAAACAAACAAAAAATCTGCCCATTAGCATCAGAGTTGGGGCAGGGGGGAGAAGGTTACAGGTACTGAAAGGAGCCAAGAGCCACCATAAAAAAATGGGGCTCCTGAGACAAACCGTTCCAGAGACGGCCTTGGGAAATGGGGAGTAAACCGGTTCACAGAGAAAGCAGTCAGCTACTAACCATAGATACACAGAACACCTGCCTTGTAGATAAGCCCCTTCCCTACGCTTGCTCAAGGTTAACAAAGAAAGCTGCAAGGCACATAGCAACCTATTCCTCTCTCCTAGAAACCCCCTCCCCTAATGTATCCCTTTGACCTAGTACTTTTCCACCAACATTACCACTTTTAGACTGCCATACAAGGCCCGCTACTGAAAATTATCCAATGAACTTACACCAGCCTATAATATGTTAATTTTGTGGTTTTGCCCTTTAAAAGCTGTGTGAGATAGCTGCTCGGGGCTCCTCTCGCTTGCTTGCTGCTTGCAGCAGTAGAGGGCCCATTTGTACAAATGAAATAAAATTACCTCCTGTTCTATTGCATCGTCTGGTCCGGAGTCTGTGTTTCTGGGGTCGTCACAAGAGGACACCGCTTTTGGGGTCCTACAGTTGGGGGCTCGTCTGGGATTTGGGGGACCCCAGACTCCCACACTCCATCGGCCAGACGGAGGTAAGTTTGCTTACTTGTGTATTATTGTAACTGTGGTTTGTACTGTTTGTCCTTGTCTGCCAGGACGACGTGGAATCCGTCCTGGGGTGCCTGTACAGGCTCAGTGCTGACTGGACCAAAGGGGAGACAGACGTGTCGCGAGGCCCCTGGTCCAACCCTGGAGGACGCTCCAGTGGTGGTCTGGGAAGGAGGGAAAGAGAGCGTTTCCCTTCTTCAAAGGGAGAGCCTGGCCAAACGGCCGCTCCCTTCTGAAATTCTGGTTTTGGTTTTGTCTCGGTCTGTTGCTGCGCGGCTTGTGATTTGTGTTCTGTGTGTCACTGTTTTTGTTGTCCTTTATCTCTTACTGTCTCCCCCATCTGTTTTTATTGTTGTGTTTGATTGATAGATGTATACTTGTATAAAAAATGTGTATTGTATTCTTATGATGTGTTAATTATGTCTACCTCTCAATGCAACCCTAGGGCCAAATGTAAGGACAAATTTTTGGGATGGAGAGGCTTGTACCTAGATTTGGCTCTGGTAACCAAGAAACTTTGCTGCCGAATGACCTTCTCCTGCTCCTTGGGAGCCTGGCCAGTTCCCGGGGAGGAGGATAAAGGAATGTTTTCTGATAAACAGGTGGGCATGCTTCATGTCTCGGCTCTCTGGCCAAGACCCGAGATGGGACGCACTGCTTGCCTAAAATCTTGGCAATGAGCCACCCTTGTCCTTGGAGGCTTTAGGGGGGAGCCGGAGCAAGCCTCTGTTGCTGCTGTTTCATCCTGGGGGAACACGCAGTCAAGCTGAATGTTAAATGTGCCCGTAATGATTACATGATCAATTGGCTACTGTGATTGAGGTGTTCTGTGACAGTCCCTTTAATGAAAAATTAACAAAATATATTAATAACAGGACATTCAGGACCTGACACTCTGCTTGGTATGTCATTACAAAAATCATCAAGGAGGGCTATGCCTGATAAATGAGGGTGCTATAAATGTGGGCAACAGGGACATGTACAAAAATTGTCCAGAAGTCAAAAATCAAAATAAGGCTCTTCCTGGGATTTGCTTCCAGTGCTAAAGGGGAAGGCATTGGGCCAATAAATGTCACTCCAAAACTGATAAAGAAGGTAATTCATTAAAAAACAGAGTTCAGGAAACTGGAAGCGGGGCCAGCCTCAGGCCCTCCCTACAGGGATCAGTGGACCATCTTGCCATAGTACCATTAAAGCAATGGAGCCATGTTTATTGCAACATTCTGTTAATCTATGCTCCTTTACCATCTTTCCTCTAAATAATTTTAGTGTGCACTACAAGGCTTGCAGCGTATTTCTTGCAGATTAAAAGTAACTAAGTCTGTGCACAGCAGACAGCTAAAAAGTAATTTACTGTCACAAATTGGCGTAGTTGGCAGGATCTGCAAGTATGCAAAGCAATGCCTTTCTTTAAAAAAAAAACTGAAGTTGCATGTGTAACCTGTGATGTTCCTGGCTGAAAAGACTTTCAGTTCGCCTCTTTGGTAAAGGAATGGGCTCTCTGCTCAGAATCGAGTGAAAATTGGGATGGCAAGTTACGGAGTGCACAGCCTCCACAAGTTATTGAGGTTTTGCTATCAGTGCCGGTGGAAAAGGGGGATGAACTATAGGCTTTGGGGAGGTGAAAATGGATTTTGTTATCTGCATACTGATACATGTGTAAGCAATTAAAAAAAATAAGTACAGAATAAATATAAATTAAAAAAAAATACTGCCCTTTAGAGTCAAACTGCTAGGTAGTGGTAAAAAAATTATATCAAGCTCCTGTACTGCTGCCAGGGCCAACTAAGGTTATTCAGTGTAAACAATACAAAATTCCAGGTGGACATAAAAAAAAATTTAAAACAATAAAAAAATTATCTTAGTGCTGGAGTGATAATTCCCATAATCACTAAAAGGAATTATCTAATTTGACATGTTAAAAAATCAGATGAAACCTGAAAAATGACTGTGGATTACAGGAAGTTAAACAAAATTACTCTCCCATTGACTGCTACAGTCCCAGATACCATCATTTTGATGTAAAAGGTCACAAACATAAAAGCGTGTTCTTAATAAAAAAAGTTAAAAAAAATACTTTTAAATAAAAAAAATATAATTTATAAAAATTGTTTATCTTAATGGCTGGTTTATACTGGAATAAAAAAGGGGGGGGGGGAGAAGAGAAAAGTTTGAGCAAGTTACAGAAGGTGTGAAAAAGTCACAAAATGTTATAAAAAAAAATCTTTGGTTATTTTCTTTAACATAAAATCAAAATCTGATCCTCTGTTAAAGCAATGAGTTAAAGTAATCTATTATGTTCTCTTGATGTCTCTGTTAAATTCTAACTGCTTAAAAACAGCTGTAAAAAGAGCAGTGGTGAAATAAAGGGATCCTATCACCAATCAATGGAATGGACCTGATCCAGTACTGGTATGGGACAAGGGCTCCTAAGGGATGGGTTTTTCCATGTAACCAACATGCCTTTCTGCAATTGCTCCCTGGGCCGTGTGGCCCTGATGCTAACATCTGTATTTACAGCAGCGGATAGAGCACGTCAGTGGCGTGCTTTACTTAAAGACTACAATAACAACGTCATCCTAATAGGAGAGGACACTGCCCTTGCCATGGCTGCATCAGTAGTAAGTGTTCCTGGACTGGCTTTTGGAAATAATCGTGGACTATAAAGGCTTACATGTTTGGTGACCAAAGCAATCAATCTTACTGCTACTGTGCTATCCAATATAGCCAAAGAATTAAATCAAGTTCACTCAGGAGTGCTTTTAAGCCATGCAGCTAACAATTACTCGCTGTTAAAAAAATCATATAAGTTGTAAACCTGTACCTGGGGGATATTGCTTTAACATTACTAACAATGTGCCATATATAGAGTCTGTTATTGATAAACTTAAGAGTAAAATGCAACATATGTTTATTACTAACCCACTATTCATTTGAAGGGTTTCAATGAATTCATTGGTTATTAATGTTGGCTGGACTGCTACCGCTTTTCCCACTTTGTATGGGATGTCTTCCGTGTGTTCTGCATTTTATGCTGACTTCCCTATAGTATAAATGGACTGAGATTCATCATTTAAAACTTTGTACCAAGCCTCCTTTGTAATCAAAATAATTAATATTTGGCTGTATGTTTCATCTCTCACCTAATGTTGGGCTGGAATGGTACTCAAAGACGGGTAAGACGCTCAGCATCCTGTACCAACCTAAGACAGGGCTCTAGGCCAAGCTGCCAGAGTTACCGATGACGGGTAAGGACAGAGATGACTGAGGGCAACCCAAGACAGAGGCCATTCTCAATTTAATAAAAAAAAAAGAAAAAAATGTGGAGACCCATGGCTGGCCATGGGCCCACATGCTAAGGCCTGGCTTGCTGATCATTGGCATTAGTCCTCACACAACAGTATCAAGCCCTGGCCACCAGTGACCGTATTAAAACCCCTCATTAACGGCACACAATTTTAGGATTAAAATTAGTTCAAAGAGAAAATGGGGGAATGAAAGGAGCCAAGAGCCACCATAAAAAAATGGGGCTCCTGAGACAAACTGTTCCAGAGATGGCCTTGGGAAATGGGGAGTAAACCAGTTCACAGAGAAAGCAGTCAGCTACTAACCAGAGATACACAGAACACCTGCCTTGTAGATAAGCCCCTTCCCTACGCTTGCTCAAGGTTAACAAAGAAAGCTGCAAGGCCCGCTACTGAAAATTATCCAATGAACTTACGCCAGCCTATAATATGTTAATTTTGTGGTTTTGCCCTTTAAAAGCTGTGTGAGATAGCTGCTCGGGGCTCCTCTCACTTGCTTGCTGCTTGCAGCAGTAGGGGGCCCATTTGCGCAAATGAAATAAAATTACCTCCTGTTCTATTGCATCGTCTGGTCTGGAGTCTGTGTTTCTGGGGTCGTCACAAGAGGACACCGCTTTTGGAGTCCTACAGTCAAACCTTTCATCCCCAACAATGAGGGGAAAACAATCAACAGTTTCAACATTTGGTGGGAAATTACAATTAATTAAGAAATTAATGCTTAGTAGTATTATGAATATTTTCCCCGTATATCAAAGGTCTCACAAAATAAACCACCCATAAATGAAATTCAAATAATGATATGAATCTACAAATTAACAGAAAAGAATATAACCCCAAAAAATGAGCTAACATGATTTGACCAAAGTTTATTCAGGCTTCTGTCCTCCCTCCAGGCCCTTGAACTTGAATGCATCCTTGAGCTTCAGCAATACAGAATGCAGAACAGCCTTGGCAACGTCCCCTTCTGAGGAGCAGTGGACTGCAAAGAAAAACACTTCCTGTGCAGATGATCGCACCTGCTCACCCCACCCCGAAAGCAGTTCTTTCTGGCCTTATTTATTCCTCTCGGGAAGAGAAATGCCTTCCACCCCACCCCCAGCCTTTTCAGATGCTTCTAGATCTTATGACTTGAATGTCCTGTCTACTGAAATTGCCTTTTTTTTTTTTTAAGATTTATTTAGGGGCCGGCACCGTGGCACAGTGGGTTAATCCTCTGCCTATGGCACCGGCATCCCATATGGGCACCAGTTCTAGTCTCGGCCGCTCCTCTTCCAATCCAGCTCTCTGCTGTGGCCTGGGAAAGCAGTAGAAGATGGCCCAAGTGCTTGGGCCCCTGCACCCACGTGGAGACCTGGAAGAAGCTCCTGGCTCCTGGCTTTCAACCAGCCCAGTGCTGGCCATAACAGCCATTTGGGGAGTGAACCAACAGAAGGAAGACCTTTCTCTCTGTCTCTCCCTCTCACTGTCTGTAACTCTACCTCTCAAATAAATAAATAAAATCTTTTAAAAATTATTTATTTATTTATTTGAAAGGCAGAGTTACAGAGAGGCAGAGGCAGAAAGAGAGAAGTCTTCCATCCACTGGTTCACTCCCTAACTAGCCACAACGGCCAGAGCTGGGCTGGTTGAAAGCCAGGATCCAGGAGCTCCTTCCAGGTCTCCACGTGGGTGCAGGGGCCCAAGGACTTGGGTCATTTTCTACCGTTTTCTCAGGCCACAGCAGAGAGCTAGATCGAAAGAGGAGCAGCCAGGACTTGAACTGGCACCCGTATGGGATGCCAGCACTGCAGGCAGCGGCTTTACCTGCTATGCCACAGCGCCAGCCCCTGCAATTGTCTTTTTAAATAAAATCTCACATTAATTTTTTTAAATTTATTTTCATTTTATTTTGAAAGACAGAGAGACCGGGATAGACAGAAAGCGAAATCTTCCATGTGTTGGCTGGCTTACCCCCCAGATGCAAGGGCTGGGCCAAGCCAGGAGCCTGAAACTGACCTGGGTCGTTCAAGGGGGTGGAGCAGACCCAGCTGCTCACCAGGCCCTGCTGTCTCACAGAGTTCATTAGCGGGAAGTTGGAATTGGCTGGAATCAGAAGTGGAGCTGGGTGTCTTGATTGCTATGCAAAATGCCCACCTGTAAACCACTGTTTAAGTTGTTTTCAGAGGTTTCACCACCAAGCTGGCCTGAGCTGGTTTCGGCTAGATAGTGACTGACCAGCTGTGCCATGGATGTGCAAAAATAATCCGATCTATGGATGGCAACTGGGACTGAGCTGTGTCCCCTCACCTTGAAACCAAAAATTGAGGCATGAGCCAGAATGGAACAGACAGCTTTAACAGTGACGGCTCTGAAGGTGACAACATCTGTTTAGTTAGTTTAAGATTTACGTAATTATTTGAAAGGCGGAGTTATAGAAATAGGGAGAGAGAGAGAGACAGAGAAACAGAGAGAGAGAGGTCTTCATCTACTGGTTCAATCCTCAAATGGCCGTGAAGGCTGGGGCTGGGCCAGTCCAAAGCCAGGAGCCAGGAGCTTCTTCCTGGTCTCCCACCTGGGTGCAGGGGCCCAAGGACTTGAGCCATCTTCCACAGCATCATCCCCAAAGAATGTCCACTTTAAAAAAAATGATTTATTTTATTTGAAAGGGAGAGAGAGATCTTCTATCCACTGGTTCCCTCCCTAAAGGCCCACAACAGCTGGGTCTGGGCCAGTCTGAAGCTAGGATCTTGGGACTCCAGCCAGGTCTCCCACATGATCTGCTGCATCCAGGTGCATCAGTAGGGAGCTAAATCAGAAGTGGAGTAGCCAGCACTTGAACCAGGCATTATGACACGGCATGTGGGCATCCCAGGGAGTGGGATGAGGTCTGGTCTCATGTGTCTGGCTTGGAAGGAATTAAAAACAGTAACTACAGGAGCACCAATGACTTCCTGTGCCTGCTTTCCCAACTCCGGGATTCACCTCCTGCTACCCACTATATTCTACGGGGTACACAAACGATCACCATGGGGGGTTAGATAATTCACCATACAATTCATCCTTTCAAAACCCTTTTCATGCGTCTCAAACCCCGCAATACCCAACATAGCTTTTCTTGGTTATGCTTCCCTGTCTTTCAGTCTACAGGGCGGGGATTTCATTTCCAGTTTAGGTATTAACACTCGGGCAAAGGACTAACCTGTGAAGCCCCAGCCGCTTCCCTCACCCACCCATCCGTGCTCTCTCTGACGGCTCTGGGAAGTCACCCAAGCTTCCCTGGCCTCTCACGGCCCCCCAGGTCACTGATAGTCCTCATGCTTGGGACAGATTTGTTCCCATTCCTGACACACTTTGGGGTCAAGGGAGATGGGCACAGGACGCATTTGGGAAGCAGTGATTTCGAAGATGCTTCTCCCTCAACCGGCACAACGCTCTTCAAAACTGGAGGCAATGTGTGGTCTCCGACAAAAGGGGCCTTGGATAGATGATAGGTAGATAGATGGATAGATAGGTAGATGGATAGATAGGTAGATAGATGGATAGATTGGTAGATGATGGATAGATGGACAGATACCACCCATCTGCTGATTCACTTCTCAGATGCCGACAATGGCTGCGGCTAGTCTGGGGCTGAAGCTGGGAGCCAGGAATTCAATTCAGGCCTCTCACACGGGTGGCAGGAACACCACCACTTGAGTCGTCACTGCTGCCTTCCAGTTCTGCGTTGATGGGAAGCTGGAGCCACAGGAGTCAGAGGAGGGCGTGGCGCCCAGGCACTCCACCAAGGGCTCCAGGCATCTTGGCCAGCTTCTGCCTCCTGTCCCCGACACACACACATTGCTTTAGTAGGTTTATTTGTACCGATCCATTGCTGCATCAATCCCCAGTCCCTGGAGATGAGGAGTATTTTCCCATCTTTCTCAAAGGCGTCGGAGCGGCTCACTACAGGCAGGATGGTGGGTCGTTTCTCAACTGCAGCAGGAAGCACCGGACGGGCTGACTCAGCAGAGGTTACTCCTTCACCTCCCCTGCGGTGGAATTCATTTCCGGGATGCCTTTGGCTCCACCCTTATCCTGGGGCTCGCAAACTCTTCCTTTTCCTGCCCCATCCCTTCACGAGCGGAGACACCTTCAGACTTCCGGTCTCACAAATGCAGCGGGGCCAGAGTGCCCACGGCCGTCCCAGTCCCACTCCAGGGGCTGACCCTGAAGTTCCTTGCTGGAGAGCTGTGGAGGCAGCGGCAGGCTGGGTTCAAGGTCGTCCCCCGCGCTGTCTAAACCCCTCTCCTGCGAGAAACGCTACTTCTCGTCCTCTCACCTTGCCTCTCCTGGGAGTCCTCTGCTTCCTCGTCCTCACATTATTTTCCACTGTGGTTCAAAACCTTAACTCTGCCACTTCTCTTCCTCCCCTAACTCAAGGACAAACTCAAGAGCGCATGGTGGTGACCTGGCCATTTGGGGAGTGAACCAGTGAATGGAATATCACCCCTCCCCCTCTGCCTCTCTCTAACTGATTTTCAAATAAAAATAAATAAATCTTAAAAAAATATAACGAGGGCAAGGTCTGGGGGTGAAGGAGCGAGGCAGTTTAATCTGTTAATAGACGAGGACCACAGCAGATCAGCAGCCTGAAGCAGGACCGACCGCCTGCTTGCTGAGGACGTCTGGGTTAGTGGTGCAGAGAAGGGGGCTGATTTCCCGGAAGATGCGGCAGGACAGCGCATCTGCGGGTGGCTCTGATACAGTCCCAGACTGCTCAGCCAGGCGCCGAGCTTGCCACGGCGTTGCAGCTGGGCCCTCGGGAGAGGCTGCAGGTGCAGAGATGAGCCTCTCTCTGACTGGCTTGCTCGGCCCCGGCTGCTTGCATGGGGGAGAGGGGAAGCCAAGGACTTAGCCTTGAAACAGAACATAGCAGAGTGTTTTCTAAGAGTGGCTAGAATCAGGGAGAGTGAAACTGTGCATGGTGAGAATCTGCCATCCTTAGACGGCCCTGTACCCAGTGACAAGAACACTCTGATCCTTCATGGATGTGTCTGCAGTCAACTAATTTTTGACAAATGAGCAGAGGCAGGCTGATGGAGAAAGCAGCATCTTTTCAAGAAATGATGGAGTTACTGGACAGCCACAGGACAAAAAATACCAAAATACTCTGGACACAGACCTTACACTCTTCACAAAAATTAGCTGAGGGCCTGGCGCTGTGGCATAGTAGGTTAAGCCTCCACCTGCCTGCAGCGCCAGCATCCCATATAGGCACGGGTTTGTGTCCTGGCTGCTCCTCTTCCCATCCAGCTCCCTGCTAATGGCCTGGGAAAGCAGCACAGGATGGCCCGAGTGCTTGGGCCCCTGCACCCACGTGGGAGAGCTAGAAGAAGCGCCTGGCTCCTGGCTTCAGATCGGCCCAGCTTCAGCTGTTTCAGCCATTTGGGGAGTGAACCAGTGGATGAAGATCGCTCGTGCGCGCTCTCTCTCTTTCTCCCTCTCTCTGTCTGTAACTCTGCCTCTCAAATAAATAAGTAAATCTTTTAAAAAATACTATCTCAGTGCATTATAAACCTAAATGTAAAATGCAAATCTATAGAACTCTCAGAAGATAGCACAGGAAAAAATCTAGATGGCCTTGGGTTTGGTTAGGACTTTTTACCAGTAACACAAAGGCATGATCCAAGAAAGAAACAATTACTAAATTGGACTCCATTAAAATGAAAAACTTCCACTTTGCCAAAGACACCGTCAACAGGATAAGAAGTCAAGCCTCAGAGCATAAAGAAATATTTGCAAAAGACATTTGATAAAGGGCTGTCATCCACAACAGGTAGAATCTGCAAACGCTGGCCGGGCAGGGGCAGGGTGCAGAACGGTGGCCGGGCAGGTGCAGGGGCCGCGGTGGGAAGCGGGCGGAGAGAGGAAGTACTGATCAAAGGCTCCAGAATTTCAGTTAGGCAGGTGAAGGACTTGAAGAACTCTGTTTTCCATAGATAACAACAGCACACTGTGTTCTTGGAGCATGTCAAGAAAGTAGATTGTAGGTGTTCTGACCACAAAGACCGTAACTATGTGAGATAAGACATATATGAACTAGATCGCTTTAGCCATTCCACAACCCGCACGTATTGCAAAACCATGTTGTACATGATCCCTTCACGTGATGTTGTCAATTAGAAATTAAAAATAAATTGCATTGATTTTTGAAGAAGATGAAATAAAATAAAACAAAAGAGCCCAATGGTGCAAGGGTGCGCGTCCCTGTGAAAGTCGTGATCGTCACCTGAGACAGTCACTGCATTTTCTGTCTCGACAAAGGTGGGAGTCTTGTGATTCATAATGGCCAGCTTCCGGCTCAGGACCACCCAGAGAACGCCAAGTGTGCCCCTCTCACCGTGACGCCTTGCCCATGGTCATCTCTGCCCGTGCTCCACCCTCGTGGCCTCAGGCCGACTCCACAGCTTCTGCTGTGGCACTTGCCCACGGCGGCCTACGCTGCAGGTGTCATCAGACGCACACGTTGCCTAGAAGTTCTGGTATAGAGCTCGGCTACAACAAGATTTTCATGGGTCTGGACACTCCTGCTGTAGGCAAAGGCCCCGCTTAAAGGTCTCGGTAGGGACATGAGCTGGAGATCCTGTCTCACCACCCAGCACTGAACCCCATCCTTGTGTTCTTGGGCTTTCCCAGTTTGTGATCCGACCAGGCCAGCACTGCCACGTGGACCACTCCTTACCATTGCCCAAGGTTTCGTATGTTTCCAACAATCCCGTGAAGTCATCCCTGGGTCAGGTGGGCACATGCGATGGGGCCGTTTGCTGTTATCAGAGTTTACGTGAACTTGGCCGGCATTTCTCTGCTTTCAGGTCGTCACTGTGGATCAGAGGGTGAGGAGTTACCTTCTCAGCCAAGTGTCTCTGTAGAAGGAGTGTCACAGGACAGGAATCCCAAGGCAGCTGTGTCCACCCAGGAAACCTACCCCTGTGACGTGTGTGTGAAAGACATTTCACACTTGGCTGCACATCAGGCCTCATATCCTGGGCACAAACCGTGTGTGTGTTGAAGCATCTGGGAGCGGATCTGAGTTCAGTGTAAAACTGCCACAGCAGCAGGTGCAGCAGCAGGTGAGCAAGCCCTTGGAAGGGAGGAGACGAGGCCTGGCCGGTGGGAACCTACAGAGGGAACACATCAGAGAAGCTTTGCACGCGTAGGGAGGGTGGGGAGGGTGGGAAGGCCTTGGGGGCCACGGGAGACTTTCACGCCTGGTGTGGACAAGAGCACTGAAGCCGGGGAGATTTGCACACTGCACAGGGCATAACGAGTGCCGTGATTCTGGGTGCAGATTCACACCTGCTGGGCATCAGAGAATCAGACGAAAGATCTTACATGTGCAGAGAGTTTTAGCCATGCCACTCATCTCATTCAACACCAGAGTGTTCATAACAGAGTAAAACCCGACGGATGCTGTGAGTGTGAGTCTCCTGGGAAACCCTTTGCCGGCAACCCCAGCCTGATTAAACACCGGAGAGTTCACGCTGGAGAAGGGCCTTCCCAGGGCAATGATTGTGGGAAACTCTCCCCGAACAGCCCTTTTGGGGGCAGTGAATGTGGGAAGGCCTTCAGCCGTTGCTCCGACTTCTGCTGCTTTTCCCAGGTGCAGTGACTTTACCTGCTACAACACAATGCTGGCCCCTCTTTAATGGTTTTTATTTCTGTAAAATCAATAATAGTCCCTGCTCTTGTTTCTAATTGTTTCAGTAATTTGGTTTTCTCTCTTTGGTAAAAATAGCTTAAGTTTGGTTATAATTGTTCATCTTTTTGAACCACTGACTTTGGTTTTGCTGACTCTATGTTGTTTTTCTGTTCTCTAGGTATCTCTAATGTCTTTATTCCTCCCTTCCTCCTACTAGCTTTGGCTTGGTTTTTTTTTTTTTTTAATTTTATTTGAAAAAGAGATAGAGATCTTCAATCTACTTGTTCACTCCCCAAATGACTGCAACAGCCAGGCCTGGGGCAGGCTAACACCAGCATTTGGGAGCTCAATCCATGTCTCTCTCGTGAATATCAGGGACTCAACTAGTTGAACCATCCCTGGCTGCCTCCCAGGGTGTGCATTAGCAGGAAGCCGGATCAGAAGTGGAACTGAGACGCAGATCAGGTACTCCAGTATGGGATGCAGGCAGCCCAAATGGTATCTCAGCTGCCAAGCTAAATGCCTGCCCTAGTTTTGGGTTTCAGTTTGTTTTTCTTTTACTAGTTCTTTAAGTTGTAAAGTTAGATACAACTTTTTAAAAAATTATTTGAAAAATAGAGAAAGAGAGCAAGAGTGCCCGTCTGCTGATTTATTCCCCAAATACCCGCAACAAGCAGAGCTGAGTCAGGTCAGAGCTGGGAGCTGGGAGTTCCTTCCAGGCCTCCCACGTGGAGGGCAGGTCCCCAAGTACGTGAGCCATCACCAGCTGCCTCCTGGGCTATGCATTAGCAGACTGTTGAATCAGGAGAGGGGCTGGAACCCGACCCAGGTGCACAAAAACGGGATGTGGGTGCCCCAAGCATGATCCTAACTACCATGTCAAACAGCCCCAGAGTGAGATTTCTGATCTGAGGTCTTTCTTCTTGCTTAATACAAGCTTGATATCTGTAAAATTGCCTTTTAGGACTGCTTTGACCACATCCCGTACATTTTGGTAGGTTGTATTTTCATTTTACCTCTATTTTATGGCTTCTTTTGTGATGTTTTTCTTTGATATACTGATTATGTTATTTAATTTTTACAAAGTTATGAGTTTTCCAGTTTTCCCTTTGCTTTTTTTCTTTTTCTTTCTTTCTTTTCCTTTTCTTTTTTCTTTCTTTCTCTCTTTCTCTTTCTCTCTTTCTTTCTCTCTCTCTTTCTCTCTTTCTTTCTTTCTTTCTTTCTGACAGGCAGAGTTACAGAGAGACAGAGAGAAAGGTCTTCCTTCTGTTGCTTCACTCACCAAATGGCCGCTACGGCCAGTGCTGTGCCGATCCAAAGCCAGGAGCCGGGTGCTTCCTCCTGGTCTTCCATGCAGGTGCAGGGCCCAAGGACCTGGGCCACCCTCCACTGCACTCCTGGGCCACAGCAGAGAGCTGGATTGGAAGAGCAACCGGGACTAGAACCCAGCACCTCAACCAGGACTAGAGCCTAGGGTGCTGGCACTGCAGGCAGAGGATTAGCCTAGTGAGCCGCAGCGCCAGCCTGCTCTTTTTTTTTTCTAGCTTTATCCTGTTGAGGTCAGCGAAGAGACTGTGTATTAAACTGATTTTTAATGTCTATTCATTCTTGGGATGAGCAGAAGCATGATTGTGGTGAAGGTAAGACTTCACCAGGTGTTCAGGTGTTGTTTTAGCTATTCGCCTTTTTTTTTTTTTTTTTTTTTTTGCTAAAGTTTGGGCTTTCTCATCACTCTTGCAAGCACATGTTATCTTTGGTCCTTTGGAAAGACAACAAGTAAAATTCCTTGAATATCCCAAACAAACTATTGCTATGATTTTCTCTTGACTGGTCTGCTTTTGTCTTTTTTTTTTTTAATCTATATTTTAGTTTTCTGAGCCCTGTACTAAAAAATCACAATTTTCATGTGGGGAAATTAGTTACACGAAGCAATTCAAAGATGGTGCCCAGAGGAAGCAAGGTGGGTGAAATCCATGTTTACCACCAAAGCTAATTGGCCATGCAACATCAGGGGAGGTAACAAAACCAGTAACAAGTGTATAGACATATGGCTAGTCCTATAGAAATCGCCCCGTAAAATGACCGTTTAAGTGATTGGTTGGTCCTTAGCCCTGCCCCAGTGACTCTGCAGTTTTGTGCTATAAAAGGCTCTGTTACGTGTGAAATAAACGAGTTCTTGCTAGACTTGGCTCCCAGCTGCGTCTGATTGTCTCCAGGATCAGGAGGCTGGGGAACAGGTGAGTGGCTCACTTACATTTCCTCGGACCCAGTCCATCCTGTACGGGTGGACTAAGACCCTGCATTTCATACTCAGACCATCACAACCCATGCCCATGGGAATCTCTAGCTATTTTGTGTCTTTGAAAAGATCCTAATTTTTTTAAAGAATCATTGCTCTCTGTCCCAAGCTGTTCCACAATCACCTGTAATCACCTCTGTCCATTCCTGGAAGTAGTCATTTCTCCAGAAAGTCTTGGCTAATTTTGGGAAGAATGCTATTGAAGGAAGAATGTTACAGACTGAGTATGTCTCCTCCAGATGCATACGCTGAAGCCCCAATCCTCAACGTGATGCCATTTGAAGGTGAGACACTTGGGGGATGATTAGGTTTAGATGAAGTCGTGAGGGTAGAATCCCCACAAGGAGACTGCTGTGCTTTCAAGAGCAGAGGGCGACATCTCTCTTCATAAAGCAACAGAGATAAAAATGAATCAGGTAAAATGTTATCAAAGATGGTGGCAATTTTGCTCTCCTTTCCACTTTCCTCTATGTTGAAATGTTCATAGGAAAAAAGTCAAGAAAGGAATGTTTAAAGGAATAGTTGGCTTTGCTACTGTATTACTGACTTCCAATTTCTATTTAACTTCGGACAGTGTAGATCACAGGCTGTTGACATTTTCACACACATTAAAAGTGAGCATCTTTCAAAAACTTGATTCAGTGTAAGAGGTAATTTCCACATGAATATCCTCTCCTGTTCCTTTCCTTCTACAAAATTTTATCAGAAAGATTCACCTACAGTTCTAAACTGGACAAAGGGAGGCATTGCTAGACTAACTACATCTGTAGGGCTTTACGATCAAAGTTTCGCTAACAGGTAGAAAAAATAATGAAACTAAGATTACTGAGCAAAGAATGCACGTTCTATTAATCATCATTTTGAAAACAATACCCCATAGTGGTAAGCACACTGGCTCTCCTGTTTGTTAACTATGCTGGTCCCCTGTTGATATCTAAGTATAAAACTTCATGCTTTCAACATTGTGAACATTAAATAATGTTTATTATCTTTCCCAAAAAGTTCACTGGTATGATTATTCTAATACTTTAAACACAAGAATGACAAATGAAGCCTTATTTTCTGAATTACATTATAAATTCTCTAATTCAGACAGGCCCTAACTTACAATGGTTTAAGTTTTGATTCTTTGGCTTTATGATTATGTGAACTGATAATGTATTCAGTAGAAACCGCACTGTAAACTTTACTCTTTTTGGTAAATTACATGAGATATTCAATATTTTATTATAAAATGGACTTTGTGTTAGATAACTTTTCCCAGGTGTAGCCTACTATAAATGTTCTGAATATGCTTCAGACAGACTAGGCTAAGTTATGATATTCAGCAGGTTATGTGTGTTGTATTAAGTGCATTTTCAATGTCTGACATTTTCAACACATGATGGGTTTATACTGATAGAATCCCACTGCAAGTCAAGGGGCATCTGTATCAGAAAAATGAAAATATCTCTGGAAATCTACCAACAATTTTTGCATTTTGAGTTTTTCTTACCAGCATGAGTTCTCAGATGCTGAACAATGAGCCGCACATGAAAGACTCCACATTCCCACGACTGAAAGTCTTTCCACATTCCTCTCCTGCATATAGTTTCTCTCTAGTGTGAATTCTCAGATGCTGAACAAGCTATGCACCAGTGCTGAAGGCCTTGCCACATTCCTTACCCTCATAGGGTTTCTCACCAGTACGAAGTCTTTTGTGTTGTACAAGGTATGGAGAACAGCTAATGGCTTTCCCACATTCCTCACATTCATAGGGTTTCTCACCATTACGGATCCTTTGGTGTTGAACAGGGTATGAGCTACCACAAAAAGCTTTTCCACATTCTCTTCACATGGCTTCTCACCAGTATGGATACTTCGGTAAGTAAGTTGTCCAGACACAGAAAAGGCCTTTCCACATCCCTCACACTCACAGGGCTTCTCACCAGAGTGAATTCTCTCATGTTGAACACCATATGAAAAGGTACTAAAGGCCTTTGAGCATTCCTTACACCCAAACTGTTTTCACTAGTGTGAGTATTCTGATGCTGAATAAGTCTCCCCTAGGCTATAAGAGCTTTCCCACATTCCTCACATTCATAGGGTTTCTCACCAATATGGATCCTTTGGTGTTGAACAAAGTATGAGCTACTACAAAGCTTTTCCACATTTTCTACACACAGGTGGCTTCTTACCAGTATGAGTACTCTTGATGTACAATACGTTGATGGCTGCTGAGAAAGGCCTTCCAACATCCCTTATGTTCATGTGGTTTCTCACCAGCATGCCTTCTCCCATGTTTAACACAGGCTGAGCCTTGACTAAAGGCCTTCCCACATTCTTTACATTCATAATTTCTTAACAGTGTGAGTTCTCTGATGTTGAACAAGATATGAAGAAGCACTAAAGCCCTTCCCACATGCCTTCCATTTACATGGTTTCTCACCCAGATACCACTTCTGATGTATGACACATTGATGTTCACTACTAAAGTCCCTCCCACATTCTTCCTGTTTTTCCTGGGTATGTGTTCTGCCATGTTGAACAAATGCTGAGCCTTGACAAAAAGTCTTCCCACATCCCTGTATCCAAATGGTCTCTCTCTGTTAAGAATACTCTGATGTACAGCAAAAGATGTACATTTTTTATAAGTGGACATTTCGTCATAATTGGTTATCTCACATTTCAATTGCAAATCTGAAAGCAAATTAAAATTTTTTTTTGTTTTCCTATGTAGAAAAAATAGATTCCTATGGAAGAAAAAAGACAAAATACCATAATACTAAAATATAGTTGTGATAGTCAAAAAAGGAGGAATGAAGAGATTAATGAGAGTTTATATAAACTAAGGCTGGTTATTAGTGAAACAGGTGTCACTTTATTTGAAGAGCTAATTAAAACATTGACATTCAAGCACCCTCCAGACCCCCTGAACCAGAATACACAGCGAATGAATGTTCCTGTGCATCTATTTTTTTTAAAAAAGCATTTTACTGAAATATAATAAACATACCAAGAAATGCATGTAAGTTTACAGATGAGTTCTTTGTTCTCTGATCACACTCCTAGCCAACACCCAAGAAAAAAACATTACTAGCACCCCTAAGAGTCCTATCTTTCTTTTAATGTGGGAAAGAAGAGTATATTGTCATTCACATGGTATGATTAAGTGAAACAATATTTATAACTTATTGCCAAATTATATGACATCCACATAATTTTTATACTATTATATTAACTATCACAAATAAGAAAAAAATCTGTGATATTTATCTTTTGGGTTTGGCTTATTTCACTTAGCACACTGATTTCCAGTTGTATTCATTCTGTTGTAGATATATTTCATTTTTTTAATACTAAGTAATATTTCATCATGTATATATACATTTGGTATATAGGTATATGTGTGTGTGTGTGCGTGTGTGTGTGTATGGGTGGATATGTCTGCCCATCAGCTGATGGACATCTAGGTTGATTCCAAATGTTAGCTATTGTGAGTTGAACTGCTATTAACACAAGAGTGCAGGCAATTCTTTCATATGCTGATTTCATTTCTTTTGGATATATTCCAAAGAGTGAAATAGCTGGGTCATATGGAAGATTTATTTTTATTTTCTGAGGAATCTCCATACCGTTTAACTGGCATTCCCATCAATGTATTAGGGTACCTTTTTCTCTACATCCTCACCATCACTTATTGTTTGTTAATTTCTCTATGTAAGACATTCTAACTGGGGTGAGGTGAAACTTCATTGTGGTTTTGATTTGCATTTCCTAGATGGCTAGAGATCCTGAGCATTTTGTCACTTGTCTGTTGCTATCTGCATTTTATCCTTTGAAAAATGCCTGCTCATATCCTTTGCCCATTTCTTAGCAGGTTGTTTTGTTGTTGTTGAGCTTCTTGAGCTCCTTATGTCATCCGTATGTTTTTAATCCTTTATTGAATGCATAGTTTGCAAATATTTTCTCCCATTCTGTCAGTTGCCTCTTCACTTTGTTATTTGTTTCCTTTGCTGTGCAGAAGCTTTTTAGCTTGATGCAATCCCATTTGTCAATTTTTGTTTTCACGGCCTGCGTTTCTGGAGTCTTATCCAAGAAGTCTTTGCCTAGGCCAATGTCTTAGAGCAGTTCACCTACGTCTTCCTCTAGTAATTTAATGGCTTCAGGTCTTAAGTTTAGATCCTGGATCCATTGAGTTGAATTTTGTATGTAGTTTAAGGTAGGGATCTTGTTTCAAACTTCTGCATGTGGAAATCCAGTTTTCCCAACACCACTTATTGAAGAGACTATCCTTTATACAGGGAATGATTTTAGCTAGTTTGCCAAAGATGAGTTTGTTGTAGATACAGATACGTGGATTCATGTCTGGGGTTTCTATTCTGTTCCATTAGTCTACAGGTCTACCTGTGCATCAAATTTTTAACATCTGTAACAAATGCTTCTGACACAGATGAAATTCTCACTTGTGTAACCTGTATTTCATCCCTTCATCCCCTCCTCCACATTTCTCTTTGTACTTAAATTAAAATCCATCTAACTTTTCATAAATAATGTGGTCCTTGCTTACCTATCAGGCCTCATGCCAAGCCACATTTATCTTGGTTCCTATTCACATCACTTCCCCTTTCAACACCTAGAATGTATCACAAGCTTTCTCATCTTTTGTGTAGGTGGTGTCATTTCCCAGAAAGCCTTTGGCATGGGTTCTTTGCAGACCAGATCTTTCTTGTCCTATACATGTTTAAGGTAAAATGTCATTGCACCAAGAATGTTGTAAGCTGCTGGCTTTGTCTAAGAACATTCATTTCTTTATTTTCTGTTCCTATTACTTCATTTCTTTGCTTTCCCACTGGCTTTCAGTATATAAATAGCAATATATTCTTCATTTATTTCTCCCAAACTCCCTGTACTAGACATTATTTTGGCTCTCATGCCCTTTGCCCACTTGCTAAGCCAGTGAATATGTTGTATCACATGGCAAAGAAATACTTATCAGTTGATTTATGATAGGGACTGGATCACTCCAGATGGGCCCTCAAAGCAGAGCTTTTTCCTTGCTGGGGGTGCAAGAAGTCAGAGAGATGTAGCAGAAGGGAAGTCAGGATAGTCACAGCGTGAGAAGGATGGCTCCTGCCAGACAGAGATAAATTCTGCCAGTAACCGGTGAGCTCAGAAGAGGACCCTGAGCCCCAAAGAACAGCAGCTATGGTTGATATCAGTTTTTTCTCCACATATTTACTTAATTAACTTATTTGAAAGGCAGAGTGACAGGCAGAAGGGGAGGAACACAGATCTTCTATCCACTGGTTCACTCCCTAAATGGCTGCTACAGCCAGGTCTGGGCCAGGCCAAAGACAGGAGCTAGTGACTCCAGCTGGGTTTCCCACATGGGTAGCAGGGTCCCAAGCAATTGGGCCACTCTCTGCTGCCTTCCTATGCACATTAATGGAACTGAATCAGAAGTGAGCAGCTGGGACTTGAAGCTCCAATATGGGATGCTTGTATAACAAGCAGCAGCTCAACATGTACGCCACAATGCCAGCTGTAGTTGATATCTTGACTTGGCTATGCTGCACTGGACTTCTACTCTATAGAACTACAATTGAGGGTGGTTTTAAGCTACTAAGTCTATGATAGTTTATTACAAGCATAGTTTGTTACAAGCAGTACACATTAATACATTCTTCAAGAGTGGGCCCAACCCATGTTAATCAGCACAAAACTATAACCCATTGATATACAGAAGGAATTGGCTGATAACAAGCAACAAACAAAATCACTGGACAAAATAAGTTAAATCAGGATGTTAAAGGGCAATCATTGTCAATCCACTAATATGAATGAGGGAATCCTTGAAACAATGTCTAGAGTGAGACAGAGAAGGTACAGGTAAAGTTCAGATATCTTGTGCCAAAAAGGAAGGAAAATATCAGATTCATGGGTTCCTAAACTCTTCAAATTATATTAATTAAATATGTACAGCTTTTTGTATGTCAGTCATAGCTCAACAAAGTGGGTAAAAAAAATTGGGATGGATATTTGGCGAAGCGGTAAGATACCACTTGGCAATGTCTACACCCTGTATCAGAGCACCTGAGTTCTAGTACCAGCTCCACTTCCAATTCTAGCTTCTTGCTAATGTACACTGTGGGAGGCAGTAGGTGATGGCCCAAGTCGTTGGGTCTCTGCCACCGAGCTGGGAATCTGACGGAGTTCCATAACTGGCCTAAAAGTCATCTTAAGAATGGGAGTAAGAGTTGGCGAATTATTTCATCTTTGTAAATATACACTGAACCAAATGTCTCAGCTTGGTCTAATTCTGTCAATCTAAGAAAATACTTTCACATTGTTATTTGGTATCCCCTTCTCAACACTTCTTCCTGCCTTTTTTTTTTAAAAAAGATTTATTTATTTATATGAAAGTCAGAGTTACACAGAGAGAGAAGGAGAGGCAGAGAGAGAGAGAGGTCTTCCATCCGCTGGCTTACTCCCCAGTTGGCTGAAACAGCTGGAGCTGCGCCAATCTGAAGCAAGGAGCCAGGTCTTTCACATGGGTGCAGGGGCCCAAGGACTTGGGCCATCTTCTACTGCTTTCCCAGGCCATAGCAGCGAGCTGGATCGGACATGGATTAGTGGGGACTCAAACTGGTGCCCCTGCTTTTTTTTTTTTAAGATTATTTATTTATTTGAAAGGCACAGTAATAGAGAGAGGAAAGAGAGAAAGCATTCATTCCCTGATTCACTCCCCAAATGGCTAAAATGGCCAAAGCCTGGAACTTGGAACTCCATCCAGGGTCTCCCATGCAGGGGGCAGGGCCCAAAAACTTGGACTATGATCCACTGCTTTCCCAGGCACATCAGCAGGGAGCTAGATCAGAAGCAGAACAGCTGGAACGCAAACTGGCACTTTGACATGAGATCTCATCTTATTAACAAGGTGATCAGTCATCTTATCAGGTTCCTGGGGAATTCCAAATCTTCTGACGTGTGGTCCAATGAAGCCATCAAGTGAAGCCCATGGCTCTAACTCCCCAGCCACAGACTGCCCGGGGAGCTTAAACAATTTTCTAGGACATTTCACTCCTTCACTGCCCTATGGTAGCCCCCCGGCAAGACATCCCACATCGTACCTGCTCCGTAATTTACTCAATGAATGCATGAACGCCAGTTAGAAAAAAAACAGTCTCATAAGGAGGAAACAGGTACTTGGCATCATTCCTCCAAACAGGAGGAATTCAAGAGGTAGGTGATTAGATGGTGCCGTCTTAGGCAGAACACTTCAGGCTAATTCATGAAAAATACTTATGTAACCTACAAATCCCAGCATTTCAAGGAGAAACACCGACTTATGTGAGCCATGCCTTTAGGAACGTAAGAACCAATCTGTCTCTGTTGGAGTTCTATCAGACTCTGGGAAACCCAAGCTGGAAGAAAAGGAGGCTTCGATGTCCACAGATGACGGAAGCCAATAAACCTCCTCGTCCCTCCCTGTCAGCCTCCTTACAGGCTACGACCACCTGCAGACAAAATCTGGGAAGGGGGGAGGGTTGAAGCCCACAGAACCCAGCTGCTCACAGCTGCACGCAGGGCAGACCTCTTCCTGCAGTGTTCCCGCCAGGCCCCTCTGGAGGAGGCTGACGCCTGCAGTGTTCCCGCCAGGCCCCTCTGGAGGGGCTGATCTACGCCTGACACTGGGCTCCATGGCTCCCCTTGACAGATTCTCCTCATTCCACCCTAATACTCTGGATGTTGAAAAACAGTTCATATCACCCAAGCCAGAACTTTTTTCATGGTGCCAGGAGAGGGTGAGGTCAGCCAAGACAGGACAAGTGGAGAAAATAGAAGAACTCAATCAGGCTCGATTTTCTCATCACTAATACAGGGTTAAGAACACCAGTCACTACATACGGTTCTCTTGAAGAGTAAGAAAACCCACAGAAAACACTTAATAGAAGAATTATATAACATGAGCTAGCTGTTATTATTGAATTTATTATATGAAGAACATTACATGCCCTTTATTTCATTTTTACAAAAGAAGAACTTTGCTTCTATTTTTTATGGACACATCTCTCTGGCATGCTTTATTATAATTTTAAATACAAAATTTAGAAAGTAGCCTTAAGAATATCGTTCTACAGGGCTGACACTGTGGTGTAGTGGGTAAAGTCGCCTCCTGCAGTGCCAGCATCTCATATAGGTGCCAGCTTGAATCCCAGCTGCTCCACTTCCGATCCAGCTCTCTGCGATGGCCTGGGAAAGCAGTGGAAGATGGCTCAAGTGCTTGGGCCCCTGCACCCACAGAGACCCCAAACCAGCTCCTGGCGTTCGATCAGCTCCGCTCCAGCCATTGCAGCCATTTGGGGAGTGAACCAGTGGATGGAAGACTTTTATTTCTCTCTCTCTCTCTCTCTGCCTCTAACTCTGCCTTTCAAATAAATAATTAAAAAAAAATCATTCTTAAAAAAAAACCAGAAAAGACACTTGAATTGACACTTAAATTTCTCCCACCCTCCAGCAACTAAAGAGGCCCCACTCTGATATGATGGCTGGAAATATCAAAGCTTCTCACTGGGAAAGTAATTTGTACAACAGGTCTTTGGAAATCCTTTTACCTGCACTAACAGCTTTTACATAACACTGCTATAATCCTTAAAAGAGATAATAAAATTTTTCAATGATTTATTTATTTGAAAGGCAGAATGTCAGAAGGAGAGAGAGAGGGAGAGGGAGAGGCAGAAAGAGAAAGAGATCTTCCATCTATTGGTTCACTCTTCAAATGGTGGCAACAGCCAGGTCTGAGCCAGACCAAAGCCAGGAACCAAGAATTCCATCCATCCAGGTCTCCCATACAGATGGCAGGGGCCCAAGCACTCGGACCATCTTCTGCTACTTTTGCAGGTGCAGCAGGTACTCCAACACAGGACGTCAGCATCGCAAGTGGTGGCCTAGCCTGCTGAGCCACGCCAGCCTCGAGGGTCTTTTTCAGACAACAGGAGGCTCAGGGCGCGCTCTTCTCTTCCTGGAGCACGCATGCGCATGGTATGAAGTCCAACAGCCTCCTTTTTAAACTAAGAATTAAGAGTCTTTTGCTTCTTAACATAAGTGGTTAGCGTGAATCTATTCTAGACACAAAACAGAACCCTAGTCACAAGCTAGCAAGAAAGAGGGAGAGAATGCATCCCTAAATAACTATTCTATCTTCAGGTTACTCATTTTTTTCACAAGTCTGTATTAACTCTGCCTTCAGAAATTTCATATGCACATCCATTAATTGTACTTTATCAATATAATTAGGCTCATTCACTAACAAGAGTCTTCTCTGGAAGACATAACTCTGGCTAAGTGGTGGTTATAGACTAAGAGAATGAATGCAAAGTGGACGGAATCTTGCCTACGGAAAAGATGCTCACAAACTTGCCAAACCCCTGTTCTCCTTCACTAAATAACCAAAATATTGCCCACAAGAACCTTGCAAAATATCTTAGAAAATCTCATATTTAGATGGGATTCCTAAAGAACTTAAACACTTCTTGACTACCACTGCCCGTAACTGTGCACATCTCGGGCTCACACGGGTACCCCTTCTCAGGACTAACCCTATTCACCGCCCACCAGTCCATCACGTGAGCGTCCCTGACCTAGCCAGCTGCATGGTCTTGAGCTCTGATCGTGCGCACGGCCATTCCCAGCACAGCCTCACATCCAGAACCAACGGGAGAGAAAGGGAGCCGGGCTCTGCTTCCCCAAGCTCCCAGCCTGGCAGGAGGCGCAGTCTCCGCGGGGGAGGTCCCCTGAAGACCCCTCCGGCTCAGAAAGGTCAGCAGCGGTCAGCACGGTGCCGGGACACCGCATCCCGCAGCCCGAGGCCACCCAGACCGGCTTCCTGCTGGCGCACCCCTGGGAGGCAGCGCGGGCTCCAGGCTCCGGCCTGGCCCACACCTGGCCGTTGAGGGCATCTGGGGAGCGCGCCCGCGGAAGGGGGACCTGTCTGTCTCCCTCGCTCTCTCAAATACAGGAGTGACTGGATAAACACACACACACACGACAGAGAACTCGTGCAATCGTAGTTCTGCGTCTCCTGCGGGAGAACATCACCGGAAGGCTTGGTAACCGCCCCGGCGCGGGCCCACTGCCCGGTGCGGACCCGCGCGGCGGCTGGAAGCCGAGCCGAGGCCTAGGTCACGGCGGCACCCCCACAGCTAACGGACGCAGGGGCACCCAGTCCTCGCGGGCACGCGCACGAGCGCACGCAACGACCCCCGCGCCTGAGACCCCGCCAGAGCCCACGGAGCCTCCCTGCCCTCGCGCTCGCCGCCTGTTGGGGTCCAGGTCCCGCGCCGGCCCACGTCCGCAGAGGTCCCCCAGTTCCTCCCATTATTGTTGTCGTCTTCACTCAACCCCTGGTTACCCCGTGGGGTTGGTCGGAGTCTGCAAAGCCCTTCCCCAGAGAACACGCACTGCCTTAGCCTAAGCTCGCTGCCGGGCTACGGTAACGAAAAACTGGCAGTGGGATCCGGGGTCCTGGTTGTCCCCGGTGGCCTCTGGGAAATGTAGTCCAAGCTAAATTGGCCTGGCCTCAGTGGCCTTTGGGAAATGTAGTCCAGAGGCGTAAAACGGCCGCGCAAGGACTGCCCACCAGGCGCCCCAGGGACTGGGAATGCGCAGGCGCAGGAGCGCGCTGGCCGCGGAACCCGGAGCTGGAAGATGACAAAAAATCCTGTAATAGGTACTAAAATGTATCCTGACGTTAACGTGAAAATATGGTAGCTATTCAAAATAACTTATGTTATTCAATAAAATATTAGTAGGCGAATGTAACCTGGTATTGCTATAGACTAAACATGTGAGGGAAATGTAGCCGCCCTCTGATAAAGCGATTTAATTTTTATTAGATATTAAAATTATAGGCTAGGGGCCGACGCTTTGGCGTAGAGGGTTAACGCCCTAGCCTGAAGTGCCGGCATCCCATATGGGCGCCGGTTCTAGTCCCGGCTGCTCCACTCTCGATCCAGCTCACTGCTAGGGAAAGCAGAGGAAGATGGCCCAAGTGCTTGGGCCCCTGCACCCACGTGGGAGACCTGGAAGAAGCTCCTGGCTCCTGGCTTCAGATCCACGCGGCTCCGGCCATTGTGGCCAACTGGGGAGTGAACCAGCCGATGGAAGACCTTTCTCTCTCTCTCTCTCTCTCTCTCTCTCTCTCTCCCTCCCTCCCTCCCTCTCTCTCTCCGCCTCCCCTTCGCTCTCTGTGTAATTCTGATTTTCAAGTAAATAAATAAATCTTCAAAAAATAAAAATAAAATAAAATTATAGGCTATAGTGTTGTGTAGTCTTAAGATTTTTCTTGAGGGGCTGGTGTTGGCATCTCATATGGACACCTGTTTGAATCCTGGCTGCTCCACTTCCTATACCGCTTCCTGCTATGGTCTGGGAAAGCAGTAGAAGATGGACCAAGTCCTTGGGCTCCTGCACCCGTGTGGGAGACCCGGAAGAAGCTCCTGGCTCCTGGCTTTGGATCAGTTCAGCTCCAGCCATTGCAGCCATCTGGGGAGTGAACCAGCAGATGAAAGCCCTCTCTCTGTCTCCCCCCCCCCCCCCTTTGTAACTCTACCTCTCAAATGAATAAATGAAAAATATTAAAAATAATTTCCTTGAAAAAGAAAATAAATACAATCAGGCTAATTAAACAACTATTACCTAAATTTAAAAGACATGTATCTTTCTGTCCTACCATGCATTACAGGGTTTTTACTCTTCTTGATTACTTTTCCAGTAACATTTCTCTGAATTGCCTGGAGCTTTTGCGGCGTAGTTCATTTTGTTTATGTATCAGTAAAGCTGAATTCAGGCAAATGTAAGATTCACTTTGCCTTCCAACCCAGCTTTTATTAAGCCCGCATCACACTGTCTCCTGTTGTCAGCTCAATAACATTTGAGGACGGAATAGGATTCTGCTTGATGGTAGCAGCAGGCTTCCGGCCTTGGAATTGATTCCCAGCTCTCCACGTGTGTCCATCCACTGTGTTCTGCAGGCTTTCCCAGGTACAGCGGCTGTGCACGTGCAGACTGCTCATCTCCCTCTGAACTCCGTTAACCTGGAAACTACAGGGAGAGGGCTTGCTGCCTACTCCCTTCATGTTGATTTTGTAATTGGCCAGAAAATATTCTGGCTGCTTCTGCAAAGGCATTTTTTGGATAAGATTAACGTTGAAATCAGTGGTCTTTGAGTAAAGCACATTAGCCTTTATGATTTGGGGTGGGCCATATCCAATCAGTTGAAGGATTTAATATAGACTTCTTCATGCAAGAAGGAATATTTAAAAAAAAAGATTTACTTATTTGAAAGAGTTACAGAGAAGCAGAGAGAAAGAGAGAGAGAGAGGGAGAGAGAGAGAGGTCTTCCATCCGCTGGTTCACTCCTCAAATGGCCACAACAACTGGAGCTAAACTGATCCGAAGCCAGGAGCCAGGATCTTCTTCCACGTCTCCCGCATGGGTGCGGGGCCCAAGGACTTGGGCCATCTTCTGGAGTTTTCCCAGGCACATCAGTAGGGAGCTGGATCAGAAGTGGAGCAGCTAGGTCTAGAACTGGCACCCATATGGGATGCTGGCCCTGCAGGCTGTGGCTTAGCCCACTGCACCACAGTGCCGGCCCCGCCTTGTATTTTTAATATGCGTCCTTTTCTGTTTGAATGATGACACTACATTTTTTTTATTATTGCATTTGAATGGATTTTAGTCTTTTTTCAGAGATCCAGCCACTGGAGGGAGGAGCCTGTTGTGTATAAGATACTGTGCTCATCTGAAGCTGAAGGTAAACTCACAGGTGCTGAGGGGAACGGGAATGTCCTCTGTGCTGTTACTCTCACCCGCGGAACTTCACAGACCTGCGTAATGCCAGCACCCAGGACATCTGGGGAACGTGTAAACATGACTCATGATCTCCCAGCTGACTTCCTGGTGCACCTCAGGTCCCTCCTGTGTTGGCTGTATCTTCAGTTTGGCACCGGTGATGGTTCCTGCACGGATCTGTCCTCACTGAATTGGAGAATAAATGACACCGTGACATAAAGTGACGCAGGGAGAGGCAGCTTCGGTCCTTTTCCTGTCGAGGAAAACATCTCTGCACAAACTAATAGAGATGAAGGCATCAGCAAGATTGGGTCACCTGGGCCGTGCTCCTTTACAGCACTTTGCAGAGAGTGACGGGGAAATTCGAAGGGGAAATGAAGATGCTCAGCCTGATCAGGCCACGGTAAGCAGCCGGGTCCCCACGTTGTTGTACCCGGATGTCCGGCAGTGGTGGTGCCAATTATACTGCTCAGTGCTTGGCAGCTAGCATTCCCCTCTCTTCCCCGCCCCCTCCTGCCCTTCCTGCCTCCCTCCCACTTCTCTCTCTCTCTCCCTCTCTCTCCCTCCCTCCTCTCCTCTTTCACCTACACATTCTTCCCGTTTTCCACACTCTCCCACTCTGCTTCGTAAGGCAGGCATGAGCTGTCCTCAGAAAGAACCCTCAGTATCTTGGGAAGCCTCTGTCTTAGGTGAGGCTTCTAGATGGTCTCCAGATAAAGGGAGGCCCCTGTCCTCCCAAAAGGAGGTGGCGACCACATCTGTTAGCCCAGTAGCATCGAGTGCAAATATTTTCTTTTCTTTTTTTAGAATTATTTATTTATTTGAAAGTCAGAGTTACATAGAGAAGGAGAGGGAGAGAGAGGGAGAGAGAGGGAGAGAGAGGGAGAGAGAGAGAGAGAGAGAGAGAGAGAGAGAGAGAGAGAGAGGTCTTCCATCCACTGGTTCACTTCCCAGTTGGCCACAATGGCCGGAGCTGTGCTGATCTGAAGGCAGGAGCCAGGATCTTCTTCCAGGTCTCCCACATGTGTGCAGGGGCCCAAGGACTTGGGCCATCTTCTACTGCTTTCCCAGGCCATAGCAGAGAGCTGGATCAGAAGTGGAGCAGCCGGGACTGGAACCAGCGGCCATATGGGATGCCGGCACTGCAGGTTGGCAGCTTTACTCACTACGTCACAGCGCCAGCCCCTCAAGTATTTTCAAATGCATCCACTGAAATACATCCCAGATCTCAAGGTGCAACTCGTTCCGTATCAGGCGCTGACTTCAGTGTGACAGACCTGCCAGGGCCGTGAATTGAATGCAGAATAGGAGTGCAGAAGCTCTACTGCATTATAACTGCACCTCGTCAGTAGTTTTCAGCGAAGCCTGCTCTCTTGCTGCAGGGTGAGAATGCCTTAAACAAGGGAGCTTTCTGGCTTTGCTAACATTCTCTGAGTTCCTTTATTTTAAAGTCTGTTTTCTTTAGCTATTCTATGGAGGTTACAGAAAACTAACCAATTATACAGTCCTTAAAGTTGCTATTTCTCATGTATTTTTCAAGTTCAAGAGCCTTTGTTACCCCCATACATATGTAGCTCATCTCATTCACCACAGGCGAGAGTTCCAGTAACTGTGATCCTGCAGCATATTGGGGGAAATCAACCCCGGACTGCAGCCAGCAAGTGGGCCCTTGTCCTCTGATGGATTGATGGGTGATCTAATTCTATTTGTTTTTTAAATATTTATTTATTTGAAAGGCAGAGTTAGAGAAAGAGAGAGAGAGAGAATCTTCCATCTGCTGATTCACTTCCCAAATGGCCCAGTGGCCAAGGCTGGGTCTGGCTGAAGCCAGGAGCCTAGAACTCCATATGGGTCTCTAATGTGAGTGCTGGGGCCCAAGCACTTGGGCCATCTGTGGTATGGGAGACAGGGGTGGTGGGAGCACCAGTAAAGACCCCGTGCAAACTGGGGCTTGAACACAGGCTACCTCTGAGAGGCAGGAAATGCACCTGAATTTTTTCTCAATGAGGACGAGGAACACTATCCACCCGATTCTGTGATTAGTAACTGTGGTCACTTCAGGGATTCTGTTGCTCTGGCTGGACACCACAGACTGGGCCATTTATGAAGAACAGAGGTTGGTCTGGCTCCCGGGTCTGGAGGCTGGGCAGGCCCAGAGTGTGCACTGGCGACTGCTCACCAACTGACCTTTTCCCTGTGTCATGGTGGCAGGCATCATGCAGCGAGATGGAGCAAGTCAGAGAGAGAGTTTGCTGTTATTGTAAAGTCCCTCCCTGGAGAGCCCACGGCTCTCTCAGTCCCTGGCTCCCTCAGTCCACGAGCGAATTAAGACGTTCAAGAAGGCAGAATCTCATGGCCCACGCACCTCTCCATGACGCACCTGTCAGACACCATGAACACATGACTTAGGGGACTGTGTGTCCAATGCATGGAATCTGGAGGACACAGTCCCCATCACTCTCGCTGAGTCCGCCACGATCCCTCCTCTGGACCACGGCCTCAGCCTCCTGACAGCTCTCCTCGCTTGTGGGCTCGCCCCCAGCTACCCATCGCTCATCCCCAACTCTCAGGAGGGGGCAGCTTTCTCCTGGCTTCCTTCAAAGCCTGCACAGCCTCTGCTCTGTCCTCTCTCTGAGCCCCCTCCTCTCCTTGACTCCGTTCCATCCCCGTTGGCTTCAAGGACCATTCCCTGAGGGCACCAAGGGGCCCTCCTCGGGCCTTTGCCGTGACTGGATTGCCCTTCCACTGACTAACTCTGTGGCTCACTCAACTGCCGCCTTCTAGACTTCACTTAAATCTCACCTTAGTGAGGCTTGCCCTGTCCATTCAGTGTGAAACCTGAAACCCATGCTTCTCCCCATCCCCAAACTCAATTCCCCATGAGTTGCTTTGTTCTCTACGGCACTGGTTACTGCTGATCTATGAAGTAATCTACTTCTTGATTACGTTCCTTGCCTGTGCTCTCCCCTACAACTAGGATGTAGGCACGATTAAGGCAGGAAGTTTTCCTTTCTGTAATCGATGCTGCACTTAAAATTGTCCCAAGCGCATCCTCGGTACTCAGTAAGTTGGCTAATGGATAAATGAGTGCCTGAGCGGTGTTCTGCATGTTATCTGGAGTTTCACTAGAAACTGAATTTACTGGGGCTGGCGCTGTAGCTCACTTGGTTAATCCTCTGCCTGCGGCGCCGGCATCCCATGTGGGTCCTGGGTTCTAGTCTTGGTTGCTCCTCTTCCAGTCCAGCTCTCTGCTGTGGCACAGGAAGGCAGTGGAGGATGGCCCAAGTGCTTGGCACCTTCCCCTGCATGGGAGACCGGGAGGAAGCACCTGGCTCCTGGCTTCGGATTGGTGTAGCGCCGGCCGTAGTGGCCATTTTGGGGGTGAACCAATGGAAAAAGGAAGACCTTTCTCTCTGTCTCTCTCTCTCTCACTGTCTAACTCTATCTGTCAAATAAAAAAACAAAACTAAATTTACTGTATTTTGGCAAAGCCAGTCAAATCTGTTTATTTAGACCAAGTGGCCAGGATGGTTCTGGTCCTGTTTCAGTCACCTACTTCCATTTTCTGTCAGCTTCTCGCCATCGCCTTTGTCAGCCCCTCTGTTCCAGCTCATGGTTTCACCTTTGAGTCATCACAGAACCATTTAAGCTGTCACTGGGTACGGGCACTGTGCGGAGCCTGCCAGGTTACCCAAAGGGAAGGAGCTGGAAAAGCTCTTAGGGGGAGGTGTGAAGCCAGCCTCCTGGGAAGTGGGTGTGGCTTATCCACAATGGTTTCATCAGAGTCAAAGCCAACCCTGACTTCGCAGTCTGAAGAGCGGCTGCCTACTCGAGTGAAGGCGACTGTGGAATCCCTGGCAGGTGGGCCAGAAAACAGGACACCGGGCAGAGTAGCTCTCCGTTGCTGTCCATCAGGACCCCAGGATTTCAGCCGAGGGGTGGTTCCTGATTCAAAGGGAGGTTTTAAAATTGGCTGGGGCGGAAGTCGCCCGCGACTTGGGGCAGATGCATTAGGGGCTGATGCGGCCGAGGCTGGAACCCCTGCCTTCTTCTTGTCACAAAATGGTGCGGTGGCCGGGATGCACCCGTCTTTGAACAGCCCGCGACCTCCTGGTTCACTTTTAAAATCTGGCAGTACCAGGTTGAGCCCTTAGCAGCACAGCACGACCTTTTCGTGGGAAAAGCTGAATGGTTGGGGGCAAGTGACTTGACTTTCTGTCTCTTTTCTCCCACGATGAGTTTTCTTTCTTTAATTTTTGTTTTTAATTTAGTCTAAGCTTCCTGGTTTTCCCTTATCTACAATAAGGGGCCTGGCCACAGCCCCTGACATTCCATCCGACACGTGCCTACCCTTTCAGGTGCTGGCACGAGGGGGGCTCATCGTCCTGCAGGCAGACGCAGAAGGACGAGGGAGGGGAAGAGTAGCCTCTCCGCTAACAACCACAGGACCGATATGGCCACCACCAATTACGCCTCGCTGTATCTAATGGACGTGGGGTCTGTGCGTTTATTCTGAGGACCGGCTGAGAGGAGGCTGCACGTGTTCCAGGTCAGAAGTTCCAGGCTCAGAGCAGACGCCTTCAGAGAGGTCATGCCTGAGGGTGAAGAAGAAGCCATCTTCCAAGGATTTTCTGGGGTGGACGGGAGAGGTTTGGGGAAAGGTAGTGGGGTACCAAGAAGCCACTTGCATTCCTGATTGTTGAAAACAATAACGTACTAGTGTAGGCCCAAAGAGGATAAGGAGTTAAAGAATACGAAGGGGCTGCTGTTGTGGTGTAGCGCATAAAGCTGCCTCCTGGGACGACGATGCCAGCATCCCACATGGACAACGGCGGAGTCCCCGTTACTCCACTTCCCGTCCAGCTCCCTGCTGATGTACTTGGGAAAAGCAACAGAAGAGGGCCCAGGAGCTTCGGCCCCTGCCACCCATGTGGGAGACCTAGAAGAAGCTCCTGGCTCCTGGCCTCAGTATGGCCCAGCCTTAGGGCCATTGCAGCCATCTGGGGAATGAACCAGGGGATGGAAGCTCACTCATGCGCTCTGTCTCTCCCTTTCTTAGTGTAACTTCGACTTTCAAATGAATAAATCTTTTAAAATATATTTTAAAAATTGGCTGGGGCTGCTGAGCATAAAACCAGGTGGAGTGGTGGAGACGTGGCCTTGGTAGGGGGTGTCTGCTCCGGCTGGCCTGGCCCTGGCGAATGGGGGAAGCTCACAGGGGGTCACCGTGGAGACCTGAAGGTGGGTGCCTGTGAGTGGCGATTGGCTTCCATGTGGCTTACCAAATCACCCTTGGCCGAGTCCACAGAGTCTGGCTGCACTGGTGACAGTGACCGCAGAGGCCATGCCGAGCTCACTGGTGAAGACGGGAATTTGTGGCAGCGACTCAAGGAATCTGTAAGGAAAAGAGAGGGACTCCATATCCATAGGGGTGGAGGACTCAGTCCTGCGGGTGGTAGACTTGGAGAAAACGGAAACAGCTGCTTTCTCCTCTGGTCTTCGGTTGTCCATCAGAACACATCCGAGTTTTAATTTCTCCCGACAGTAAGATACTTTGAAGATCAGAGTAAAGACTTGTAGTGAAAGGACCAGAATTCAAATGGGCTCTATTTCCACTTGAAAGTGGAATTCTTAAAAAAAAAAATACTGAACTTCAAGAAAGAAATGGCCAGAACAGCAAAAAGAAAAAAAAAATAAGGATTGAGTGTCTCATCCCATCATTTCAGGATCAGCATATGGCATGGGGTTGGTACAGGGGCAGAGGAATTTTGTTAACAGAGCCCGCATCTGGCAGGAGTGGGTGGAGATTTTGTTTGACAGCACATCTGTAGCCTTCCTCCCTTCCTCTCCTCTGTCTTCAGTGGGGTTGGAGAACCAGGCCAATGGCCTTCAGGAACTTTTCCTTGGCTAAACTTTCTGAACCCATTGTGGCTGGATCCCAAAGTCCCTGCACCACTTTCCTAAAGAGGCAGGAGCCGGCTGGTGCCGCGGCTCACTAGGCTAATCCTCCGCCTGTGGCACCGGCACACCGGGTTCTAGTCCCAGTTGGGGCACCGGATTCTGTCCTGGTTGCTCCTCTTCCAGTCCAGTTCTCTGCTGTGGCCCAGGAGTGCAATGGAGGATGGCCCAAGTGCTTGGGCCCTGCACCCCATGGGAGACCAGGAGAAGCACCTGGCTCCTGGCTTTGGATCAGCGCAGCGCGCCTGCCATAGCAGCCACTTTGGGGGTGAACCAACGGAAGGAAGACCTTTCTCTCTGTCTCTCTCTCTCTCTCTCTCACTATCTAACTCTGCCTGTCAAAAAAAAAAAAAAAAAAAAAAAAAAAAACAACAACAACAAGAGACAGGAGCCCCCCAGCAGGGCCGGCTCCATGAGCTGGGGAAGGCACGACTTCTGACGCCTGAGCTCACAGGGGACAACTTCGCGTTCTTACTCCCCGTGGCTCCCGGGTGGTTGGAAGGAATGCAGGTTTCCTGCAGAGGCCCAGGTCCCCAGAGCAAGGAAAAAGCATCAGGTCGCTTCCCCGGACGATGCTGATGGCACACTCCATTGCCTGCATGTGATGGGCGCTTCTACGCTTGGGTCACTATTTGGCCGTCCTCCATCTTCGGCTGTCCCTTCCTCCTCCCCAGGGCTCGCTCAGTCTTCTTGGGGCCGGCATCTAGGTTCTCTGGATGGAACGGAGCTCATAGGGGGAACTTCTTTCTCGCCGGGGTGGTGATGGAGGAGGGTCAGGTTGCACCCTGGATGACAGATCTTAGCTGTCCGGAATGGCCGAGCCTCTTGGAGTTCCCAGTGCCCAGTGCTGGCTCTATCTGAGAGTCCTGCCCAACACTGAGGAGCTTGGAGCCTCCTGGATCGCATAAGCTAAGCAGCGAGACAGAAACCCCGGTGGAAGACAGGCCAGGGAGCGGTGCAGCAGCTGCCGGGTGGGCATGGCCAGTCAGGGGGACCTGGAGCGCGGTGGCCCCGGGAGGCGGGTATGAAGCTCGCCGAGGCCGTTGCCCGCGGACAGCAGCTGCGTGCGCCGTGGGGTCCCTTGGCGCGGAGTCCGGAACCTCAGAGCGGTGTCCTGGCTGCCAACTCGGAGGCGAGGCACAGCGCTCAGCCCCAGGCGGGTGAGGGAAGGGTGCGCGAGCCAAGGGCGCGAAGACATCGCAACGGAGGCCCAAGGGCGAGGTCCAACGGCCCAACCCCTGCTGGCCTCGCACGCTTCGCGCCTGCTCTTGCTTGGTGGCGGGCGTTTGGCACCGAGCGGGCCCCCGCCGTAGGTGGCGACCGACCAGGTCTGCAGGGGCTCGCCCAGCACCGGCCCCGGGGGGCAGGAGCGTCTGTCACCTCTGCCTGTGAGTCGGCCAGCCCTTGTCACGAAGACCCTACCCGAAGGCAGAGAGGCGGGAGCAACCTTGATTCTCCCGGGAGAGGAGCTGGACTACGGGAAGGGGGTGGGGCAGGGGAGAGGGGCTGCTGACCACATCCCGGGCTGGCAGGCGGGTTCTCTCCACTGCTCGCTGCAAGTTTGCTTTTTAAAAAGGCGTGTGAGCCTTAGTACCCTTCTCCCCGGCCTGACAGCTGGTAGTGGCCCTAAAAGGACTTCTTGTCCCAGGCGCTCAGACTCCAGAGCTCCTGAATATAACCGTTTGAGCCACGGTGTCTCCCTGTGTCATGGACGCGTCGTGAATTGATGCTTTCTATGGTCTTCGGGATACTGTGCACCAGGCACCCCTGTAGTGGGCACAGGCACTGCCTGCTGGGAGGCCGTGTTTGGCTCGGCTGCTAAGCAGACCATGGGCCACAACTGGGTCGTCAGCCCAACCCACAGGCTGTTTCTCTTCAAGCTGACCCATACAGCCAACCACCTGTCACCTGTGTAACGACAGGAGATGGCACATCCGCGGGGTGCAGGATCCACCTGGCTTAAAACCCTGGTGTCACCAAGGGCACCGATGTCTCTGGTGACAATTTTTGTTGGCTGGATTTTAGTATCCTGGCCCAAATTGATGTTTTGCCAATATTAGCCTCTTCCGCGCACCACATGGGGTGTATCTCACGCATCTCCTTACAGCTGGGTCTTTTACGTTTTCTCTCAGCGACACTTTGCAGTAATAGCAAATTATGTAACCCATGAGCCATTTGGAACTTAGCCTGATTTTGTAAGGTCAATAAATGAAGAAGGAGATTAGTATGTTGAAAGGGTTGTAAAGAAAGTTTAAAAAAACCAACAGGAATCCAAAGAATATGTTGAGAGATCAGTGCGACCTCCAAGGCCTGTGTTATTTATTATCCGGCCCTTAAGGGAGGAAGTTCGCTCTTGCTTTTATGATTTTCTGTGTGGAGTCTTGGTCAACTTTGTGCTAGTTTATCCTCTCATATTTTATGGGATTTGGAAATGTTCTTTAAGTGGTTTTAAATTTTATTGTTGAGTAGGTCATTGGTAATATACAGAAAGCACATATATATGTGTGTGTATGTATGAGGGCACTTCAAAAATTCACAGAAAAATTAAAATAAGTTGAATTTGGAACAAAAATTTTTTGAAATCCATATATGTTTTGTTCAGAATACACATTTTTTGTGAACTTTTCATCCTTTTAAAAAGTTTTTGTTTGAAAAGGAGACAAGGTGAGACAGACATCTTTTTTTTTCAAGATTTATCTTATTTTATTTATTTTGAATTTATTTTATTATATATTTTATTTATTTTGAAAGACAGAGTTACAGGGAGAGGTAGAGACAGAGATTTTCCATCCACTGATTCACTCCCTAGGTGGCCACAATGGCCGGAGCTGCGCCAATCCGAAGCCAGGAGCCAGGAGCTTCTTCCAGGTCTCCCACATGGGTGCAGGAGCCCAAGGACTTGGGCCATCTTCTACTGTTTTCCCAGGCCATAGCAGAGAGCTAGATCAGAAGAGAAACAGCTAGGACTAGAACCAGCACCCGTATGCAATGCCAGCACTTCAGGCCAGGGCTTTAACCTTCTGTGCCACTGCCCCGGCCCCTGACAGACATCCTCTCTCTGCTGGTTCACTCTCCAAATGCTCATGGCAGCCAGAGTTGGACCAGGCCAAGCCAGAAGCCCAGAATTCAATCAGGTTTCCCATGTGGGTGACAGGGATCCAAGTCCCTGCTGCCTCCCAAGATGTGCATCAACAGGAAGTTGGGCTCAAACGTGGAGCCAGGATGTGAAGCCAGGGACTCGGATGATGGACTTTTTGAAGCTCTCTCATGCATGGATATATTTTTAGTACACGTGTATACAATACTTTTGTGCATGTGTGTGTGTATACACACATATATATATCACAAATATATATGTAGATGTATTTACGCTGGTACCTTGCTAAATTCACCTTTTATTTCTGGTAGTTGTATTCTTTTCTTGGCATTAGGATTTTGGTGGTCACCTAGAATGAGTTAGGAAAAATTACCTTCTCCATGACCTCAAAGAGTATGCGTCACACTGATGCAATGTCTGTCTTTTATATTTGATAGAACGCACCAGTAAGACCATTTGGATCTGCAGTTTTCTTCCTGGAAAGGTTCGTTTGTCCTTTGCTGTTCTTTTAATATTTTAGATCTGTATTTGTGCCCCATTTTTATTGTTAAATTTTTTGTTTTCCTTTTTATAGCTTTGTGGTATCGTTCCTATAACAATATCACTTCCACACTTAAAGAATACAATTTGGTGGTTTGTATCAGAGTCATGCATATATAAAACCATCACCAGGGCAAGATTTAGAGATTTCTATATTTAGAGATTTATGTTTTTATTATATTTTATATATTTATATGAAATATTTAGGCTATATTTATATATTTATATTTTATATATTTTAATTTTATATTTAGAGATTTAATATTCAGTTACCAGCTGCTCCTCTCCAATTCCCAAGCCCCAGGCAGTCCCAATCTACTTTCTGCTTCTATGACTTTGCTTATGTGGACAATTCACATGAATGGAATCATGTAACACTTAGCATAATGCTTTCAAAGTTCATCCATGTTTAGCATGCATGTTTTTATGACCAAATAATATTCCGTTACTTGCATACACCACGTTTGTTTATCCATTCATCAGCTGATGGGCAAGTGGGTTCTTTCCACTTTTTGGCCCTTCTGAATAACGCCACACTCAGGTGTGAGTTTTGATGTGGATAGACTTTCAGTTCTCTTGGGGATGTGCCTTGAGCCAATTGCTGGGACGTATGGTAGCTTTGTATTTAAGAGTTTGAGGAACTAAAAGACTGCTTTCCTAAGTTGCTGCACCATTTCGCATTCCCACCAACAATGCTGAAGGTTCTAATTTCTGCATGTTCTCACCAACACTTGCTATTATTTGGCTTTTAAAAAATATTTATTTATCTGAAAGGCAGAGTTACAGAGAGAGAAGGAAAGACAGAGCTTCTGTTGGTTCACTCCCCAAATGGCCACAACAACCAGGGATGGGCCAGGTTGACACCAAGAGCCAAGAGATTCATCTGGGTCTCTCATGGGGTGTCAGGGGCCGAGGACTAGGGTCACCATCTGCTGCCTTCCAAGGCACATTAGCAGGGAGCTGGATTGGAGGAGGAGCAACTGGGACTCAAACTGGTACCCTTATGGAATGCCAGCATTGCAGGCAACAGTTTAACCCACTAAGCTACAATGTGGTCCCTATTTGGCTTTTGATTCTAGCCATCATAGTGAGGGTGAAATAGTATATCATTCTGGTTTTTATTTGAATTTCCCTGATGATTAATGCTGCCCAACATCTTTTCATGTGCAAATTGGCCATTTGTATGTCTTTGGAGAAATACTGATTCAAATCTTTTGTCTATTTAAAAAGGGTTTGCTTATTTATTTGAAAGGCACAGTGACCAAGAGAGGGAGACAGATCTTCCATCTACTGGTTCACTCTCCAAATGCCCACGACAGCCAGGGCTGGGCCAGGCCAAAGCCAGAAGAGAGGAACTCCATCAGGGTCTCCCATATGGGTATCAGGGGCCCAAACACTTGGTCCATCCTCTTCTGCTTTTCCCAGGCCATTAACAGGGAGCTGGATCAGAAGTGAAGCAGCCAGGACTCGAACTGGTGTCCATATGGGATGCCTGCATCACACCCACTGTGCCACAATGCCAGCCCCACCTTTCAATTTCTTTATGATAGCCTTTGAAGTTAGAAAGTTTTTCATTCTGATACAGTCTGTCTATTTTTTCTTTTATTTGTGCTTTGTTATCACACCTGAGAATATTTTGCCCACTCCAAAGTCATGAAGGTTTACTCTTACATTTTCTTCTACGAGTTTTACAGTTTTAACTCTCACATTTAGATCATTGATCTACTTTGAATGAATTTTTATAAATGGTGCAGATATGAGTCAAACTTCATTCTTTTTCCTGTGACTGTTAGTTGTCCCAGAACTATTTGTTGAAAAGATTTTTCCCCATTGAACAGTCTTAGCACTCTTACCAAAATCCAGGGCCATGTGTTTGGCATTGCTATTAAGATGCTGCTTGAGACTCTTAATAGCAAACTCGCATCCCATATGGAAGTGCCTGGGTTCAAATCCTTGCTCCACTCCTATTCCAGCTTCCTGCTTATGTGCACCCTGGGAGGCAGCAGGTGATGGCTCAAGTTCTTGGGGCCCTGGCACCCATGGGGGAGGCCTGGATTGATTTCTGGGCGCCCATTGTTGGCCTGGCCCAGCTCTGTCTGTTCTGAGCATTTGGGAAGTAAACCAGTGGGTAGGATCTCTCTATCTTTCCTGCGCTCTTTGTCTTCCCGTGGGGATTTGAATACAGCCTGGAGTTGCGTGGTTTCAGCCTGAAGAATTACTGCTAGTGTTTCTCGTAAGGCAGGTCTGCTTTCAACAACTCATCTCGGTTTTGTTTTGTTTTTTTTTTAAAAACGTGGCAGGTCTTTAACTTAATTTATTTCAGAGGTGGGGAAAGAGAGAGGGAGGGAATGAAAAGGGGAAGGAGAGAGGGAGAGAGGGAGAGAGGGAGAGGGAGAGGGAGAGGGAGAGAGAGAAACACTTCTCTCACTGGTTCACTCTCCAGAAGTCCGCAATAGCCGAGGCTAGGCTGGGGCTGAAGCCAGGAGCCGGGAACTCAATCCAGGTCTTCCCTGTGGGTGGCAGCGATCCAAGTACTTGACCCATCACTACTGATTTGCAGGATCTGTATTTGCAGGAACCTGGAGTCTGGAGCTGAAACTGGGAGTCAAATTCAAGTACTCAGACATGGAACATGGGCATGGGCTAAATCCCACTGCCAAGCTAAATGCCCACTGCTGCCTTTATTGCTGAAATAAAGCTTTACTGCATTATAGATGTAGCATAAGGTATATACAGTTAGGACTACTGCTTGGTTGATGGGTTCTTTCGTGCTTTGAGCATTTTGAATACATTATCCTAAACGTTTCGTGACCTGCATTGCGTCTGTTGAGATGTCAGCTGTAGATCTTAGGGCAGTTTTCCTGGTAAATGCATCATTCTTCTCTTACTTTCCAAATGTGCTCATGTCTTTGATTTTTGGCTTTTTTTTTTTTAAACTATGATGCCTCTGTGGATCCCTTTGAACTTAATCCTGCATGGATTTCATTGAGCTTTCTGTATGTATTGGTTTTCAACATATTTGGAAAGATTTTTTTTAAGATTTATTTATTTATTTGAAAGGCAGATTTACAGAGAGGCAGAGAGGTCTTCCATCCGCTGGTTCACTCCCCAAATGGCTGCAATGGGCAGAGCTGCGCTGATCCAAAGCCAGGAGACAGGAGCTTCCTCCGGGTACCCCACAAAGGTGCAAGGACCTGGGCCATATTCCACTGCTTTCCCAGGCCATAGCAGAGAACTGGATTGGAAGTGGAGCAGCTGGGACTAGAACTGGTACCCATATGGGATACTGGCACCCCAGGCAGTGGCCTCACCTGCTATACCACAGCGCCAGCTTGGAAAGTTTTTAGCCTTCATAATTTTTTTAAATTCTTGTTCTTTTATCTCTCCTTTCTCAGTACTATCATTACGTGTGTATGCCTGGGGCTTGGGACCCAGTACAAGCAGATCCAGATTCCAACAGGGCAGAGAAGAACTCAGAGCCATTTGTCCATTTGTATCTCCTTTACTCACAGTGGTGGTGAGAAAATCACAAGGGACAGCCACTTGCCCCCAACTGCGGTGAGCCCACAGGAGATAGCCACCTTTGTGTCCAGAGCAGCAGCCAGACACACACACAGACACCGACACACAGCCGCACAGCCACATCTAGCCATGCCGCCCAGCTGCTTATGTGGGTTTATAGACAGTAGTGGCCCAGAGCCAAACCATTACATAACAGATGGCGGGCAGCCTGCCAGGCAGATGGACCTGCCGGTTACCATGACACCAGTTACCATAGAGATATGGAGACAAAAGGCAGGGAACGTGATAACTTCACCTTCTCAAGTTCATCTCCTCGACAGTGTGTATGGTCTCTCACATGTCTCCAAGGCTCTGTTTATCTCCCTCATAAACTTTACTGTTTGTTCTTTGGCATTCATAATCTCAATTGATCTATCCTCAAATTTGCTTGTTCCTTCTCCCAGTTCAAGTCTACTACTGAGAACGTGTAGTCAATTTTTTATTTCATTAAGTGTGCTTTTCAACTCCAGAATTTCATTTTGTCCTTTTTGAAGTTTCTGTCTCTGCTGATAATTTCTATTTGATGCAACACTGCCAATACCTGTTCCCTTACATTTTAACCATGGTGACTTTTAGCTCTGTGAACATACTAGTAATTGCTACTTTGAAGTATTGTTTCCCCTGATGAATCGGACTTACAGTCACTGTCACAGGCAGTATCTTTTGTTCCTCTTCTTTTCCCAGTGTGTGACTCATATCTCCCTTGTTTCTTTGCATGCCTTGTATTTTCACAAATATTTATGTTGGAAAACTGAACATACCAGTTGACACTGAAGAGCCAAAATGACTCCATTTTAAAACAAAACAAAACAAAAAAGCAGCCTCCATTTCCCATAGCAGACCCGGGTCCTTGTAAAAGCAGGCATTCAGGCATTCCGGAGATAGCAAAGCTTACCAGGGACAGCCAGCTCTGAAGACCAAGGACAGCACAGCAGAGATTACTAAACAAAGTAACTCCCTGCGCCCAGAGCTTCCGTGCTGTAAGCCCCCCTGTAACTCAACTCCCTGCACCCAGAGCTTCTGTGCTGTATGTAACTTTTTTCCTGCTGATGTAGCCATTTTTCTCTCCCAAAGACGGGGCCTCACTCCTGCCTCCGCTGGGCTGGCTGGTTGGATGGGGTCCCTGTCGCAGCTTGTACTCCCGAATAAACCTTGCTTTTGCAGTTCGGTGTGATCGACTGCAGGTATTTGATCCCTCCCATTCCTGAGAGGCTTGTTATTGTTATTGTTATTGTTATTATCTGCTCTGTGACAGACTGGATTGTTTAGCTAAATCTGTTTTCTTTCCATTACCGTGAAGGCTCTGCTGTTCCTGCTCCGGGAGACAGGGCTCTGGGTGCTCCACAGTCACCCTGTGTGGGACGGTGGTGGTTTGGTGGCGCTCTCTTCTCTTTCCCTAACACATTCAGCCGTTTAACTCCAAAGCCATCTATTTCTGTGGGATTAGGTGTAAAAATGGCTACAGTTTACATCAGTCAGTGAGTAGGGGGAACACAGAACAAAATACCAGAGTGGAGGGCTTAACTAACAGAAAGTTGTTTTCTCACAGCTTTGGAGACTGGAAACTCAATATCAAGTTGCGGGCAGGGTTGATTTCCCGTGAGCTCTCTCCTTGGATTGGGAGTGGCTGCCTTCTCACCATATCCGCATACGGAGGTCATACGAGGTCATATTGCTGTCCGTGTCCCCAGGCTTCCGTCTGGAACCCTAAGGTAGGTGGAATTGTTCTGATCCACTGGAAGCTCTCCCCTTAATTCTCTCCTCCCCCCACCCCGCCCTTCACTCTGACTGCAGCTGGGGTCCCCATCTCATGACCTTTCTCTTTTTAACTTTTTAAAAAAATCTTTCGAAGAATTTCTTTTACACCTATCATCACACAGCATGTTTTAAACGCAGATCTATAACTCTCTAATAAGATAAAGACCAAGTCTGCCTTATTAGAAACAAGACACTGCACCACATAAGCCTTCAAACGTTATTGTACTTTAAGTCCAGGCTGCACAGCAAGAGCCAGCCACAGTGCTGTGGCAGGGAGGGGCCCCGTGGGCCGGTGCAAGGCCATGATTCGCGAAGCCTACAGATGTCAGCCCACCCACCTCTGAGTTGTGGGCTGGGCTGGTGATCCACTGGGTGTCGGGATTGCTTCTGGTGGCCAGTGGAAGGGATGAATGAAGATAATCTCTTGTATGTGGAACCTTCCCCAACCCAGTAAGAATTTCAGGGCTCTCAGTCCCTTACAGTGGCACAAATCCTGCATCCGGCCTAGCCTGGCCTGGCTTGGCTTGGTGTCTCAGTCCACATGCATGGTCAGGCCGAGTGGGGCAGGGAGCTCTGTGGAGTGGACCCTTGTTGCTGTGGATTCGTTGAGAGGAGGAGTGCGATGGGGGCAAGAGGTGTGGAGTCACCACACAGACCCCGGGAGTCATGTGAAAGCGCGCCAGAGGCATGCAGCCTGCAGTTGGTACAGCAGCTTAAATAGCCAAGGCAGCCAATCCGGTCAAGGGGCGGTCTTTGCCCTAACCAATCACAGCCCGTTGCCAGGCAGGCTCTGTTGCCAGGTGGTTTCCAAAGCCATCCAATCACAGCCCGTTGCCAGGCAGGCTCCGTTGCCAGGTGGTTTCCACAGCCATCCAATCACAGCCCGTTGCCAGGCAGGCTCCGTTGCCAGGTGGTTTCCACAGCCATCCAATCACAGCCCGTTGCCAGGCAGGCTCCATTGCCCGGTGGTTTCCCAGGGGGTGTCGGAAGCCATTCCTAGTAACTGACGCTCTCTTGCCAGCGGCCATCTTGGCATGGCCTTCTCATTCCACCACAGACCCTCAGAGACAAGGGCCTTGTATCCAACTGCTGCTTTCTCGTAGCTCCTGGATGTACTTGTGTGCGACCCCCCTCCCGCCCCCGGCTCAGCACCGGCTGCCGGCAGAGGGAAAGCCCCGGGACCCCTCTGGCCGTCCCCAGGGAAGCCGCTGGACCTGCCTGCGGCCTGACGCAGCTGCGGGAGCCCCGTTTCCCACACTCTGGCAGACATGGTGCGTGTCGGACGGCTCGCTTTTGCCTTTTTTATTGGTAAGCAAAAAACAAAAACAAAAACAAAAAACTCTCAATATAAATGCTTAATTAATTTGAATGAATTGGATTCTCCATTAACCTTCATTCATGACACACTCTCATGACTGTGTTTTTGACTCATTGATTATTTATAATTTATCGACTCGTTGATTACTCATAATAATTAATAATAATTATGCACGAACCCAACACCCAATACAAATGTCTGACCCTGACCTTTGTTTAGAAGCCTTTTAATTTTGTTCTCTGTAAACTTTATTTGAGAAACATTTCCCCAGATTCCTTTTTTTTTTTTAAGATTTATTTGAGGCCAGTGCTGCGGCTCACTAGGCTAATCCTCCACCTAGCGGCGCCGGCACACCGGGTTCTAGTCCCGGTCGGGGCGCCGGATTCTGTCCCAGTCGCCCCTCTTCCAGGCCAGCTCTCTGCTGTGGAGGGTGAACCAATGGCAAAGGAAGACCTTTCTCTCTGTCTGTCTCTCTCACTGTCCACTCTGCCTGTCAAAAAAAAAAAAAAAAGATTTATTTATTTGAAAGGCAGAGTTACAGATAGAGAGTGAGATCTTCCATCTGCTGGTTCACTCCCCAAATGACATAAATGGCTGGAGCTGGACCAGGCCAAAGCCAGGAGCCAGGAGCTTCTTTCCAGGTCTCCCATGCAGGTGCAGGAGGCCATCCCTCACTGCTTTCTCAGGTGCATTAGCAGGAAGCTGGATCAGAAGTGGAGTAGCAGGGATTCGAACCAGTACCTATATTGGATGCAGCTGGCAGCTTTACCTGCTATGACACAGCGTGGGCCCCTCATTTTTCTTGTTGTTGTTGTTGTTTTTTATTTAAATTTACTTATTTGGAAGGCAGGATTACAGAGAAAGAGAGAAAAAGAGAAAGAAGTAGCCCTTCTTTATTTGTGTTATGCAGCTTTTGAGAGGATATCCAATTAATGATTGACAAGGCCAAAGTCAAGGAGATTCCCCCCTGTGTTTTCTTCTAGGATTTTGTAGTTTCAGGCCTCATATTTAGGTCTTTAATCCATTTTTGAGCCAATTTTGGGGTGTAGACAACATACAGGTCTAAATCAACCCTTTTGCATATAGATATCCAGCTTGCCGAAGCCATTTATTGAAGAGACGATCCTTTCCCTGTTGTACCATCTTGATGGTATATACTTGTTTATTTCTGGGGTCTCTGTTCTGTTCTGTTGGTCTGTATGAGTCCATTTTCATGCCAGAACCGATACTTTTGATTGCCACTGCTTTGTAACATAACTCGAAATTAGGAAGTGTGGTGTCTCCAGGTTTGTTTTTTCTTTCTCATGGTTGTTTGTCTATTAGAGGTCTTTTGTGGTTCTGTATGAATTTTAGAATCTTTCTCTATTTCTGTGAAAAATACCATTGCAATTTGATAGTGATTTCATTGAATGTGTATATCACTGTGGGTAGTATGAACATTTTAGCAATATCAATTCTTCCAGACTACAAACATGGAATATATTTTCGTTTATTTTCATCTTCTTGAATTTCTCTTGTTAATGTATCATAGTTTCAGTGTGTAGATGTTTTGCTTCCTTGGTTAAATTCATTCCTAAATGCTTTATTCTTAATGCTATTATATGATTTCTTCTTCAGACAGGTTGCTATTTGAAATGTATATAGAAATGCAGTTGACTTTTTCAGTGTATTTTGTATCCTGTAACTTTACTGAATCCATACGTTAGTGCTTGTATGGAATCTTTAGAATTTCCTACATGTGGATTCATGTCAGTTGCGAGGAGAAGTAATTTTACCTCCTCCTTTCCGACTGCTGTGCCTGCAGCTTCTTTCTCTCATCAGGTTGCTCTTGCCGGTATTTCCAGCACTGCGCAGGAACCACAAGAGCATGCTTCATCCTGGTGGACCCCAGTCCTAGAGCAAAATATTTCTATTTTCTCTCATTGCTTATATTAGCAGTGAGTCTTTCAGAAGTGGACTTTATCATGTTGAGGAAGTTAGCTTCTGTTTTGTTGAGAGTTTTTATTTTTACCATGAAGTGATGTTGATCTTTGTCAAATGCATTTTGGTATCTATTGAGATGATCATCAATTCTTTTAATATGGTGTATCAAATTGATTATTTTCAGTATGTTACACTAGCCTTGCATCCATGGGATAACTCCCATTTTGTAACAATATATAATATTTTTGATGATGAATTAGTTTGCCAATATTTTATTCCTCAGTATTTTTTTAAAGATTTATTTTATTTATTTGAAAGAGTTTCAGAGAGAGGTAGTAAAAGATAGGTTTTCCATCTACTGGTTCACTCCCCAGATGGCCACAACAGCCAGAGCTGCGCCTATCTGAAGCCAGGAGCCAGGAGCTTCTTCCTGGTCTCCCGCGTGGGTGCAGGGGCCCAAGGACTTAAGCCATCTTCTACTGCTATCCCAGGCCACAGCAGAGAGCTGGATTGAAAGAGGAGCAGCTGGGACTAGAACCAGTGCCCATATGGGATGCTGGCACTTCAGGCCAGGGCTTTAACCCGCTGCACTATAGCGCCACCCCCTCCCCCCGTCAGTATTTTTTGCTTCTGTAGTCATTAGACATATTGGCCTGCAGTTTTATTTTCTTGTGATGTCTTTATTTGGCTCTCATCTCAGACTGATGCTAGCCTCATAGACAGAGTTTGGAGATAATCCCTCATATTTTTGGAAAAGTTTAACAAGGATTGGTGTTAATTTTTTCTTGTCAGGTAGAATTCATGCTGAAGCCATCTGGTCCTAGGCTTATCTTTGTTGAGAAGTTTTTGATTACTGCTGTGATCTCTTTATTTGTTATTGGTCTGTTCTGGCTTCTATTTTTTTTTTTATATCAATTAGACAATTTTTACTAAATGGGAAAGTACATTTAAAATGTATTTTAAAAAATAGAATTAGAGGCCGGCACCGCAGCTCAATAGGCTAATCCTCTGCCTGCGGCACCGGCACACCGGGTTCAAGCCCCGGTCGGGGCGCCGGATTCTGTCCAGGTTGCCCCTCTTCCAGGCCAGCTCTCTGCTCTGGCCTGGGAGTGCAGTGGAGGATGGCCCGAGTGCTTGGGCCCTGCACCCGCATGGGAGACCAGGCTCCTGGCTTCGGATCAGTGCAGTGCACCGGCTACAGCGGCCATTGGAGGGTGAACCAACGGTAAAGGAAGACCTTTCTCCCTGTCTCTCTCTCACTGTCCACTCTGCCTGTCAAAAAAAAAATAGAAAAAGAAAAATAGAATTAGAAAAAAAAGACATATGCAGTTTAAGGAACCTTTGCACTGTGCCGAAAATCAAACATTTCTTGCAGTAATACAGTGGGCCAACTTGTAAACTGTAAGTTAGCAGAATTCTCAATTTAACATTTTCGAGGACAATATTAAGGTCAAGAATTTCACATCTATGGTAGCACATATAGAAGGGTATTATAAATGTGATGTCCATCCCTACGAAGCTTGCAAATTTGACAATGCTCAATAAAACCACATCCAATAGTTTGCATCCAAACAATCACAATTCTATTTCTTTTGATTCAGTCTTGGCAGGTTGTAATTTTATAGAAATTTAATCACTGGGGCCAGTTTTGTGGTGTAGTGGGCAAGGCTGCCTGTGATGCCAGCATCCCACATGGGCTCTGGTTCGTGTCCTGGCCACTCCACTTCTGATCCAGCTCCCTGCTAATGGCCTGGGGAAAGCAGTGGAAAACGGCCCAAGTGTTTGGCCCCTGCTACCCATGTGTGAGACCTGGATGAAGCTCCTGGCTCCTGGCTTCAGTCTGGCCCAGAACTGCTGTTGCAACCATCTTGGGGTGTGAACCAGATGATGGAAGATCTCTTAGTCTCTCTGTCCCCCTTTTTCTCTGTAACTCTTTCAAAATAAATAAAATAAATCTTTTTTAAAAATATATTCATTATTTTTATGTTATCCAGTCTTTTGCCATATAATTGTTTATAATAGTCCCGTATGAACCTTTCCACTTCTGAAGCAAGCTTTTCAATGTCTCTTCTTTCATTTTTTATCTTATTTAAGTCTTTTTTCTTTTTTATTTGTTTGTGTGGCTAAGGACCTATATTCTCAAAACTCAACTCCATGTGTGCTAATTATTTTCCTATTTTTTTCTGTTCTCTATTTATGTTGACATTTTATTTCCTGCCTTCCACTGGATTTAGTTTTTTCTTCTTCTAGTTCCCTGAGGTGTAAACTTAGGTTGCTTATTTGAGATCTTTATTTCAATATAGGCGTCCCATACGTTTTGGTAGTATTTATTTTTTATTTCATCCAGTGAGAGATTTTTTTCACTTCCATTTTGATCACCTCTTTTACCTAGTGGCTGCTCATGTGCAAATTAGTTTACATATGTTTGTGAATTTCTTGCTCTTATTGGTTTCCAGTTTCATTTCATTGTGGTCAGAAGAGAAACTTGGAATGACATTAATCTTCTTAAATTATTTTATGATCTAGCACATGATCTGTCCTGGAGAATGTTCTGTGTGTACTTGAGAAGAATGTGTAAAGAATTATACTGTTGAAAATTTGCATTATATTTAAGTCTATTAGGTATACAATGTTGTCCAAGTCCATTATTTATTGATTTTTCAATCTGGATTTTCTGTTATTTAAAGTGAGCTGTTGAAGTATTCTATTATTGTATTGCTATCAATTTCTTCAGTAAAGTAGATCAATAATTGTCTTATATACTTGGGTGCTCTGAGGTTGGATATAATATATATATATTATGTATCATTGTTATATATCATGTTGTAAAAATGTAATATAATGATCTTTGTCTCTGGAGACAGTTTTTGATTTAAAATCTATTTTGTCTGATATTGGTATAGCCAACCCTGCTCTCTCTTGGTTTCTGTTTGCATGGAATATAATTTTCCATTCCCTTACTTTTGGTTTATGTGTATCTTCTCAGGTGAAGTGAGTCTCTTGTAGGTAGCATATGCTTTGGTCTTGTGTTTGCTCCATTCAACCATTCTGTTTCTTGCAATTAGAGAATTTAATATATTTACACTTGAGGTAATTATTAAGTACAGATTTACTACTGGCACCTTCATGTTTTCTAGTTGTTTTATAGATCCTTTCTCCCATCTTACAGTTTTCCTTTGTGATTGATTTTTCTAATAGTCTGTTTTGATTCTTTGCTTTTTATTTTGGTGTAGGTGTAGGTTTTTGCTTTGCAGTTATCTGGCTTAGCAGAAAAACACAGTGACAACAGGCTACTTTAAACTAACAACAACTCAACTTTGTATAAAAAGAAAATTCTGTTTTAAGTCTCCCCATTTTGAATTTTTGATGTAGCAATTTATATTTTTTAAGGATTTATCTATTTAATCTAAAAAGCAGAGTTACAGAGAGAGAGAAAGAGAGAGAGAGAGAGGGAGAGAAGCTGAAAGATCTCCATCCCCTGGTTCACTCCCCACGTGGCTACGACAGCCAGAGCTGGGCCAATCCAAAGCCGGAAGCCAGGAGCTTCTTCTGAGTTTCCCATGTGGCTTCAGAGACCGAAGCACTTGAGCCATTCCCTGCTGCTTTCCCAGGCCATGAGCAGGGAGCTGGGTTGGAAGTGGAGCAGCCGAGACTCGAACCAGCACCCATGGGGGATGCCAAAGCCACAGGTGGAGGCCTACCACGCCATAGCACCCGCCGCAACAGTTTACAATTTTATGTTGCATATCTTTTAATTCTTTTAGTAAGTGTTGATAGTTTGTCTTTTCATCTTCATACTAAAGATATGTAGCTTATACACCATGATTACAGTACCATTCAGAGTATTCTGAATTTACTGTTTACTCCCTATAGCCAGCGAGCTTTAAACATTCAGATTGTTTGCATGTTACTAATTAGAATACTTTCAGAGTGAACTCCTTTTTCGCATTTCTTGTAAGATGGGTCTGGAGGTGATGAACTCTCTCCACTTTTGTCTGTCTGGGAAAGCCTTATCCCGCCCCTCATTTCTGAAGGATGGCTGTACTTGGTACAGTATTCTCCAATGATAGTTTTTTCCTTCAGCAATTTAAATATTCCATCCTGCTTTTCCCTGGCCCGTAAGGTTTCTGCTGAGAAGCCTGTAGTCTGTTTCTAGGCTTATGAGTGCTTCCTTAGATGTCACCTGCTGCTTCTCCCTGTTGCTTTCAGGATCCTGTCTTTATATGTGACTTTTGACAGTTTGTTTAGCGTAAGTCTTGGGGTAGTCTCATCAGGATTGAGTCTCATTGGTGACAGTTGATCTTGTACCTGGGTGCCTATCTCCAGATTTGGAAAGTTTTATGCTTTAAATAAGTTTTCTACCCTTTGTGTTTCTCTCTTCCCTCTTGAACTTCAATAAACTCAAAATTTGCTCTTTAGATGTTGTTCCACAGATGGCATAAGCTTTCTCCATCACTTTTCATACTTTGCTTTTTATTCCCAATGGAATTTGTGGCTTGGAACAGCCTGGTGATCTCACTGACTTTTATGCAGTCAGTGTGCTTTATTAAACTTTTCATTTCATGCATTGTTTCTCAGGTCCAAAATGTGTTAAACGTTTCTGTCACAACCTCTATGTTAAATATTTCTGCTTACATTTCTGAATTATTCCCTAAGTTTGCTGAACTTCCTTAAACTGGCTGTTTTTGAATTCTTGGTTGGGCAGATCACACATCTGCATCTCTTCGGGGTCAATCACTGGCACCTCTTTTGCTCATTTGGTGATGCCATGTTTCTCTGACTGTTCTTTTTTTTTAAGATTTATTTTATTTATTTGAAAGACAGAGATACAGAGAGAGGTAGAGACAGAGAGAGAGGTCTTCCACCCACTGGTTCACTACCCAGAGGGCCATAACGGCTGGAGCTGCACCGATCCGAAGCCAGGAGCCAAGAGCTTCTTCCTGGTCTCCCATGCGGATGCAGGGGCCCAAGGACTTGGGCCATCTTCTACTGCTTTCCCAGGCCATAGCAGAGAGCTGGATCGGAAGTGGAGTAGCCGGGACTAGAACTGGCGACCATATGGGATGCTGGCACTTCAGGCCAGGACTTTAACCCACTGCACCACAGCACCTCTCTGATTGTTCTTGCATCCTTGTGGTCATGCATCAATGTCTCTATTCTGACAACGCTGGTATTCACACTGATCTTTGCATTCTGGCTTTTTCTGTTACATCCTGTCGTAGCAGGTCTCGGAATTCAGAGATTATCTGTTGTGATTCCCTAAACCCAGGCTTCAGACCTGTTAGTGGCTAGGTACCAGGATGATTGCCCACTTCAGGGCAGTGCCTCTGTTGCCAAGCACACAAGTTAGCTTCAACTAGGTCTCTGTAAAGGTTCCTGTGGCTCACTGGTTGGGTGCCTTAGTGGCCATACTTGAGTTGGTGGTCGTAGTGAGCTATAACTGAGGTAAGGGTTGTTTCAGGTCCACAGCGAAGACAGTTCTCAGGCCCGTCTCCAGTGTCACAGACAGCTGTGTCTCCCAGCGGGTTTGGGAGTGAACAGGTCTTTTCTCAGACTGGGTTTTCGAAGGACTAGAGACCACTTATAGGGCTGTTGCATTGATTCACAATGTAACCAGGGTCAGGCTGTGTGCCTAGGGGTTCTACTGGGTTTCTAGGTGGGTAGAACTGCTATCAGCCAATAGACAAACGGGGCCAGAGCCAAGTTTCAGGGGTGCTTGACGAAATACTGGGGGCAGAGGTTGGCAAGCCTACCAAGGAGACTCTGCAGGCCATGTCTCCTGGCAGGAACCTGGCTGGGTAGAATTGATGCAGGACCACAGCCAGCAGGAACTGAAACAGCTTCGGTGATAATACAGGATCTGTTGTGGAACCAGTATTGGCAAATCCAAACTGAGGGCAGCAGTGTCCATTTGGTCTTGGGTGTTAAGACCTCTGTTTCCTAGTTGGTTTTCTCTTTGTATGTTCTATTCATTATCGAAAGTGCAGTATTGAAATTTTGTATTATTGTTGGAGGATTTTTTTCTCCTTTGAGTCCTGCCAATGTTTCCTCTATATATTTTTGTTCTCTTATGTTGAGCTTACATATATTTATTTTTTCTATTTGTAGTAATTTGTCCCTTGTATCAGTTTATAACATCCTTCTTTGTATTTTGTGATAGTTGTTGACTTAAAGTCTATTTTGTCTGGTATAAGTGTAGCTATCTCTTGGTTGCCACTTGCATGAAATATTTTTCCATCCGTTCATTTTCATATTATGTGTGTCTTTAAATCTAAAATGAGTTTCTTGGCCGGAGCTGTGGCATACTTGGCTAATCCTCCGCCTGCAGCGTTGGCACCCCAGGTTCTAGTCTCGGTTAGGGTGCCAGATTCTGTCCCAGTTGCTCCTCCTCCAGTCCAGCTCTCTGCTGTGGCCCGGGAAGGCAGTGGAGGATGGCCCAAGTACTTGGGCCCTGCACCCGCATGGGAGACCAGGAGGAGGCACCTGGCTCCTGGCTTCGGATCAGTGCAGCGCCAGTCACAGTGCACTGGCCGTAGCGGCCATTTAGGGGGTGAATCAATGGAAAAGGAAAACCTTTCTCTCTATCTCTCTCTCACTGTCTAACTCTGCCTGTCAAAATAAATAGATAGATAGATAGATAGATAGATAAATAAAATGAGTTTCTCACCGACAGCATATAGTTGGGTAATTTTTGATTCATTTAACTACTTTGTCTTTTGATTAGGGAGTTTAACATATGAACATTTGAAGTGATTATTGATAAGAAAGGATTCATTATTATTTTGTTCATTGTTTTGTTAACTTGTTACCTTAGTTTCTGAAGGATTTATTAATTCTTATGTTTTGTCCTCTAATCTGCTCTCATATTCTTACTTGTAACTCCCCAAGTTTTAACTATGATATAGTCATTTGTCATTCATATTTTATTATAAATTCCCTTGAAGGAAGCATGTCTTTTGAGCCATGTCACTTGGCTCTAGTGTAATGTCTAGGATAGAATCTACTCAGCGAAATATTCTCGCAACCTGAGTGAGGTGCTTGTGTTTCTTCCCCACCGGCTTCAGTGGCTCATCCCGATGGTGGATTGCCATAGGGAAGATCATCCTCGGAGTTCGGTCTGGTGGAGATACATAAGGGCTCCAGATCTGTGGGAAGTTGTAAGGGGAAGGGGAAAGCCAGGTTGCTTTTCCAGCTAGAACTTACTGAGGAATTTTATTGAAAAGAGTATCTTTTCTGATTGTTGTGAAGCATGAAAACACTTCTATATAATATGCACTATATAATATAGCTATGTAATATGCACTATATGATATGCACTATATAACATGCACTATATGGTATGCACTATATAATATGCAGTATATAACATGCACTATATAATATGCACTATATGGTATGCACTATATGGTGTGCACTATATGATATGCACTATATAACATGCATTATATAATATGCACTATATAACATGCAGAAATTGCCAACAATTACAAGGCAGCCATGACTTTTTCTTCCTTTGTTCCTCTAGGCCCAGCTGGATGTGTGCCATCCTCTCTAGTTGAGGCGACAGTGTGAGGAAATGATTTCCCTAAGTCTCAACTAAAAAGAAAGGCATTAATAAAGCATTTAATTTTTTTTATTTGACAGGTAGAGTTACAGACAGTGAGAGAGAGAGACAGAGAGAAAGGTCTTCCTTCTGTTGGTTCACTCCCCAAATGGCCGCCACAGCCGGAGCTACACCGATCTGAAGCCAGGAGCCAGGTGCTTCCTCCTGGTCTCCCATGCAGGTGCAGGGCCCAAGCACTTGGGCCATCCTCCACTGCACTCCCGGGCCACAGCAGAGAGCTGCACTGGAAGAGGAGCAACCGAGACTAGAACCGGTGCCCATGTGGGATGCCGGCACCGCAGGCAGAGGATTAATCAAGTGAGCCACAGCGCCGGCCCCACATTTAAATTTTTTTAAAGACAAAAATTTCCAAATATGTTTTCCTGTGCATAGCCAGGAGGGAGAAGAGCCCGGAGGGGAGAACGAGACATCCCTTCCTGTGAAACTCACCTCTTGTGAGGCCGCTGTCCCTTACACCCAAAAAAGAGAGTTCAGGTGTCAGCATGTGCAGTTACAAAGTACAGCTGTGCCACATGTATTTGGTGAAATACAGAACCCAAAAAGGTAAGTTGTCTACCTCAATGTATCACTGTTCATATAAGTCAGTTCCTTCCTCCACAGCTGAGAAAAACAGCAAAGAGGATCACTGAACAAGAGCAAGCAGATACAGACCCTAGATAGACCCTACAGATCTTTCTCTTAGAGTTGCTTAGGTATTGTTTATTTCACTATAAGAAAGTAAATAGATCAAACACCAAGCACTTGGCTTGCTTTCTCTCTCCATCTCTCTCTCCCCCTCCTTCTCTCCCTTCCTCACCAAAGCTGAGCAAAACATATAACCAAAGAGGACTGATGAACAAGAACAGGGATGTTTAGATCCTAGCTAGATCCTAGGTGTCTTTGCAAATATTAAATATTATTTCTTTCACTGTAGGAAAGTGAATAGGTCAGGCACCTCTCTCTCTTATATATATATATATATATACGCACACACATACACACATACACACACACATATATATATATACATGCACTTACTATATATATTTTTTAATTTTTTTTTGACAGGCAAAGTGGACAGTGAGAGAGAGAGACAGAGAGGAAAGTCTTCCTTTGCCATTGGTTCACCCTCCAATGGCCGCTGCGGCAGGCACACCACGCTGATCCGAAGCCAGGAGCCAGGTGCTCCTCCTGGTCTCCCATGGGGTGCAGGGCCCAAGCACTTGGGCCATCCTCCACTGCACTCCCGGGCCACAGCAGAGAGCTGGCCTGGAAGAGGAGCAACCGGGACAGAATCCGGCGCCCCGATGGGGACTAGAACCCGGTGTGCCGGCGCCGCAGGCGGAGGATTAGCCTAGTGAGCCACAGCACCGGCCTTACTATATATATTTACATATGTATAGTTTCTTCATAATATGAATTTTCCATGAACTCTTTGGAGACTTTGTGCATGGATTTTACATTTTTGGTACCAAATTAAACTTATGTTTCAATTCTATTTTCCATGAACTTTCACTCATTCATTTATATATTAAATATATAAATTTATATAAGTATAAATTATATATATATATATATATATATATATATATATAATCTGCACCATTGCAACAAAGGGCAGCTATAGGCAGCAGGGAGTCTGGCCAGTCTAAGAAAAACTGGCCCATAGCTTGGGTCTGCCAAACTAGCCATTCATGCCAGGCATGGCATGGTTGATACTTACCAATCTTTTTCTTCTTTCCACAGTGGGCTTTCTCAAGGCCAGTGTGTTGACTTAGGACAAGCCCCACCTGGAACCTTACCCCGTGAGACGTACACAAGCATCCTGAACTGTTGTGCCTGTCGCTTGCTCTGGGATGACGGAGAAGTGTTGAAGTTCGTGTGGCGTAACTAGAAGGGACTCTGTCTTTCCAGTAAGGCAAGGCCCACTCATGGCGCTTAGTGGTCACCTAGGACTTCTCGATGGCTTTTGCTTATAGTTGCTGAAATACTATGCCTTTCACTAGAAGAAAGTGAATGGGCCAAACATTTCAGTCTCCAAAGAAACCTTAGGCAAAGGGAACCTCAAGGAGAGACTACCGTTTGCTATTCTCACGCCAGAGACACATTTGCTGAGGAGGAGAGCAGCCAAATGGCTGACGTCTAGGCATTTCTGGAGGGATGCTCACTGCTCCACGTCAGTGGCGGTAGTGCTCAGACAGTCTGAGTGAAGGTGAGAAGTGTCTTCCTAAAAGTGTGTGCTGTTGTCCTGGGATGCCTCCCTAGAAGGGCTCGGCCTCCAAGCGTCCCTGCCCTCTGAATGATGGCGAGAACACAAGTATCCTGTAGCACAGCCATGGTGGTATACTTCCTCCCATTGTACCACATATGCTGTGGGCTCTGTGTCCCAGGTGCTCTGAGCGTAGTGTGTCCAGTCAGACAGGGTGCTATCCCCTCAAACAGCACAGGTGGACAGGGCGCTACCCCTCAAACAGCACAGGTGGACAGGGCGCCACCCCTCAAACAGCACAGGCGGACATGAGGTGTCTCCTGGAGCACAGGGACAGAAGCGTCTCTCTGACGAATGTCTCCTGAGTGGTGAAGGACCCTCCGATAGTAACAGATTTGCTCAAACCAGATGGACCCCCAAGTGCTCCAACCATTCCACATGTGGGTAGCGTTGGCCCCTTCCATTGCAACACGTGTGCTCTGGACCCAAGGGACCCAGGTGCTCTGACTGTAGGTGAGAACACGAGGATCTCCAAGCACAGGTGTGTTGGACTACAACGTACTCTCCCAGTGTACTCTGGCAAGGCGTTCCCTACGTAGCCTGCCCCTAGGCATGAAGCATTTCTAGAGAGGTCTGATGCTGGCCTCTCTCACTGCCCCAGATGCGCTTTGGCACAGGCGCTGGCTGCTCTAAACGCAGAGTGTTCCTCGTCAGTGCCGCTGCTTAGCAATGCCCAGTAGTAGTGGTATGTTTTGGCCCAGCTGGCAGCAGGTCCTTTGGCTACAGACAGGAAAGATAGTGTCCTGGGGGCAGATTTGCTTTCAGCAGTGCTGGTCTCCAGTTGCAACAGGGGTGGGTGCTATAGACCCACAGGACCGCAGTGCCCGGGGCTGTCATGAGCTGTGTTGCTGGGTGTCCCACTTCGCCTTGCTCCAAAGCTGCCTGCTCCAGACGTGGAGCTGCAGCCCACGCCAGACACAATGACCCCAAAGCTGCAGCTTACCCAGAGGGCTGCAGATCCCACAAATGCAAATTGGCCTGGATTAGTGTTGCAAAAGGTGGGCAATAGGCCTCAGAGTTGTGTATGTCAGTGGGATGCGTGGCATGAAAGAGTGACCGCACCAGTGAAAAATCGGCCCCGGTGTCACCAAAGGCTGGCTGGGTGCTGACAGGGATACCACAGGTGGAATGTGAGAGCATCGATGGGCACCTATGCTGTCACCGGGTCCGTGGACTGCAGTGGGGGTGAGGCCGGGCACTTCTGCTGAGCCTGTAAGGTTTCCCAAAGGGAAAGAATTGATAAAGATGTCAGAGGGAGACTCAAAGACAACTTGCTAGGTTCCGGTGTGGTGTCCCTAGCGATGTCATCAGAGTCAAAGCCAAGTTTGGCCACCTGTCTGAAGAGCGGCTGCCTACTCGAGTGAAGGCGACTGTGGAATCCCTGGCAGGTGGGCCAGAAAACAGGACACCGGGCGGAGTAGCTCTCCGTTGCTGTCCATCAGGACCCCAGGATTTCAGCTGAGGGGTGGTTTCTGGTTCAAAGGGGAGGTTTTAAAATTGGCTGGAGCAGCTGAGCATGGAAGCAGGTGGAGTGGTGGAGACGTGGCCTTGGTACGGGAGTGTCTGCTCCGGCTGGCCCTGGCGGATGAGGGGAAGCTCACACAGGGTCACCGTGGAGCCAGGAAGATAGAGTGGTGTCTGCGCCAGTTATAACGCAGTCTGCAGCTGGACTGCCTGGGATGGTGGAAGCGAGTGCGGAAGCCGTGACGGGCCGGCCGGGGAGACAGGGCTACAGGTGGAGGGGGCTTGAGGAGGGCTCTGTGGGTCCCCATAGGAAAAGAAGGAGGAGGCCGAGTGGCCCTGCTCTCTGAAGAGGCCTCGGTGTCCTCAGCCACTTTGTGGTTCCATTAAGGCTCAGTGTTCTCTCCCAAGCCTAGGTCTTCTTCAGTGACCATACAAAGGCGGGTGGTGCAGCCAGCTCTCTCCAGGGCGGCAACAGGGGCAGCTGAAGCATCAGCAGAGGCCTTGGAGGCCTCTCCGTACAGAGCCCGCAGCTGGCAGACGTGAGCAGAGACGGCCTCTTTGCCAGGGTATCTGAAAGCTCTCCTCTCTGGCCCTCCTTCTTTGACCCCGAGGAAGCTGGGAGCTGAGTTGAGGAATGGCTTACCTGTGGGGCTCTTCCTGTCTCCGGTAGCAGGAAGGAGACTATGTCCTGCTGTCGAGAGACAGGCAGCCCCCAGCAGGCAGGGCCGTAAGAGCTGGTGACAGCTTGGCCTTTGGCGAATGAGCTTCCTAGAAGACGTCTGGGATATCTTGCCTCAGCTGCCTTCTGGGTCCGTGGAGTAGAGTTTCCAACTCAGAGAGGCAGAACCTGCGCCCAGATATGTGATGACTGCAGTTGTCCCCAGGGGCCTAGATGCTGGAGGTACACTCCACTGCCCTGGGGGCTCCTCTCCTGACAGCCCTGCCTTGCGGATACCGTTTGGTCGCCTTCCTCCTCTGACCCCTCTGCTTCGTGCTTCTAGTGGCTTCATCTCAGTCTCCTGATCTGGCAGGGGATTGGCTGTTGCACAGGTGACTGGCTGACCAAGTGACAAAGGAAAAGCGTCCGTTTGTGCCTTGGAGGAGGGATCACTACCAACCCAGGGTGGTTAGAGACTTTGAGGTATAGGCAGAGAGGATCAGTAAGCTTCCCGATGGGACTGTCACCTCTATAGTGTTGCGTAACACTGGTGGGGTGAGGCACACATCAGTGAAGCTGCCGGGGGTAAAGCCAGCCGGGCGACTCCAGCCACAAGAGGGTCAGTTGACAAGGTGTGCTACTCTGTGGGTGGGGTCCGGGGACTTAAGGGGGGAGCGGGCCGAGGCCTTCGCCCTCAAAGGGCTGGTTGTGTGCTGTTGGATCCTGGGAGCATAGTAGGAAATGGCTCCTCCACAGCGGACAACACACCGATCAGCTTGATGCATGCGGAACACGGGACGAACAGAGCACAGGCTAGTGGTCCACCAGTGAGAGGCACAAACACAGAAGTGCCGGAGGGCAGGGGGTAAGGCCCAGAATCTGAGCCTCGTCAGGGATTTCTCGTGCTTCCTGACTTTCCCACCCCTGGGCGCAGGCAGTTGGCACCAGATGGTCTTGGCGGTCACAACAGGACTGTTCCAGACCGTGAAGTCCAGGAGCTGCGTAACTGTCACCCCCAGGACGTCACAGCTGCAGGATCCTCAGGGCAGCCTGTGGTTGGGTGTCAGCCAGCTCTAGAAGGCAGAGCCAAGTCAAAGCCAGGCCAGGAGAGCAACCTGGATCCGGCCAGGGAGGGGACTCGGCTGCAGGAGGTCAGGGTAGGACAGGTGCGCTGGGGAGACCAGGGGCTGGCCCTGCCTCGTGTGTTACTGTGTCCCCACGTGACACAGCAGTGACTGGGCCTCCTCAACCACACCCACACAACAGCGGCACTAGCAGCAGCCATGGCAGTAAGAGTGGCATTGAAGATGCCTGTGTGTGTACAGGGCCTGCCACAGCGAATGTGAGTGGAGAATTTCCCCGTGAGGGACTGCTGGAAGCCTTCCTGCTGTCCTCTCTGACTTTAATGAGGCTGCAGAGCCGAGTTTCTCTCGGCCTCTTCCTGTCACGCAACCACCACCGATGACACAGGCGAGCCCCCGCCTCCTGCATTCTGGTAGCCCAAGGCCAAGGCTCAGAACACTGGCTCCCTCGGAGACGCCCCTAGCTCCTCTGTACTTCCTAGAGTCAGCGCACGCCTTCCTGGAAAGGCCCAGTGTGCCCAGCATTGCTGGCTGGACCACGCAGGCTTCTGAGGTAGAGACCTGGATACTGCATCACACCCTTTCCAGGCTGTCTGACTCCAGAGCTCATGCATTTTGCCAGCAGATTTGGTGCCTGTTCACCACACAGCCTTCACGTTTCACTGTTTTTTTGATCATCCTTAATGCTACTTACAAATAATGAACACAGGAGGAGGTCATCTTTGGTTCACACTGGGCTCCAAGATCATCCAAACACAAGGGCAGGGACCACCAACTGTCAGTCCATCTGAATCAGGGATTTCTCCTCCATATGAGCTGTGTAGACTCATAGCTGTTAGCAATCATCTCTCAGGGGTAAGGACTCCAGATGCACATCAGGTGGGTGCTGAATTGAACCAGACTTAGAATCATTATGACTCAACACCAAAAACTCTTTTAGGATCCCAAGGATCAGTGTTTGGTGTCCTAGCTGAAACAACTACCAATACTGGCTTTTCCAGTCCATGAGCATGGTATAACTTTTCCTGTATTGTGGTCTTCATGAAGTTTTTTTTTTCCTCTCAGGTTCCTCTCAGGTTGTTACAAAACCTTTGTAACAAGGTTTCACCAATCATAGACCAAAGATAAAATTTAGCCCACAGCTTATTCTTGTAATGCTGATGAGATTAGAATGGTGTTAACATTTCTCTAATGTGAAAACAGAAGAATGTATGACAGAGACCACACTTAACCTGCAAAGCTGATAATATTTCCCAACTGACCCTTTGTGAGAAAAGTTTGGCAAGCCCTCTTTGGTAGTTTTTGGTGCCTAGGTTTTGTACAGCATTTGCTAATTTATCCCTAGATATTTTACAAGTGCTTTTACCCTATAGTAAGTGATATCTTTTAAATTTCAATTTTCAGTTGTTTACTGGTAGCATATAGAATATATAATTGGTTTTTATGTACTGACCTTGGATGCTGGAGACTTACCAGCTTCCTGCTGCACTTCTGGTAGTTTCTTTATAGATTTCTTGGGATTATTTTACATACATATTCATGTTCCCTTTGAATAAAGAGTGTTTTACATCTTCCTGTTTGATGTGCATGCGTTTTATTTCATCTTCACATTTGCTCTGACCTCCAGTAAAATGAGGAATTCAAGTGGAGGTTATGGACATGCTTTTCAGGTTCATATCTTAGAGGCAAAGTGCCCAGTCTGGTATTTACAAAAAGGTTTTTAATAGATGTGCTTCATCCTATAAAGGAGATTCAGTTCCCATTTTGTTAAGATATGTTTTTAAAAGGAGTGTTGAATTTTGTCAGTTACTCTGCATTCAGATCTGAGATAATCATATAGCCTTCATTGTGAATGTGGTAAATTACATTGATTTTTAAATGTTAAACCAACCTTGCATTACTGGAGCAAACTCTCCTTAAGAGGTGGTCATATTAAACCATATGTTTAGGGGCTGGTGCTGTGGCATAGTAGGCATAGTGGGCTAACCTGTAGCACCGGAATCCCATATGGGCACTGGCTCATATCCTGGCTCCTCCTCTTCCAATCCAGTTCTCTGCTATAGCCTGGGAAAGCAGTGGAAGATGGTACAAGTGCTTGGGCCCCTGCACCTGCATGGAGACCCAGAGGAAGCTCCTGGCTCTTGGCTTTGGATCAGCCCAGCTCCAGCCGTTGTAGCCGTTTGAGAAGTGAACCAGCAGATGGAAGACCTCTCTCTCTGTCTCTCCATCTCTTTGTCTATAATTCTCTCTCTCTTGCTCTCTTTCTCTCTCTCTCTCAAATAAAAAAATTTGTTTATAATTTTTATACATTCTTTTTCAATTTATTTTTGTTTGAAAAGCAGAGAGAGAGATGGAGACAGAGACAGATCTCCCATGTGCTGGTTCATGCCCCAAATTCCTACAACAGCCAGGCTGAACCAGGCCAAAAATGAAAGCCAGGAACTCAAGCTGGCTACCCCGATGGGTGGTAGGGACCCAGTCACCTGAGCCACCACCTTTTACCTCTCAGGATGTGCATTGCTAATAAGCTAGAATTGAGTGCAACCAAGACAGGCACTCTGATACGAAATACAGGCCGCAAGAGACATCAAGACCGCTATGCCAAATGTCCACCCATTTCTTCTTGATAAACTGAACCTTCTGTTTGTGTGAAATGTCCTTCCTTTCCCCTTACAATGGCATTAGACTTAAATGTCTATTTGTGGAGGGAAGTATAGCTACCCCAGCTCTCATTTGGTTACTGTTGTCATCAGCTAACTTTCTGTATCCTTTCACTTCCAACCTGTTTGTGTCTTTGAATCTAAATGATTCTCTTCTAGATAACATACAGCAGGCATTCCTTAAATGACTCCAGAATTGATGCCACAAAGTGGAGCCAGAGGAGGAGTTTGAAGCTCTGGGCCCAGCAACACAACTCGGCATGTGAGACTTGCCGTAGTCACATGTGGGCCAGCTGAGCTCCCCACTGGGTGGTGGCGCTGGGATAGACAGGCATGGCAGTACCAGCTAGACTCAGCAGCTGTGCCATACCCCAGAATCACACCTCTGTGTTTCCCATGTAACAGTGCTGGCAGTAAGGGTCCCCTTCACCCACTATTTTACACTGGACTCACCACAGCCATGGACATGGGAGGAAGTGGTCCCATTTAAAAAAAAAAAGACTTTATTTATTTATTTTAGAGGTAGAGTTACAGACAGAAAGAGGGAGAGACAGAGACAGAGGTCTTTCATCTACTGTTTCACTCCCCAACTGGCTGCAAAGGCTGGAGCTGAGCTGATCCAAAGCCAGGAGCCAGAAGCTTCTTCCAGGTCTTGCAAGGTGGGTCTTGCAAGGTGGGTGCAGGGGCCCACGCCCATTAAGTGAGATTTTTTTTCCCCTAAAGAAACTTATTATTTAAGGAATGCAAACTTTATGCATTTCATAAGTACAACTTTAGGAATATATTGATTCTTCCCACCATATCTGCCCTCCCACCCACTCTCCTACCCCTTCCACCTCCTCCCTCTCCCATTCCCAGTCCCATTCTCTACTAAGATCCATCTTCAATCAACTTTATACACAGGAGAGTACTCCCATTTTTAAGGCACGAATCAGGAGCCCAGAGGTGGTCTGTAAGGTGCGTTAGACACCGAGTTATGTGAGCTGGTCTCTCCAGCGCTGGGCGCAGGGGTAAGTCCGCTGCCCAGTGGCTGTGTGACGTTCTGCATGGGTGACTCCCCCACGTGCAAGACTGGGGGGATTACTTCCATGTGTCAAGGCTGGTAGGAAGCTAAAATCAGGCAGATGACACATGTGGCCAGCAGCTCCTGGTCCACAGAAGTGCCCAGACACCCCTGCCGCAGTGATGTCACCCCCCCCCCCGCCCTGCTCTGAGTTCAGTGGAGGAGCAATGTCCTGAATGCACACAACCATAGCCCTGGTCAAAGTCTCTGTCAACACGGTCATCCCCCGAAAGCCCAATCACAGGTGAAACACTTAGCCGTGAATCACGAGACAGTTCCTGCTCAGATCTTACGAATAACGGCGAGTGCCAGGCTGCTGGGACGACCTAGGGAGGATGCAAGTGGCTTTCTTACGGCTCCAGGCCATAGCGTATCTATCAACACAAACAGCCCGAGCACACTGTGCACTGAAAAAGAGGGGATTCTGAAAGCCGGTGAGGTCCCAAGGGGTCAGAGACGTCCAGTCATTCTGCAAAACCCTCCTGGGGAAAGGAAACTTTGGGGTACGACGGATCGCTCTCAATCTCCTACAACCCAAGAACGTCCTCAGGAGTGCCCGGGCCACTCTCAGTACGCTTCCTCCAGCGCAGTACGGAAAGCGGAGATGACTTCACCATGGAGGGGCGAGGGCGCCAGTCTATAGCTGATGTAAAGGAGGCCCTGCCAAGGCTCTCAATGAGTCTGTGGGCACCAAGGAGAGGGTAGGAGTGGTGCTGGCACCTTCTGACTCCCATCTTGAAGCTCATCAGAATCCTCTGCCTCTCATCTTGGAGCGTCTCGGGCCTCGGGATCAGTGGTAAAGGGGGTATCTTAGGGTGGCTGCCATGTCTCCTGTCGGGTGAGCCACAGAATAGTCTGCAAGAATCTCTAAGAATCTCCCAAGGGCAAACAAGGTCAGGAAAGCCTGGGATAAAGAGTTTGGACCCAGGAGGTCTCATGGAGACAGGAGAGCATGGAGGTTCTCAGGCTAGTGGGCAGGCACCTGCCGCAGGGGTCAAAGGCTCCCCTGGGTCTCCATTCCTGGTCCTTCCCTGCACCAGGGCTGGTCCTGGTCCTCTCTACCTTTCCATTCTGTGAGGTTCTTTAACCTCCACTGTTCCCAGGGAAGGATCATGGTGCGCAGGGCAACACGTCTCCCCTCCACTGGTCCTGAGGTTCAGGGGACTCCCCAGGGACCAGGTGCACAGCCAAGCCACAGCTGCAGCACACGGAGGACCTGCTCCTTGCTCTGCTGTGATTTCATCATCCAGGCTTCTGGAACCTCACGGGGTTGTCTTGGTATTTTGCCAGGACATCGGCATATAAGTCAGGAATGACTGTCCTCACAAAGTGCACACAGCTGGGAAAAGTCACAATCCTGACCACAAAAGGCAAAAGGGCCGTCCCTCAAAAGGTACTCATCAAAGCCCTTCCTCACCTAACAGACTCACAACTCCCCTAAGAAGGTTCCAGAACACCGGGACACATCATGCCTGCGGCCACCCTCTCCTGTGTTGGCCAGAAGCAAAGTGTCATGGAGCAGCTTCCTGGAGGAGGGGACAGATGCTCCCTACCCACCCTGGGACCCTTTTCCACCTGCTGTTCATCGCACAGAGGGGCAGCAGGGGTCCATGTCAGAGCCTTCATTTGCCAGGAGGGTCATGCTGGGATACTTAGGAGGTGTATGTGTGGGCAACAGGATGAGCCCAGACTCCATGAAGGGGGGCTCAGCCTCCCTTCCCCAGCGTGAGGGCTCTGTCTGGAAATCAGCTGATGCGGAAGCCCAAGGCAGGCTACCAAAGGAACCAGACTCGGGAAAAGAGCCCAAAAGTTGAAATCCCAAAGAATATCCAAGCGAGGCCATGGATCAGAATATAGGTGGCCAGGGATACGCTCCCAGATCCCGGTTGACCCAGTGGGTTCGTGCACACATGGTCCGTCACGCATGCTTCTGAGCCCATTTGCTCCCCGGTGAGGAGGAGGACGGGGCTTCCACATGCACGCCTGTTCTGCAGAGCCCACAGGTAAGGCACGTGCAGCGTAGCAGCCTATGCAAAGCATGGACCTGCAGCCAGCTAAGGAAACTCAGTGTCGGGTAAGTGATTGTTAGGATGAAGGAAAAGAGCCCTTGATCAGGTCTTCGTCTCCCCTGGGAGGGTTCCCGGGTCAGGCTTTGTGAAAGATGGTCGAGCACATCAGGCACAACCAGCTGTGGCCTTGAAGACAGTCTGGTCTCAACCGTATGGATTTTTTTTTTTTCTAGAAAACGTGGTGCTTATGTGAAGGTTTCTCTACTACGGAGTATCACTGGACCCTGGATTAGGCTCCTTGGTGGCTCCTGCCCTGCCCTGCTTTCATCACAATCTCTGTCCTTACCTGGCTCTGTGACCTCCCTGGGGCCAGTCTCCTGCACCTGTTTCAGGAGCCCTGACTTCCGGCCCAGAAGGTCTAGGCGTGCGTTGATCATGGCCTGTCATCTGGTTCTTTGACGTAGCCTCAAATGAAAACGAAGCTGCTGAGACATCTGCTGTGTGACGTTCTGGAATCTTCCTCCACCAGGGGACCCTGTATGTCCTGCTGTCGGGTGGCCCTTGCACGGAGGTAGGTTCTAGGAACAGCAGGAGGGGTGTGGGCACCTCCTTGTCCATGCATCGTCCTTTGTGTCACTCAGCATCTAAGAGAGCCCGCCTACATCATCAGCAGTGGAGCCATGGCCAAGCTACTGAAGATACTGCCTGGGCAATGCTACGCATCTCATAAAGTGATCGTTCTCCTCCTGACAGGTATAACCTTCACCTTTCACTATTGCTACTGGAATCCGAAGAGCCAGCGTGTTAAAAGCTTGCTGGCTGGGACAGGTACAGCTGTTGGAGAATCGCACACGAAGTATCTGCAGCCAGATGCACTAACTCCCTCTAGGAGGGATGTCCTCGTCCTCACCCCTTGGCTTGCCCCAGTTGTGTGGGAAGGTACTTTCGACATTGACCTACTGAATGCGCAATTCAAGCTCCAGAATGCTACCATTGGGTTAACTGTGTTTGCTGTCAAAAACTACATGTCTTTCCTAGAGCTCTTCCTGAGGAGTGCGGAGAAGTACTTCATGGCCGGCCACAGGGTGAACTACTACGTCTTCACTGACCAACCCGAGCTGGTCCCTCAGCTCCCGCTCCCCGGCGGGAGGCGGGTGATCGTCCTCAGGACCCAGAGCCACCAGCGCTGGCAGGACATCAGCATGCAGCGCATGGGAGCCATCAGCCACGGCGCCCGCCAGCGCTTCCTCAAGGAGGTGGATTACCTGGTGTGTGCCGACGTGGACATGGAGTTCAGGGACCACGTGGGCGTGGAGATCCTCTCCTCTCTGTTTGGTACCATCCACCCGGACTTCATGGCGGTAAGCCGGTACTCCTTCAGCAATGAACGCCGGCCTGAGTCGCAAGCCTACATCCCTGAGGACGAAGGGGACTTTTATTACATTGGGGCCTTCTTTGGAGGGTCAGTAGCAGAGGTTTACAGGCTCACCGAGGCCTGTCACCAGGCCATAATGATAGACAAAGCCAATCACCTGGAGGCCATATGGCAAGAGGAGAGCCATCTGAACAAGTACCTGCTTTACCACAAACCCACCAAGCTACTCTCTCCAGAATACATGTGTGACCATGACCTGTTGCAGGATATGCAACATCGAAAAAAGCTGGGCTTGTCCAACATCGTGAGGCGGATTAGAATTTTTGCCCTACTCAAAAATAAAGAGGTTAAGTCAAATAATGCTTCCCAGAAGGTTCAGAGTACTGATGGACGATGAGCCCCCACTGCCCTCCTCACATGCCGCCCTGATTAAAATCAATTTTACAAGCAATGATAATTCTCCACCTCTTTTTGCTATATGGCTGAGAAAAGCTGCTAATGCATTCCACCATTTTTTAAAAGATATATTTATTTATTTGAAAGGCAGAGAGAGAGAGAGAGAGAGAGAGAGGTCTTCCATCCACTGGTTCACTCTCCAAATGGCTGCAACAGCCAGAGCTGGGCTGATCTGAATCCAGGAGCCAGGAGCTTCCTCTAGGTCTCCCATGCAGGTGCAGGGACCCAAACACTTGGGCCATCTTCCACTGCTTTCCCAGGCACATTAGAAACAGGGAGCTGGATCGGAAGAGGAGCAGCCAGGACTTGAACTGGTGCCCATATAGGATGCCAGCACTGCAGGCGGCAGCTTTACCCTCTATGCCACAGTACCAGCTCCATTCCACCATTTTTGTAAAATTCAGGCAGATCTAGCACTATCTCCCTCCCCTCGGTTTCTCTCTCTCGCTCTCTCGCTCTGTCTCTCTCTCTCTCACACACACACACACACTTAGACCCTGATTGCACAGATCACACATGAATTCCCAAGCTGTCACGACCTTGAGCTTCTCCTAATACCCTGTAGGAGATAAGTAAGGGCAGTGGGCTGAGCCTGTACTGGGCCACAAGGGATCAGAGACGATTGCCCAGAAGAAATGAAGGGGCCCCTGTTGGTGTAGCCACGCCTCCGGGGGCACGCCATCCCTCAAATGCCTGCAGATGAACGTGGATCCTTGTTGTCGAAGCCGCAACAGCCCTGGGGTGTGCAGGAAGCTCATTATCCAAAACGAAGACGATCCGGTGCTTGGACGAGCCCGTGCTGATCTATTACTGTTGTTAACTCAGCTCCGTAGTTCGTATCAGGTGCGGTTTCTGTGCTGTACATTGTGTGAGTCTCAGCAAAACCAGAATGACCTGCGTTCACCAGGACGGTAGCACGTGCGAGGTTTACCGCCCTCCAAAGCCCCTGCGCTCCCCTCTGCATCTCTCCCTCCCTCCCCCCAATAGCCATGTAAATCATTGGCTTTTTTGTCTCCAAGAATGTCACGTGGTTGGAACTACACAGTAGGTAGTCTTTTCAAGTTGCCTTCCTGCACCTAGTGTGCTAAAAAAACAATTATTAACAGACCCAAATATATTCTGTGCCTCTATGCTTTATAAAAATAAGAACCCAAAAGCATATAAATTAAACTTATTAATTAATAATTAATTATCATAATATAATAAAATGTAATAAGTAAATAATGTTCAACAGTATTTATAGGTTGTTTTCATTTTTCATATATAAGAAATCAACTAGGGTGGACTTTTATTTACAAAAGATTTATTTTTTATTTATTTGAAAGACACAGTTACACAGAGAAGTAGAGTCGGGGGGAGAGGGAGAGAGAGAGAGAAAGAGAGAGACAGAGGTCTTTCATCTGATGGTTCACTCCCTAGACGGCCACAATGGCCAGAGTTGAGCTGATCCGAAGCCAGGAGCCAAGAGCTTCTTCCAGGTCTCCCACGTGGGTGCAGGGGCCCAAGGACTTGGGCCACCTTCCACTGCTTTCCCAGGCCATAGCAGAGAGCTGGATCAGAAATGGAGCAGCCAGGATGCGAATTGGTGCCCCTATGGGATGCCGGTGCCGCAGGCCGGGGCTTTAACTCATTGCACCAAAGCACCGGTCCTTAGGGTGGGCTTTTAGCACAGTGGCTTAAGTCACTGCTTGGGATACCCACATCCCATACTGCAGTGCCTGGTTCACAAGCTGGCTGCTCATCCAGCTTCCTGCTGATGCACATCCTGGGTGGCGGCAGATGATGGCTCAAGTGCATGGGGGACCCATAGGAAGTTCCTGGCTCCTGGCTTCACCCTGGCCCAGCCCTGGTGTTGCAGGTGTGAACCAGCAGATAGAAGACCAATCTCTCTCTCTCTCGCTTGCTCTCGTTCTCGCTCTCTCTCTCTCTCTCTCTCTCTCTGCTTATTTCTCTGTATCCCTCTCTCTGTCTTTCAAGTAAAATGAAAAGAAGTACATTTCGGGGCTAGCGTGGTGGCATAGCGGGTAAAGCTTATTTTCCTCTATTCTATTTTGTAATGTATTTACTTATTTGGACGGCAGAGTTAGAGAGGAAGAGAAAGAGAGAGGTCTTCCATCTACTGGTTCACTCCCCAAATGGCTGTAACAGCCAGAGCTGGGCTGATCCAAGAAGAAGCCAGGAGCTTCTTCCAGGTCTCCCATGTGGGTACAGGGGCCCAAGGACTTGGGCCACCTTCTACTGCTTTCCCAGGCCACAGCAGAGAGCTGGATCAGCCAGGACTTGAACCCATATGGGATGCCAGCACAGCAGGTGGCAGCTTTACCCTCTATGCTGCAGCACTGGGCCCCACCCTTCTCCTCTTTTCGTATATCAAATCCACTTGTTTTCATTGAGCTGTTTTTAGTGGTTGTCCTACATGGAGCGATACCTGATACGAGTGGGCCAGAGAGTTGCCTAGGAGAGCACATGGAAGGAGGACAGAGAAGGACCCATAAGCAAAGTCAGCAATCAAAGGGCACTCCCACGTGGTCAGTGCCTGTTGCAAGACAGAGGGTGGCCCGCTAAGTGAGTATACAAGCAGGGTGGAGTTTAGCATGCATGAGGCTTCCTGGTGCCTCCATGTGCAGCTTAACTTCCTCGTGGCCATCATGGCGTCTCCTCCTTCCTGGTCTTGAGCGAGAAACAGGTGCACTATGGGAATGCAGCCACACTGGTTGGACAGGCAAGAGGGTGGGGTTGCAATGCAGCACTACAGAGAAATTATGGAGAAAAAAACCTTTCCAGCTTCATTTATTCCTACCTACCTCTCTACTGAGCTCCCCACTATCAGTAAGGTAAAAACTTCCTTAAAGCTTTGAAAATGTTCAAGGATTATGCTAATTTTATCCCAACAAGAGGTTATCAGAGGGTGGGGTTATCTGTAGCTTGATTTGTGAAATCCTCTAGTCCAATAGGTCTGTGTCTTTTTTTTTCCAGTTTGATAGGTAAATGTTGTTATCACCTTCATTACGGCCTTTACGATTTATTACAATTGTTATTACAGTTACTATGATTTTATTGTCCACTCCTGACTTCTTCATAATTCCGGCTACCTTCCCTTCTGATTCACAGTCTGTCTCTTCTTCCTTATGCAAATTCCAGATACTAAATTTTCCTCAATGATATCAAGCATTTCTTCTTTCGAGTAAATTTTAGAATAAAATTCATAGGAGCAAAGATCTTTGTTCGTGCATGACGTAGCTCTTCATCTGTGCAAAGCCTTTTCCTTCTCAGTGTAGTTTTATAGGTGTTAGTATGGCCTGCTCACTTAATGTTAAGTCTGGCAGCGTGACAAGCACTGGATAGGTGTAACAATCAAGGCTTAGAGCAAGCAGCAGGTAACATGAAATGCCTGTTGGCCCAACAGGGAAGAGGAGGGCCCCGACTCAAACCCTGGGTCTCCAAGCCCCAAGTTCAAGGCCAGCTCTCTGCCTGTGACCTTACTGTGCCAGCCTGAAGAAGAAAAATAAGTGCCTGTCTTTCCTATTTTGGCAGGGTGGGGGGGTGGGAGTCATATTCAGCTGAGGCCTGGCACTGTTCTGACCTCTGCAGAGGGGGAGGTGTCTTAGTCCATGCCCGCTGCTATAACAAAACCCCACCGCATGTGCAGTTTACAAATAACATAGCTTGACTGCTCACAGTTCTGGGGGCTGGGGCGTCCCAGGGCAATGTGCTGACGGGCGTGCTGTATGGCAAAGGTTCTTTCTTCATGGACGGCACGAAGATCCCTCCAGCCCTTTCACAAGGCTGCGGAACTCCTCCAAGAGGGCGGAGCTCTCGGGTCTAATCATCCCCTGAACTCCTTACCTCTCCGTACTGTTGCCTTAGGGGTGCAGCTTCGACAGTCGACAGGGGATACAGAGCTGCAAACCCTAGTATGAGGTCAACCCTCCCTGTTCTGTTTCAGTTTGCAACGAGCCTAACCCAGTGCTGCCTCGGTTGTCTGCACCAGTCCTCGCCTTCCAGCCATACACCTACTCTACTAGAACTTCCAGAAGGCGGCTCGCTGGGATCAAGTAGTTTGCACTTTCTGCGATCCCCAAGCACACATCTGGGGCCTGGACTGTTCCCATGACAACAGCATTCTGCCACCTTTGTCCTTGGGTCCAGGACCAGCCTGCAAGGCGGGGGTGGGGGGCGGCCGGTGGGACACAGGAGCAGTTGTTGGAAACAGCCTCTGTGAAGACGGCTCGGCCTCCTTGAGGAGGGGCAGAAAAGGCACGATGCCACTGGCAGACCAATGGGGCTTGAGAGGAGCCCACCAAGATCATCTCCAGTCGTCCCCTCCATCGCTGGAGTCGTCTTTTGGGGAGCAGAAGCCCTACAACCCTGCGAAGGCGAAAGCCAGAGAAAAGCTGTGTGTGGGCGTGGCCAGCACGTTGAACCTGCCAGGCTGGTGAACCCTGCAGTGACACCGAGATTCTGTAACGTAATATGGACGAGGAAGCAGCCTCAGGACCATCAAACAGCTTGCCCGGGATCAAACAGCCAGTCTGCCCGGGGCCTGGGTGGCTCCTGGTTCCGCCAGACTGCAGCCGCCTTACCCTGTACGGCTACGCACCTCCCTTCTCCTCTCCACCCCCAAGATCTCCGGCCAGGCCTCTCCCTCCCCCCACAGCACACGGGCCCAGGCACTCCGAGATCAGTCACAGTTACTTTTATTAGAATCAGTCTGCTAAAGACGGAAACAGGTGCCATTGGGCGGATTTCAGCCTCAGGTGTGGAGAGGCAGGAAGTAGACCTCAGATCGAGAGTGGAGACGTCGGTGGCAAAGATTCGTCCTCACACAGGGCTCAGCTTCGTCACATTCAGCGTGCTTATTCCTTTGACCTTGCTGGTGGTGACAGTGCCCTGGGACAGAGTCAGAGGAGGGCTTCAGGGGCTGGCATGGTGGCACAGCAGCTTAAGTCACTGCTTGCGACACCACCAACCCATATCAGGGAGATGGTTTGGGTCCCGGCTGCTCGGCTTCCAGTCCAGCTCCCTGCTAATGCACCTGGAAAGGTAGCAGAAGACGGCCCGAGTACTTGGATCCCTGCCACCCGTGTGGGAGACCTGGATGGGGGTCCTGGCTCCTGGCTTAGGTCTGGCCCAGACCTGGCTGTTGGGAATATTTGGGGACTATGAGTATTGATTCTACAGAAATAAAAACTATTAGAAGAGAGGCCAGCATTTTGGCACAGCAGGTAAAGCCACCACCTGCAGTGCCGGCATCCCATATGGGCACCAGTTTGAGTCCCGGCTGCTCCACCTCTGATCCAGCTCCCTGCTGATGCACCTGGGAAAAGCGACAGAAAACAGCCCAGGTGTTTGGGCCCCTGCAGCCACATGGGAGGCCTGTATGAAACTCCTGGCTCCTGACTTCGGCTTGGCTCAGCCCTGGCTGTTGTGGCCATCGGGGAGTGAACCAGTGGATGGAAGATCTCTATTTCTTCCTCTCTCTCTCTCTTTCAAATAAATAAATAAATCTTTAAAGAGAGAGAGAGAAGGAGAAAGAAACCAATGTAAGGGGCAGGCATTTGAGCCAGCAGTGAAGATGCCCAGTCCCATAGCCCAGTCCCCGGCGTCAGGGTCCGGCTCCTGTCCTCACTGCAGCTTCCTGCTAATGCAGAGGGATCAGGTGATGGGTCCCTGCCACACACGTGGGAGACCATGAGTTACTAACTTCCGGGGGCCAGCGCTGTGGCGCAGCGGGTTGACACCCTGGCCTGAAGCGCCGGCATCCCATAGGGGCACCGGCTAGAGACCCGGCTGTCCACTTCTGATCCAGCTCTCTGCTATGGCCTGGGAAAGCAGTAGAAGATGGCCCAAGTCCTTGGGCCCTGCACCTGCATGGGAGACCCAAAGGAGGCTCCTGGCTCCTGGCTTCAGATCAGTGTAGCTCCGGCCATTGCGGCCATCTGGGGAGTGAACCAGCGGACGGAAGACCTCTCTCTCTCTCTCTCTCTCTCTCTCTCTCTGCCTCTTTTCTCTCTGTGTAACTCTGACTTTCATATTAATAAATAAATCTTAAAAAAAAAAAAAAGAGTTCCTAACCTCCAGGCCCAGCCTGTCTCAGCCTTGGTCCCTGTGGGCATTTGGGGAATGAACCAGTGGATGGGAACATGGGAGAATAGGATCTTTCACTCACTCTCTCTCTCTCTCTCTGCCCCCTTTCTCTCTCCCTATCCCCTTTCCTGTCTCCTTCCTTCTCCCCTCCTTGCTTCCGTCTCTCCCTAATCAAATAAAAACCAACGCAACAAACCGGAAGCAACACAACCAGCATCCTTGTTCCTTTGCAGCTGAGTTCAAGGGTCAGAGATCACCTTGACGGAACGGAGGGCTGAAATGACAGGCCAGCCCCTTGACAGCCCTGAACCCTGATGCCGTAGCTGTGGAGTAGAGTCCGCGCTGTGAGACCCGGACCCCAGCACGTGCTCTGCTACCACGGCCGCTGCTCGCACCTCCCTGAGATCCTGGGAGCATATTTGCAATTTGCCTTAGGGAGAGAAAACGCTCTCCCAAGCTCTTCTTGTGTAAAATAGCTTGTTCAACATGGACATGGGAAAAACACACAACTGGTATTTGGAGCCTTTTACACCTGGGAGGGGCCCTGGGAACTATGGGCTATCACGGGCTCACAGGACGAGACCGCCAGCCTTACCCAGCCTGAAGGGCTGCCGGGGAAGCTCCGGGTGGGGAGACTCCAGGTGGCAACTTCTGGAACTCGTGCCCGAGCCCAGGAATCAGGTCTGTCCAGAGGAGTACACACACTTGTGTGTTCACGGGTTGGAGGGGACGCTACGGCTTACTAAGCTGGGAGAGGGGTGGGGTGGGGTGTGTGCTAAACCGCAGCCATTTTGCACACGCAGACTGCGTGTGGGCGGGTTCTCAGGCTACCTGTCCCCTGGACTTCTCCCCGCTTCCCTGGAGGCTTCCGTCACGCGTTCTGGGTTGCTTGGTGATTCTTTGGAGCACCCACTTGTCCTGAAATCTCACGTTCTGGAAGATGGCCGGCAAGTCCATCAGCCTCTTGTCCCACATGTACTCAGGGGAGAGGACCTTGGTGGGTTTGTGGTAAAGCAGGTACTTGTTCAAGTAGCTCTCCTCATGCCACACAGCCTCAACGTGGTGGGCTTTGTCCCTCGCCATGGCCTCGTGACAGGCTGTGGCGAGCTTGTGAACTTCCAGCACTGAACCCCCAAATAAAGCCTCTGTGTAATAGAAGTCCCCCTCGCCGAGCGGAACGTGGGCTTGCGACTGGGGCCAGCATTCGTAGGCAAAGGTGTCCCGATGGTGCCCAAAGAAGACAGGGTGGATGGTGCCGAACAAGGCGGAGAGGATCTCCACGCCCACGTGCTCCTGGAAGGTCACGTCCACGTGTGCGCACACCAGGTAATCCACCTCCTTGAAGAAGTGCAGAGAAGAGAAATGGCTGAGTATTTCCATGCGGGGTCCGGAAACCTCCCGGCGGCCGGCGGGGGTCGGGACCTCCAGGATGGCCATCTGCCTCCCGGCTCCGAGCCGGATGGGCGGGACGCCATTGGGCTGATCGGTAAAGATGTAGTATTTCACCCTGTGTCCCACCATGAAGTGGGCCTCTGCCGTCTCCAGGAACGGCTTCAGGAAGACCACGTACTTCTTCACGGCAAACGAGGCCAACCCAACGGTGACATTCTGGAGCCAGAAGTGCTCATTCAGTATCTCAATGTTGAAAGTCTCTTCCCACACAATTGGAGCTAACCAAGGTGTCTGGACAAGGACATCCTCCTTAGAAAACAGTAGCAGGTTTGGCTGTGGGTACACCAACCTTGATACGTTCACGACTTCCAGGTGGTTCATTTCTTTAGCAGCCAGACTGGGCCTGGCCAGAGTGTCTTCCAGATTCTGGCTTCTCGGTGCCAGGAAGGTACAGCCCAAGGAGGTCAAGACAAGGGCGAGGAGGAGAAGGCAGATCACATAACGAAAGGAGTGGGATTTTGATTTCTCCAGATGTGTCCGAGGCAGCTGGGCCATGGTTCTTGGGGTCTCCTCCCGGCTGGGAGGGCAACCTCTCCCAGGCAGGGGGAAGCCAGACCTGAGGCCCAGCGACATCTGAGCCTGCCCACACAACCTGCTCATCCGGTAGCCCCTGGAGCTCTCTAAGACCAATCCTGGGGCCAGCTGAGGGTGGGTTGGAGTCCCAGGAGAACTCCACGAAATCCAGTTTGGCTTTGAGGTGCTGTCAAGGTGGTCCGGTGGTGGCACTCAGTTACCAGCCAGCTAGAAGGTAAGAACCTGAGCAGAGGAGACACTAAGAGTCCTGAGAGAGGCACAGGAGGCGGCAGCAAGGGAGGGGGCCACAGAGCAGGTCAGGGGCAGAGATTGTGATGAAATGAAAGCTGGGCAGGGACCACCAGGCAGGCTGACCGAGGGCTCGGATGCTGCTGCCCTGGCCCGCCCGCGGCACTCAGCAGCTGGGAAACCCTTCCAACTGAGACCAGACTGCCTTGGGGGGCACGTGCAGATAGGCCGCGTGGGTCACCATGGGAGCCATGGCGGAGGGTGCGGGTTAATGTTGGCTTTCTTTTATTCCCCTAATCGTCACTTACAGTTCACTGAGCACTAACTTTTCAGGTGTTGAGCTGTTAGGATTACACTGCTACAGTTAATGTGCTTTATCCTGTTCAATCCTCACAGCAAGCTGGCTTCTCTCGTACATTCTGTTGGTCTACGGATCTGTTGTTAATGCCAGTATTATACTGTTTGATTACTTCTAATGCAGTAATATAATTTTATTTTAAAAAGTAGTTGTGTTTTATTTTTTCTTTTTTTAAATATTTTATTTATTTATTTGAAAGAGTTACACAGAGAGAGGAGAGGCAAAGAGAGAGAGAGAGAGGTCTTCCATCCAATGGTTCACTCCCTAGTTGGCCACAACGGCTGGAGCAGTGCCGATCTGAAGCTAGGAGCCAGGAGTTTCTTCCAGGTCTCCCACGTGGGTAGAGGGGCCCAAGGACTTGGGCCATCTTCTGCTGCTTTCCCAGGCCACAGCAGAGAGCTGGATCAGAAGTGGACAGCCGGGTCTTGAACCAGCGCCCATATGGGATGCCGGTGTTTCAGGCCAGGGCGTTAACACACTGTGCCACAGTGTCGGCCCCTAGTAATATAATTTGAAACCAAGAAATGTGGGGTCTCCAACTTGGCTTTTCTGTCTCATTCTACTTTGGTTATTAGTAGTCTTTTGTGGTTCCCTTTGAAAAGGTGCTAGGAAACTTGAATATCCACGTGCAAAAGAATGAAGTTAGATTTTAGGTTACAACATACACAAAAGTGATTCAAAATGGATCAGAGATCTAAACCTAAGAGCTAAGGGCTGACACGCCTAGAAGAAAACATAGAATGGAGCTTCATGGTATTGGATTTAGGCAATGATTACCTAGATGATACTGAAAACACAGGCAACAAAATTGAAAATTAACAAAATTAAAAATTTGGATTTCGTCAAAATAAAAAACTCTTTATCCATCAAGGAATACTAGCAAGAGAGTGAAGAGACAACTGACAACTGATGGAATAAGAGAAAATACCTGTAAGCCATGTATCAGAAAAGGATTTATATCCAGAATATATGAAGGAGCCCTAACCTCAGCAATCCAACATGCAAACCAGCCACTGGAAAAACGGAGAAATGAATTGAATAGACATTTCTTCAAAGAAAACATACACATGGCCCAGAAGCACGTGAAAGGATGTCCAACATCACTTCTCGCTAGAAACATGCAGATCAAAATCCACAATGAGACACCCTCACTGGGCTGTGACTAAACACAGCAGGGGCATTTGCCTTGGTGGCTGAGACACTGCATTCCGTCTCTGGGCACCTGGGTTCAGTATCCACCTCCCACTCCCGTCTTCAGCTCCCTGTTAGACCAGGCCCTAGGAGGCAGGGCTGGTAGAACAAGTATTTGGCTCCCTGCCACCCATATGGCATACCGTAGCCTTGGCTGTTGCAGGCATTTGGAGAGTGCACCAGCAGATGGAAGGTATCTCTCTCTTTCTCCCCCTGCTCTTTGTATCTATGTTTGTCAAATAAATAATTCTTTAAGAAATAAATTAATTAGGGGCAGGAGCTGTGGCATAGTGGACTAAGCCCTGTCTGAGGCGCTGACATCCCACATGAACCCTGGTTGGAGTCTGGCTGCTCCTCTTCCGATCCAGCTCTCTGCTATGGCCTGGGAAAGCAGAAGACAGCCCAAGTGCTCGGGCCCCTGCACCCATGTTGGAGACCCAGAAGAAGCTCCTGGCTGCTGGCTTTGGATCGGCCCAGCTCCGTTTGTTGCAGCTATTTGGGGAGTGAACCAGGGAATGGAAGACCTCTCTCTCTGTCTGCAACTCTACCTCTCACTATAACATGAGTAAATAAATATAAAGAACACCCTCAGGTCTGGCATTGTGGCACAGTAGACTAAGTTGCTGCTTGCAATGCCCGTATCCCATGTGGGAATGCGGTACAAGTCCCAGCTGCTCTGTTTCTGACACAGCTCCCTGCTGATGCACATGGGAGAGCAGCGGAAGATGGTCTGGGTGTTTAGGTCCCTGCCACCCATGCGGGAGACCCAGATGGAGTTCCAGCCTACTGGCTTCAGCCTGGCCCAGGCCAAGCTGTTTCAGGCATTTGGGGAGCGAACCAGCAGGTGGAGGATTTCTTACGGGGGGCAGAATTTTCCATCCACTGGTTCACTCCCCACATAGCCTCAACAGCCAGAGCTGAGCCAGGCTGAAGCCAGAAGCCAGGAGTTTCTTCTGGGTCTCTGATGTGGGTGCAGGGCCCCAAGTATTTGGGCCATCTTCCACTGCTTACCCAGGCATATTAGCAGAAAATAAATCTTATTTAAAAAAAAGAATTTTTAAAGAAAATAGACACAAATTGTCTTTGTGAAAAAGGAAATCCTTTATACCCTAAGGCTGTAAACTGATTTTCTCATAAACATTAGTAGCTTTATTTTCAGCATCTGACGTCACTGGGTTTCTGTTTCAAGGGTGTGGGCGAGGACCTCAGGGCATTTTTCCAACATGCTCCCTCCATGTTTTTGTTTTGTCCTCATTTTCCCTCTCGGGGTTCTCCACAAGCAGCCTGCTTCCAAAACTACAGTGACAAGTGTGCATCCACGGTGACCTTCACTGAGGCCAGCGCAAATCCAGGGAAACCTACACAGAATCCCCCTCTCCCCCACCGCGCCACCCTCCCCTGTCGTCTGCACACTTCTGTGCTGGCCTCCCTCAGGCCAGATGACCCTGGGACAGCAGCTCCGTGATTCCCACCTCTGAGTCAAGGGCGGCGCTCCTGGACAGCCTTCCAGGCCCCCCAGCGTCCCTTCCTGCCTGCCTACCTCTGTCCTCTCCTCCACTGCCCCAGCTGGTGACTCCGTTCCAGGGCCACCGGATTGCCCGCTGCTGCTTGGGCTTTCGCAGCACGCGTTCCCGGCACCGGGATACTCTTCTTCCAGATCCTGCTGGGGTTCACTCAGCCGCCTCCTTCAAGGGCTTCTCCCCAGATCTCACCTTCCCATTGCAGCCCACCTGGTCCACCCTGTGTGAGCTGGAACCATCTCTCCCTAACGCCGAGTTCAACTCCCACACACCGCTTTATTCTCTACAGAATCTGTTGATGGTTGATCTGCTAGTAATCTACTCACTTATTATGTTTCTTGTTCAGTTTCTCTTCTCCCATGAAAATGTAGGTTATACAAGCCCAGGATTTTTTTTTCCATTTTTTAAAATTGATGCTATTTCCTAGAATAGTCCTTGGAACACATATTAAATTTTTTTTTTAAAGTTGTGAATAAACTGCCCTCTGGGGGCCGGCACTGTGGCACAGCAGGTTAACGTCCTGGCCTGAAGCACCAGCAGCCCATATGGGCGTCGGTTCCAGTCCCGGCTGCTCCTCTTCCGATCTAGCTCTCTGCTATGGCCTGGGAAAGCAGTAGAAGATGGCCCAAGTCCTTGGGCCCCTGCACCCGCGTGGGAGACCTGGAAGAAGCTCCTGGCTCCTGACTTTGGATCAGTGCAGCTCTGGCCGTTGCAGCCATCTGGGGAGTGAACCAGCAGATGGAAGACCTCTCTCTCTGTCTCTACCTCTCTCTGTAACTCTGTTTTTCAAATAAATAAAATAAATCTTAAAAAATAAAACTGCCCTCTGAATAATACCTGGATGTTCCCTAAGTTTATCACACTCCCTACGCTGAACTCACAACATTTCTGCCAAAATGTCTCGAGTGCACGTATCTAAGATTGCCCTGGGTGTGCTGCCGTAGCTTGTCACCTGCTCATAGCTAGTCACCTCCTCCTCCTACTGCTCCGTTACCATCCCTCTGTCTATTCCTCCAGACCAGGAGCAGGCCTCACTGCTCTGACCACTGCAAAGAATCCCCTAAGGCTGTCTGTCTCCGTCCTGGCACTCCTTCAATTCTTCTTCTTAGGTAACTCCAGGAATATTTCTAAAATCTCCATATGATTTTGTCTGTTTTTTTTTTTCTCTTACCCCCTTCTCATGACTCCCCATTCTTCTGAGCCCATCCTAGGATGCGAGCTTGTTCACAATATGCCCTACTCCACACAGCAGCCACGTCGTCGCTCACTTCGGCTTCCGTGTCCTGCTGCTGTGACCCTCTGCCTGGAGGCCCACGGATAGAGCGTCTCCTAAGAACAGACTCACTCGCCGGAGATTTGCTTCTGTAGTTGCAGAAAAGCTGTTACAGGCCAGGAGGACCCTGGTTCTCAGGTTCCAGCCTTTCCCAGCATGAACCAAGGTGTTTGTTCCTGCTTTAAAGCTGAGTCCTGGGGCCAGCACTGTGGCGTAGCGGGTAAAGCCATCTCCTGCAGTGTTGGCATCCCATATGGGCACTGGTTCGAGTCCCAGCTGCTCCACTTTTGATCCAGCTCTCTGCTATGGCCTGGGAAAGCAGTAGAAGATGGCCCAAGTCCTTGGGCCCCTGCACCCATGTGGGAGACCTGGAAGAAGCTCCTGGCTCCTGGCTTCGGATCGGCGCAGCTCCGGCCATTGTGGCCAATTGGGAAGTGAACCAGCGGATGGAAGACCTCTCTCTCTCTCTCTCCTTCTCTATCTGTGTAACTCTGACTTTCAAATAAATAAGTAAATCTTTAAAAAAGAAAGAAAGAAAGCTGAGTCCTAGCAACACGAAGCTGGGTTGGTCCCAGAGCACATGGACAGGAAAGCCAAAGTTGGAATGTTACAGGATCAAAACCTTAAAAACCAGTTTTGATGGCCCAAGTACTTGGGTTCCTGCCACCCACATGAGAAAACTGGATGGAGGTCCTGGCTCCTACCTTCGGCCTGGCCCTGCCTGTTGTGAGCATTTGGAGCGTGAACCAGCAGGTTGGAGACCTCTCTGTCTTTCCCTCTCTCTGTAATTCTGCCTTTCAAATAAGTAACTCTTTAAAAGAGAGGTGGGGGGACCTCCAGCTGGCTGGTGTGAGCTGTGGATGTCGTGGCCTTTGGTGAATGGCCTCACAGAAGAAGTTCAAGTGCTTGGAATGGAAGTTTTTCTTCTGAGACCTGGGACTGCACTAAAGAAGTGATAGCTCCATTGGTCTCCAAGAACCTGCTGGTGGTGGTGCTGTCCTCTGGCCATGGGTGGCCCTCCCCTGACCCACCTGCCACTGTTATTTTTCACCCTCCACCTGACCTATCCCTTTCCTCCCCTCTCCTAGGGCCTTCCTCTCAGTTTCTCTTGCTCAAAGGTTAGGGCGCGGGGCATTCCGTGTGGGCGCCAGTTCGAGTCCCGACTGTTCCACTTCCGATTCAGTTCTCTGCTGTGCCCTGGGAGGGCGGTGGAGGATGGCCCGGGTCCTTGGGCCCCTGCACCCGCGTGGGAAACCGGGAAGAGGCTCCTGGCTCCTGATCAGCTCAGCTCTGGCCATTGTGGCCATTTGGAGAGTGAACCAGCAGATGGAGGACCTCTCTCTCTCTCTCTCTCTCTCTCTCTCTCTGGGTGTCTCTACCTCTCTCTGTAGTTCTTTCAAATAAGTAAAATAAATCTTAAAAAAAAAAAAAAGGTCTGGGGGTGCGGGGATTGGGTAGCCAAGACCTCATAGCAGGTGGCAGGTGGCAAGCAGGGGAGAGTCTATTCACTGCCCTTCCAGAGGGGCCAGACAGGCTGGAGGCACAAAGCCGACACCGAGCCGGCCCGTCAGACACCACCTCTTGGAAGGGATGTTGCACCAAGATGTCAGACCGGAAACTGCGTCAGAAGGGCCCTGGCGTGGAGCAGAAGTGAGACACAGGGGCAGCAGGGTGAGCCAGGCCAGGGGTGGTGAGGCCTGCGACAGGGCGGGGGCAAAGCTCGCTGAGGAAGTTGCCAGAAAAAGCAGTTGGCGAGCCGGTGAATTCTCGGAGTAGGGTAGGAAAAACTCAGATCTACTAGATCCTCCGACTCCAGCCGGCCGGAGGCTTGCGAGCCCCGTGGGAGCGCGCGACAGGCATGCGCCAGCCGAGCCCACGCGAGCGCGGGGCTCGAAGTCAAAGCCGCAAACGGCCAAGGGGACGCCCAACGGTCTGGCCGCCTTGGGGACCTCCCGCACTCAGGTGCAGGCGTGTGGCACCAGATGGCCCCCGCGCTGTGTGCCGCTCTTGGGAACCGCGGAGGCCAGGCACCCGCAGAGTGAGCATCCTGGGCGCCTGGCCAGGAGGCGCTGGCTGGCTGCGGCCATCACAGCCAGGGTGTCCTCGGGGCTCCTTCCCTCGGGGGCTCGGGAGGGCAGAGTCTGCCCTGCGCGGGTGAGGGCGGGCGGGAACGATGCCGGACAAGTGTTGGGAGACAGTCATCAGGGGCCGCCCGTTGGTGCCACCAGCCCCACCCCCACCCCACACCTGATCCTGGCGGCACAGGACCCAGGATGCTCACTGTCCCTTTGGACCGCGTCTCTCCAGCTCCTGGGGGGCGAGCACCTTTCGTGTGGCCGCCCGGGAAAGGCGTGAGTCCAGCACCCTGAGCTGGGCTGTGATGGTTTGTGGGGCGCGGCGCTCTGCCTACTGCACCCCAAAGCTTCCCTTCCTGGCCGGCAGTTTACCTTCACGCCTTGTTATAAATTTGGTAGAACATTTAAACCTTCAAAGAAGTGAGTGCCTCAGCTCACAAAGTGACAGTGACGCTGACAGGACTTGCGCCCAAGCTGTCATCCTTGGGGATACCCAAGGCTGCTTCCAAACCTTTGGGGAAACGTGAAATTAAAAAGATAAACTCATTTTGGTGCAAAACAGTTTTTAGAATCCATTGATAGCTTTATTTTTTTAATGTTTATTTACTTGAAAGGTAGAGTAATGGGGAGAGAGAGAATCTTCCGGCCACTGGTTGGCTCCCCAAATGCCCACAACAGCCATGGCTGGGCAGCACTGAAGCCAGGAGCCAGGAACCCCATCTGGGTCTCCTCCACAGATGGCAAGGACTCAAGTATTTGAGCCATCACCTACTGCCCAAGGCTGGATCAGAAGTAGGGGCAGGACTCGATCCAAGGCACCCCAATATGGGACGCAGGCATTCATACAGCAGCTTAACCCACAGCATGCAAGCGCCTGCTGCTGTAGCCTTTTTTTTTAAACAGGCAGAGTTAGACAGTGAGAGAGAGAGAGAGAGACGGAGAGAAAGGTCTTCCTTCCGTTGGTTCACCCCGCAAGTGGCCGCTACGGCTGGCATGCTGTGCCAATCCGAAGCTAGGAGCTAGGTGCTTCCTCCTGGTCTCCCATGGGGTGCAGGGCCCAAGCACTTTGGCCATCCTCCACTGCCTTCCCCGGGCCACAGCAGAGAGCTGAACTGGAAGAGGAGCAACCGGGATAGAACCGGCGCCCCAACCGGGATTAGATCCCAGAGTAACAGCGCTGCAGGCAGAGGATTAGCCTAGTGAGCCGCGGCACCGGCCTGCTGTAGCCTTTTTATAATATTTTCCACGAACTGTTTGAAGACCCCTGAGCACATGGGTTTCACAAGGGCGAATTGTCTTTTCGTTGAGTTCTGCAGCAGACCCCAGCAGCTGACTGGGAGCTGTGTTCTCTCAGGTGGAGGCACAGCAGATGGATGCAGGGTCCACCTGTGCCTCCAGGGACACCGACATCTCTTACAGTGACTCCACGGACCAACTCTCCGAGTCCTGGCCCAAACTGACGGCTTAGCAGCACTGGCTTTTCCAGGCTTAGTCCTTTATGTTTTCTCTCAGTGGTGTTTTATAGCAAGGATCGGCACCAGGGCCTTAGTCCAACAAATGCAGTTCCTAGCTGGTTTGTTATGGTCAGCGAGCTAGAATCACATTAACAATCTCAGAGTTGGAGGACACACACACACACACACACACACACGATATGGGACAGAGACCAAGGCATCCACCAAGCCTATCTGGTCTTTTAGGAGAAAGTTTGCCACCACTGTTTTAAAAATTTACTTATTTGAAAGACAGATCTTCCATCAGCCGATCCACTCCCTAAACGTCGCTACCACTGTTTTTGTAGTGCTTGTGTATCGGTCTTCCAAAACTTTTGCGAATTCCCAGGTATTCTCTGAGGTTTGTAAATGCTGTTTTAAACAGGATCTTTGGAAGATTTGTTTTCAGCAGTTCGTTGATACTATGCAGATAATCCGTGTGTGTGTGTGTGTGTGTGTGTGTGGACTTTGTACACTGAGAGCTAGCTAACACCACTCTTGACTTACAGTCGTTTCTCTGTGGGTCCCTTGGTATTTTCAATTTACATGGTTTGTCTGCATCCTGCTCACTTTACTTCTGTTTTAATCTGCGTGCCTTTTATTTCTCTTTATTTCCTCTTGTGCTCACAGGGACCGACAATCGGCAGGCCCCTCTCCTCCAGGAAGCGCAGCCTGATTCACAGCTGTCTGTGAGTGCGTGCGTCCCCAGTACACGTGCACGAGCTGCATGTCAGGTGGGTACCAGCCTCGTGCTGGCTTCAAGGGCACAGACTTGTAGTAATTCCATGGGCCAGCTGTTAGGGTCCTAATAAAAACTTGGAATTGGCCAAGAGGAACTTCCCCAACCTTTGAAAATGATACGTGTGTGTATACCTGCACATATGTACACAAGGCATATATTGTTTTATGGTAGTTTTACCAAGAAAATTTTTTGATGTGTTCGCCTTTGCACTGAAACCTCGCTAACCTCATCTCTTCCTGCAGGTTCTCTGTAGGCTCCACTGGGCCTTCTATACACACAGTCATGTTTCCACGCTGAAAGTCCTGCTTCCATTTTAATCTGCGTGCCTTACTATTTCTTCTAAATTTGCTACAACATCATAAATATAGAATACAAGCAGAGATAACAGCCTTTTCTAGTTGCTAAGCATATGGTAAAATTCCTCAGTATACTATCCACTGAAGTTTTTTCGTAGATGTGATTTATCACACACGTGGAATATTCTCTCCCATTCCTACTTGCCTGGGACGTTGTCTAAGTGGTGTGAAAACCACAGCTATTGAGATTAATCATATGTCTGTCTTCTTTATTTTCCTAATATGGTGAATCCCATTGATCGATGTTATTAAATGTTAAACCAACCTTTGGATTCCTGCGGGAAACCTACTCAGGCATACAAGATTGTTATTTTATAGTTGGCTGGATTTGATTTACTAAAATATTGTGAGATTTTGTGTGTGTGTTATCGAGGGCTACTAATGTCATTTTCTTGGCAGCTTCTGATATGTAGGCTGTGCTGGCCTTCTAGTATGAATTAGGAAAAGTTGCTTCCTTCTCTGTTTTCTGAGTTTGTGAATGTTTGCTATTGGTTCCTGGGGAAAACCATTCAGACCCACCAGTTTCTCCCCAGGGAGATGACTGTGGCCACATGCTGTCCCTTCCGTGTCCCTCAGATCTGTAACACGTTTTTGAATCTTAATCGTTTGTAATCCCAATATTGGTCATTTCAGTTTTCTCTTTTTTATTTCTTCTTCAATATTTATAGAAGTTTTTCAGTTTTACTAAACTTTTTTATTTTAAGAAATTTAGTGTTGCCCTAGATTTTCAGGGTCACAGCAAATACAAGATAATTACTACAACACAATTCTCATGCTAATGTAATATTACCATAAAGAGAAAAGATGTAATGTAGTTCATAGATACAATTCTAAGAATATAGTGATACGTCTCTTCTTCCCTTCTTTTCTCTCTCTTCTTTCTTTTTTTTAAAGATTGTATTTATTTTATTTGAGAGGTAGAATTACAGACAGTGAGAGGGAGAGACAGAGAGAAAGGTCTTCCTTCCATTCACTCCCCAAGTGGCCGCAAAGGCTGGAGCTGCACTGATCCAAAGCCAGGAGCCAGGAGCTTCTTCCCGGTCTCCCATGCAGATGCAGGGGCCTAAGCACTTGGGCCATCTTCTACTGCTTTCCCAGGCCACAGCAGAGAGCTGGATCAGAAGAGAAGCAGCCGGGACTAGAACCAGCACCCAAAAGGGATGCCGGCGCTGCAGGCCAGGGCATTAACCCGCTGCACCACAGCGCCGGCCCCAAGAGGTTTCTTTATGTCCCAGTTTTGGAGGCTCACAGTTCAGGATCAAGCTGCCTACCTGGCTTGGCTTCTGGTGAGGGTCTTAGAGCAAATAGCATCACCCTGGTGAGAGTACATGCAGAGGAGATGGAGGAATTTAGGATCCACACCCACTTTTATGTAGATATAGATATAGATGTAGATACAGATACAGATATAGATATGGATAACAAATCACTGTGACAGGAACCAGCCAGTGCCCCTCGGGAGCTGCGTCAATCCCTTCAGAGGGCAAGGCCATCACCGTTGAATCTCGGAGCCAGGTACTGAATCCATGCATTCCAAGGTGGGGTGCCGGCATCTTCACCACTAGGCTAAATGCCCACCCCAATAGCATTTTCTTGTATTGCTCTTCCAATACCTTTTACATAATTCATCCAGAAAGCTTAATGTTAAAGTAGGTGTGCGCTGGGCAATAGGATGGCTGGCAGTAGCGGGGAGGCACAAAGTAGGAAGATAAAGCCACAAGAAAGCTTGGGTGCAGAAAAGGCTTAGTGACCATACAAGCAGACACGCCTTGACCTTGTCAGAGTGTCTGCTTCAAAACACCCTGACGAATACCGCGGAGCTCCAGCTCCTGAGATGGGTGTGCCTGGACTGTGGCTCCTCTGACACAGCAAGTCAGATTCCTCATCCCTGGAGCAGGCCGGCCAGCAAAGGAAGGGAGCGCCTGGACCTTAGAAGAAGATCCCTTATGGGAGGGGCCGTCCTTGCTCCCCGACCTGACAGGTCCCAGGTGCACCCCCTGCCCCCTAGTGCTTCAGAAACCTGGGGTGACTGCAGATTTGGCTGTGGCAGTTCTGGAAATTCACATCAGTGGGAACAGACTCGGTTCCCTCTTTGTAGGACTTCTTTCGTTCCGTGAATCGGTTCTTTGATTACTCCTGTTTGCTTCGGCCCACTGAAGAGTACGAACACACGTTCATACATGCTTACTGAATGTTTTCCTTCTAAAGGGATTGCTCAACTATTTTACCCATTTTTTTGAGTAGCTTGAGGAGTTCTTTACATATTCTGTGTCAGTCATTTGCTAGATATATGTTTTGCAAATAGTTTTGCCCAGTTGATGATGGCTGCCTACCCATTTTCTGCATTGTAGCTTTTTTTGAACATCAGTTTTAAGTCTTTGTGCTTTCTTAATCTTGTTTATCACTTAAAAACTAGGTTTTTTAAAATTTTCAATGGAATTCTATTTCTCATGGCTTTTTAAAATTTTTATGATCTTTTAAATCTCAAGAATAACTTTCTATCCTAAGGCTATAAATTGGGGTCTCTCACATTTGCTCTAACACGTGCATAATTTTGAGTCTGTAGTCTGGTGTCCTAAATTCGTTTCCACGGAGGTTCATGGTGAGGGTCTTTACTTTATGTGCAGTGAACACAAGCACACGTGGTCACGAGTCTGTTTTCCCCATTTCTCCTTTCTCAAGTACGCATTCTGAATCGGTCACTTGAGTCCATAGGCTAGTGGCCAAGTACGCCCTGATGAAGCCAAAAGTTTGTCTGAACTCAAATGGCAAGTCCATGCACCACTCTGTCTCTCACATACGGTCCTGCCCTGCAATCCAACAGCGAGCACTTCAAAACATACGAGTGTGCAGAGTTCACTTCTCACTGCACCACTGCAGCCATCTTGCCTGTGAGCCATCACTACCCCTCGCCTGGGGTGTTGCTATGATGAAATTCCTGAGGCTGGCTAACTTTGTAAAAATGGGGGGGGCGGTATTTTGGTCACAATTCTGGAGATTCGAGGACATGGTGCCAGCATTGGCTCAGCTCTAGTGAAGGCCTTCTGGAAGGAGCATGTGGGAGCCAACATTGTGGCACAGCCAGTTAAGCCACCACCTGGGATGCAAGCACCCTTTGTGAGTGCCGGTTCGAGTCCTGGCTGCTCCACTTCCGATCCAGCTCTCTGCTAATGCACCTAGCAAAGCAGTGAAAGATGACCCAAGTGCTTGGGTCCCTGCACCCACACGAGAGACCTGAATGGAGTTCCAGGCTCCTGGCTTCAGCCTATTCCAGCCCCTGCCATTGCGGCATTTATGATGGTTTTCCTGGGTTGTAAAATGTCCCAGAAAACACTGTATTCTTGGTATCGCACAGTCAGTCCTACAGCCAGCCAAGACTGGGTGAAATTATAAATCTAGTTATTTTATATTCTTAGTGGCTTAGGCTAGAAACAGACGGGTTATTTTTCCAAACACAACTTAGTTATTTCCCTGAAAGGAGAATCGGTTCTGGTTTTCCAAAGCGGCATGATGCCTGTTACAGTGGATAACAGCGTCTATATGACAGGCACTCTAGGTGGCAATTTTCCCCAAATTGCAAAGCAGGCTCGATTTCTTGCATCCTTCTCTCCTGAGGCTCAAAGGCGTGGATGCCACGCCAGTCCTCAACCGGTGGAGCACACGCGCATGTGTGTGTGTATTATTGGCACAAGTGTAAGTTCAAAAAGAAGACACGGAAGCCAAAATGTTCAACACACAACAGGGATGATGTAGCCTAGGGTGGGGTCAGAGCAGCGACGAGGCGCAGAGAGAAGCAGGAAAGGGGGCCGCGTTGCCTCATTCCCCTCCCCCCGAACCTTACCTTCCCGTGGGCCCTCAGCTCTCATTCGGGAAACACAAGCCTCAGAAGTCAGCGCTGGGGCCGGCACTGTGGTGCAGCGGGTTAACGCCCTGGCCTGAAGCACCGGCATCCCCTGTGGGCGCCAGTTCCAGTCCCAGCTGCTCCTCTTCCGATCCAGCTCTCTGCTGTGGTCTGGGAAAGCAGTGGAAGATGGTCCAAGTCCTTGGGCCCCTGCACCCATGTGGGAGACTCGGAAGAAGCTCCTGGCTCCTGGCTTCGGATCGGCGCAGCTCTGGCTGTTGCGCCCATCTAGGGAGTGAACCATCGGATGGAAGACCTCTCTCTCTCTCTCTCTCTCTCCTCTGCCTCTCCTCTCTCTGTGTACTCTGTAACTCTAACTTTCAAATAATTAAATCTTAAAAAAAAAGAAGAAGAAGTCAGTGCACACTCTCGTCAAGTAGGGCTGTTCCCTGGGCCACTTGCACACTTATAACTTTGGCTCAACACATTACCCCTCCCAGGAAGGTACTTCAAAGAACTCCATGGTTTATTTTGGTGCAAAATAAAACTTTGAAATCCATGCATAGTTTTTTCACAGTATGCATTTCCCCTGAATTTTTGAAGACTCCTTGTATGCATGGATTTCAATTTTTTCCATGAAAACCAACTTATTTTTAATTCTGTCTTGCATGAGCATTTTGAAGTCCCTTCACAGAAGTCAAATTTTCCTCTACCAGTGAGTCAAAGAGCAAAAACATACAAGCAGAGAACCAATTAACAAGAACAACACCATGTGTATGTAGACAGGTGGATGGACAGACCAGTAAATGATGGGTAGAGCCTGGGAAAGAAAAATAGGAGGTAAGAGAAAGGGGGTGGCTACAGCCAGCAGTGTGTGTCCTGACAGTTTTGAGGCCAGAGGAAAACCGGCCCAGAGCTTGGGTCTTTCGAGCTGGGAGTTGAAACCAGAGTGTTGCCTGGCTGGTACTTACAGGTCTCTCTCTTCTCTCCACAGCGCGATGCCTCAAGGCCACCATGTTCGGCCTCATCTGAACCCGCGACCTTCGACACATACACAGACCCCAGAGGCATTGGGCCTGCGGCTTAGCCTTGGAAGACAAAAGGCAGGTTGAGTTTGTTTGACATGACTAGAAGGGGCTGAACCTGCTCCCTGGAGAACAAGATCCATCCGAGGGGGGCCTGTGACCCCCTGGCCATTCCTGAAGGAAACTTTTGCTTTTAGTTGCTGAGATCCTAGCTCTTGCGCTAGAAGAAAATGAATGGGCTGATGCCCCCGTATTTCTGTCCCCAAGGAAACCCTAAACAGGTGGTGAAAACACTGCTTGCCACGCACAATGCACTACAGTGCCCACTTGATATGATCAAAAGTAGGTAAAAAAATTCCGGATTATCGGATGTTTTCTCAGTCGTGTTAGCCCCCACAAAGTCAAAGGGGGCAGACACCCTGGCCTAGGCCCCAGGGGTTCGGAAGGGCAATGAGAATAGACATGTCTTCCTCCAAGTGTTGTCCTATCCGGCCACAACAGGTGTGCTCTCATCACGAGTGCCCCCAACTGCTCGGAATGATGGTAGGAACAGAAGTGTCCCCAAACACGAGGTGTGGTGCTGTCACCTCCCATTGCACCACCTGTACTCTGTGGATCTACGGATCCAAGATGCCTTTGTCCGGAGTGGCTCCTACAGTCACGGATACGGCTCCAGCCCCTCCAGCAGCAACAGATGTGCTCAAGCCAAGTGGCCCCTGGGTGTCCGCCAGAAGCTGTGGCCAGCAACGTCTTGAGGTGTGCATGTCTCAGTGGTGCGGCCTTCTCCATTAGTAACAGGCCTGCTCTGGCTTATGGGCCCTCAAGTGCCCAGAGCCATTGCGGTAGGGACAGGCTCTCCATGACAGATACCATGCTGTCCCCTCCCATTGCAATACATGTGCTAGGGACAAGGTGAAGCCAGGTGCTCTGATTGGAGGCGGAAACAGAAGGGCCTCCAAGCACAGGTGTGGTTGCGAGAGACAGCTGCCTCTGTCAGGTGCACCCCAGGTGATCCGACCACAGGCCAGAGCAGGAGTACTCCCACCACAGGCCCCTCCGACTACAAATGTGTTTTGGCCAGATGGTTTCCGGGCGATCTGACGCAAGGAAGAACACAGGTGTCTTTGGGCACGAGTCTTTTGCTCAGTGATGGTATGACAGGTGTGCTTTGTTTGGGCAGGCCCCAGCTAGTCTCCCTGGAAAGTTTTGCTCTCGGAAATTCTGGCCAATTGTATGAGAGGTGCTTTATAGGATGGCAAGAATGCCGGTGCACAGGCCTAAGCCTCCCCCAACCTAAGTTGAGATGTTGGGCGTCCCTCTTAGCCCTTTCCTAAAGCCAGACTGCTTTAGACGTGGAGCTGGGCCTGAAGCAGACACACCAGCCAGAGAGCTGCCAGCACCCACGCACGGGACTGCAGGGCCCGTGAAGGCAATGGGTCTGAGGCAGGGCTAGCAACGGGTGAGCCGTGCCCAGTGCTGAGCATCTCCATGATGACCCCAGAGCAAGTAGTGGCTGCTCGGACCCTGCAGAGCCACCAAGGCCCCGCTGGGCGCTCACACGTATGCCAAAGGACGTGGGTGTCAGGTGTGCGAAAGCTGATTGCCTTTTGCCGCCACTGGGTGCCGGAGCTACCGTGGAGATTAAGTCTGGAGCTTGTCCTGAGCCTTCCAGATTTCCCAAAGGGTCAGGGCTATGACAGCTGTCAGGTGAGACTGCCAATGAGAATTTGGGAAGGGGATACGGTAGCCATATCAATTTCAGCAGGGTCAGAGGCAAGCTTGGCTGTGCCGCCGGCCAAGGTTCTGCCTGGGTTCCTGAATATACCAGCAAAAACAGGGGCTCTGGGGAAAGAGATTCCATGACACTGCTCCTTGGACCCCCTAATGTGACTAAAGGGTAATTGCTGGGCTACAGGAGAGGTTCAAAGTGAGGTAGGGCTGCTGACCATAAATGTGGGTTGCATGGTGGAGACACGGACCTGCCCCACGCTGGGATGGACTTGGCCAACCAGGAGGAAGCACACACTGGCTCCTGCAGGAGGCCAGGAGATACAGGGAAGGTGTCCGTGTCGGTTATGCCCATGTCCCAACCAGGATGGGAGGTTGGGTCCACACACATGCTGACTGCGTGGTGGAAGTGAGGGGCTCAGCCAGTCAGCGATGGGCTGGTCAGTGAAGACTGAGGTATTGGTGTAGGTGAGCGAGAAACATAGTAGGCTGCGTAAGCTGCCGGGGCAGGGGGTCCCAGCCAGCCTGGCGCGCGGAGCGAGAGAGGGGAAAGCCTGCCAGAAAGTTGTCCATGGAGAGCAGTGTGTGCTTGTCTGGCCCTAGAAACAGAACACAGTGTGGACATGGCTCCAAAATGCCTTCTCTTCCAAGACAAGCCATGCACTGTCCCCCCGGACATGTCATTGGCAGGTGCACCGGAGGGGGCTTGTAGGCAAAGGGTGTGAAGAAAAGGCACTACAAGGCAAAGGGCGGGGCCCAGCAGCTTCTCCCCATTGGGAATTTCTGGCTCCTCCTTTTGGACTCCCCCACCCCCACCCCGCTGCCAGTTGGGGGCCCCACCCTAGATGGGGACTGTGAAAGACTGGGAGTGAGCAGTACCAAAAGAAGCGGCTCCACCAAGGACGCCTGCCCGGCAGATCCCTCAGCTCCTGTGCCCGGGGAGGTAGCTTCAGCCAGCAGTGCCCGTGAGCCACTGACTTCCCTGGAGGCACAGGGAATGGTCAGAGCAGGAGCCCTGGATCAACCCGCATCATGGCACAGTGGAGGCCAGCTCGCCGGGGACCAACCAGAGTAAGAGAAACTTGGAGAGGACAGGAGGAGGCTCTTGTGGGTCCTAGCACCCCTGAGGCCCAGGATGGCAGCTGCAGGACATGTGCTAAGATGGGGGGGAGGGGGTACAGACAAAGCAGTGCAGGGTCCACTCGGCCCCAGCCTCTTTCTTCTGGGCAGCCTCCACGGAGGACAGCTGGTCACTCCCACCCCCTGTGCCACGCCAATGCTGATTCATTCGCCAGGGAGCAGTAGGCCCTCCAAGTCCTGGAGAAAGACAAACCACTTCCATGGCCATGGTTATCACCAGCTGGGCTGCAAGGTGTTTGAAGTGGGGCTGGAGAGCCCCAACCTGCCTGGACGCCGCATCCCTTCCTGCCAGGCAGCTCCTCTCCACTTTCTCCAAGTTGAGAACAACAGTGTGGAAGCCTTAGGAATCTTCCTCAGGCTACCCAGGTGGTCGTGGAGATGCCAGGATTTGAACCCAGTCTGTCTGATTCCAGCGTTCATGCATTAACCTCCTGACTATGGTGCCTCCTCATCACATAGGCGCGTGTCCTTGGGGTAGTTCAACCACGCACACCTGTAATGAACACATGCATTGCCTGCCTGGGTGGACGCCTGCGGTACCCAGACGGCCACCCCGGGCTCTGATGTTCTCAGAAGATGCAGAACACAGATAAGCCATTCTCAGTTCGATGCCCCAGGGCGTCTGTCTTCCCACTGAGCCTGCATCAAACCACAGCTCTGTTTACAGCCCGTCTTCTCCCAGGTGCCAGGGCACCTCAGGTGGACACAGGATCCACCCTGGTATCCAAGCCTCCTGTTCCAAGGCGAGATCTCTTGAGATAAATCCCTAACCCTGCTTTCCCTTCAGAAAAAGGAAATGCCCTCCAACACCTGCTTTGCTGACAGTTTTGAAAGGATGCTACATTTTGGCAATTCTCTCACATCTTCGAGACATTCTGATGCCTCTTTTCAGATGGTAAATAACACGGATTTTAATTATTAAGCCAACCTTGCATTACTGGCTCAAATTCTGTTTGGTAATGCTGTATCAGCCTTCTGTATTTGGTTACATTTGGTTTCATAAAATGTTAAAGATTTTCCCGTCTTTACCCATGAGTGATACTATTGTGTACATTTAGTTTGTTTCCATGTTAGAGTTATGCTCATTTCACAGAATGAATTAGGAAAAATTGCCGCCTCCTCTACTTTTTGTGAGTTTGTGTATAATAGTAAAGTATCTCTTATATTTTGCCAGGAAAATTACTAGGAGCAATAAATTTCTTCCTGGAAAAGTTTTTATAATCGTTTGTTGTCCTTTTAATATCTGCCAGGCCTGTAGCAATGCCTCCCTCTTTTCCTTGGCATCGGTAATTTGAGTTTTCTCATAATTTTTTTTTATTTTTTATTTTTTTATTTTTTGACAGGCAGAGTGGACAGTGAGAGAGAGAGACAGAGAGAAAGGTCTTCCTTTGCCGTTGGTTCACCCTCCAATGGCCGCCGCGGCCGGCGCACTGCGGCCGGCGCACCGCGCTGATCCGATGGCAGGAGCCAGGAGCCAGGTGCTTTTCCTGGTCTCCCATGGGGTGCAGGGCCCAAGCACCTGGGCCATCCTCCACTGCACTCCCTGGCCACAGCAGAGGGCTGGCCTGGAAGAGGGGCAACCGGGACAGAATCCGGCGCCCCGACCGGGACTAGAACCCGGTGTGCCGGCGCCGCTAGGCGGAGGATTAGCCTACTGAGCCGCGGCGCCGGCTCTCATAATTTTTGAACGTGGTGGACATTCACCAATTTTATTCATCATGAAAAATCCATGTTTAGCTTTGCTTTCTCTTTTGTATATTTTCTATTTCTATGCTTATAATTGATATTTATGTCTATTTTGTATTAACTTATATTATCTGTTTGGGGGTGGAAATTAAATCATTTTTAGACTTTTCAATTTTTTAATGTAAACACTGCAGCACTGCTTTAACTACATTCCCCAAGTTTTGATTTGCTGTGTTTTCAACTATTATTTATTCAAAATGTATCTACTTTCCTTTATTCTCCTTGGACCTGCTGGTTATGTAAAAGTGTGTTTTGCTTTCTAAATATTTGAAGACTTTTTAGACATCTTGTTGATTTCTATTTTAATTCCACTGTGGTCGGTCAGAGAATGTACTATTAATGTGTTCCATCTTCCGACATGTCTTGGAATTTTTTTGACCTAGGATATGTGTATCATCATAAATATTCATGTTCACTTGAAAGCAAATGTGTGTCCAGCTGTTGGATAAAGTGTGATACAAATCAAGATAAATCTTTTGCACTGGTTTTTGTTGTCTATTGAAGCAGTAAGAGAAAAAGAAACGTTAACATCTCCCATTTTGATTATTATTTGCCTGTTATCCTTTAGTTTGGTCAGTCTTTGCCCGTATATTTTGAAATTCTGTGATTAAGTACATAAACACCTAGGATATTTATATCTTCCCAATGAAAGGTCCTTAAGAAAAGCGTGTGAAGTAAGTGCTGCTGTCCAAAACACACTCTTCTGTGCATCAGTTATAAAGACGAGATGTGTGGCCAGTGCCGCAGCTCACTAGGCTAATCCTCCGCCTTGCGGCGCCGGCACACCAGGTTCTAGTCCCGGTCGGGGTGCCGGATTCTGTCCCGGTTGCTCCTCTTCCAGGCCAGCTCTCTGCTGTGGCCAGGGAGTACAGTGGAGGATGGCCCAAGTGCTTGGGCCCTGCACCCCATGGGAGACCAGGAGAAGCACCTGGCTCCTGCCATCGGATCAGCGCGGTGCGCTGGCCGCAGCGCGCCAGTCGTGGTGGCCATTGGAGGGTGAACCAATGGCAAAAGGAAGACCTTTGTCTCTCTCTCTCACTGTCCACTCTGCCTGTCAAAAAAAAAAAAAAAAAAAAAAGACGAGATGTGCAGCAGTATCACTCTCATTAACACTCATTGAGAGCAGTACAGAGGCGCAGTGGCAGCAGAGCAGGTGAATCGTTCATTCAACCACAAGGAGACTAGATAACGCAGGGAAGTGTGGGGTAAGGTGGGCGAACCTTACCCTCCCTCTGCAGAAGCTATAAGACGACTCAGAGCACATGCTACAGACTAAAGGTCGCTAACAACCACATTCAAACTACCTCTGAGGGATTTGTGTGCAATAGGAAAAAAAGGACCCAAAAAAGTTGGGGAATACAAATTGGAAACGTGAAGACATTGTATTCCTCTTGTGTTGGGGAGGAACACTCAGGACTCTGACACTGCTAACGCTCTTTGTGTGGCTTCAGGCTGTAGTTATGTAGGCATCAACTTGAGAAAGATTCGTTAACGTCCATGTAGATATTGGGGAGGGCATTTTGAGTGGCAGTTAAGACACTACTGGGAAGGCCTGCGTCCCGTAGCAGAGTGCCTGGATTCCAGTCCTGACTGTGCCTCTGATTCCAGCTTCCCGCTAACACACACCCTGGGAGACAGCAGGTAACAGCTCAGGTAACTGAGATGCTGCCAGCCATGTGGGAGACCCAGGTTGAGGTACGGCTCCTGGCTTTGGCTTGGCCCAGCTCCTGCAGTGTGGACGTTTGGGGAGCGAACCTATGGATGGAAGATGTGTATGTGTGTGGCTGTGAGTGTGGGTGTGCGTACGTGTGTGTCTGCTTTTCACATACAATTATGTATTCCACAATTTCCTATATTTATGACACGTATCACAATGTTATTAGCTGGAATGTATGTCTGAAATATGTCTGTGCTAAAGTCCTGGCCCCCGAGCCCTCAGAAGGCGACTGTGCTCAAAGCCTTTAAAAGAGCCGGTGCCGCGGCTCACTAGGCTAATCCTCTGCCTTGCGGCGCAGGCACACTGGGTTCTAGTCCCGGTCGGGGCACCGGATTCTGTCCCGGTTGCCCCTCTTCCAGGCCAGCTCTCTGCTGTGGCCAGGGAGTGCAGTGGAGGATGGCCCAAGTGCTTGGGCCCTGCACCCCATGGGAGACCAGGAGAAGCACCTGGCTCCTGGCTTCAGATCGGTGCGGTGCGCTGACCGCAGCGCACTGGCCGCAGCGTGCCGGCCGCAGCAGCCATTGGAGGGTGAACCAACGGCAAAGGAAGACCTTTCTCTCTGTCTCTCTCTCTCTCACTGTCCACTCTGCCTGTCCAAAAAAAAAAAAAACACCTTTAAAGGGCAATGAAGGTAAAGTGAGGTCCAATCCAATACGACTGACGTCTTTAGAAGACCAGGTTAGCACCCACAGGGCGCAGACTCAGTACGACCATGCGAAGACACAGCAACAAGTTGGCCATCTGCAAGCTAAGAACGATCACATTAAATCAGCCAGACACGAGGGACACATACTGTGTGTTCTCCTAAGTGGAGGTTAAAAAAAAAAAAAAGTTGATCTTCATTTATAATAGTGATTGCTGCAAGCTGGGGACGGTGAGGGAGAGGGAAGAGATGGAGGGGACATAATGGGTATCAAAACACAGAAGCAGCAAGGTGTAGTGTCCCATGGCACAGTGTCCATGGTGTGAGCCTCTCACTGTCTGAAGAGCCGGAGGAGGAGAGCCAGTGGGCTCCAGACGTGGGGAAAGGAGGAGAAGGAAAGCCTATTTGCTAGCCTTGATCGGCTTGCCCTGTGTACCTGCACTGAAGTGTTGCCCTGTGCCCCGCAAAAATGTGCAACTACTATATACGAATCAAATAATTTATTTATAAAAGAAATATAAGTGAAAAAAAAGAAACCTACTGGCATCTTTACCTTGGCTTTCCAGCTTCCCAAACTGTGAGTAATGTGTTGTTTAAGCCACCTCGTGTGTGGTACTTTGTTATGGCAACCCCAGTAAACCAATGCACATGTAAGTTTTCCTTAAAGGAGAAAATCGGGGGAAGGGGTAGTGGCACTGTGGCGTAGCAACACCACCATCCCATATGCATGCCAGTTTGAGTCCCAGCTGCTCCTCTTCTGACCCAGTTCTCTGCTATGTCCAAGTCCTTGGGCCCCTGCACCCATGCTGGGGACCCGGAAAATGCTTCTGGCTCCTGGCTCCCGATCAGTGCAGCTCCATCTGGAAAGTGAACTAGCAGATGCAAGACCTCTCTCTCTCTCTCTCTCTCTCTCTCTCTGCTTCTGCCTCTCTGTAGTTCTGCCTTTCAAATAAATAAATAAATCTTTAAAAAAAGAAAACAGAAATATATAGGAGTACCTCAAAAATCGCAAGGGAAATGCATATTATGAAAAAAACTGTGTGGATTTCAGAAGTTTTTGCATCAAAATAACTGAGTTTTTCAAGACACTTTCCATGAACTTTGTGACATACCCTTATTACAAATGTGGGGTTCTTTTTGTTTTTGTTTTTGTTTTTTTGGACAGACAGAGTTAGTGAGACAGACAGAGAGAAAGGTCTTCCCTCCATTGGTTCACCCCCCAAGTGGTCCCTACGGCCGGCGCGCTGCACCGATCCGAAGCCAGGAGCCAGGTGCTTCTCCTGGTCTCCCATGGGGTGCAGGGCCCAAGCACTTGGGCCATCCTCCACTGCACTCCCTGGCCACAGCAGAGGGCTGGCCTGGAAGAGGGGCAACCGGGACAGAATCCGGCGCCCCGACCGGGACTAGAACCCGGTGTGCCGGGCTTACGTCTCTTCCAAAGAGATGTCTGTCCTCAGAGGCAGGAGTGAGGTGCAAACACACATCAGTCTTAACTCCTCATTGAATATTGGGTGAAGTACAGAGAAAGATAAATCCAAATTAAATTAAAATGTTCCCCAAATTATTTACATAGTTTCAAAGGCCTAGGATAATCAGAAGTACATGGAAGCAAGCAGTTATGATTATGAACACTGTCTGGAGTCAGACAATGGTTTGAGTTATGCTGTGGAACTGTAGCTAACATCTAGGGACCATCATAATGTTTCCTCATTTTCTCTGTTGACACTAGGATATTCATTAGCTGAGTTGTTTGGATACATTGTTATTAAATCCACATAAATAATGTCAGCCCTACTATTAAAAATAAAAATACACAAAACCTATACAACCAACAGACTTGTAGACACAGATAAACTTGTGAATAGAAGGAGACTCTCGGAGGCCGAACTTTGGAATTAGGTGTCGCCCCCTAGTGTTACTCATGAATGTGTTATGTTCCATGGCATATGCATATATGAGATTACTGAGAGGAGGAGCGTGGTGGGGGCAAGAGGCACGGAGTCACCACACAGACCCCAGGAGTCAGGTGAAAGCAGGCCTGAGGTGAGCAGTTGGTACAACAGTTGACTTTGCGGTTTTAAGATTTTTTTAAAGATTTTTTATTTTATTTATTTGACAGAGTTACAGACAGCGAGAGGGAGAGACAGAGAGAAAGGTCTTCCTTCCATTGGTTCACCTCCTAAATGGCCGCTACAGACGGAGCTACGCCGATCCGAAACCAGGAGCCAGGTGCTTCTTCCTGGTCTCCCATGTGGGTGCAGGACCCAAGCACTTGGGCCATCCTCCACTGCCCTCCTGGGCCACAGCAGAGAGCTGGCCTGGAAGAGGAGCAACCGGGACCAGAACCCGGGGCACATATGAGATTCCGGCGCCGCAGGCAGAGGATTAACCAAGTGAGCCACAGCACCGGCCCTTTTCTTAAGATTTTATTTATAGATTTGAGAAGCAGAGTTAGAGAGAGAGAGAGAGAGAGAGAGAGAGGGAGAGGTCTTCTATCTGCTGGTTCACTTCCCAAATGGCCACAACAGCACCAATCTGAAGCCAGGAGCCAGGAACTTCTTCCAGGTCTCCTACCTGGGTGCAGGGGCCCAAACACTTGAGCATAGTGGAGAACTGGATCAGAAGAGGAGCAGCCGGGACTCGAACCAGTGTGCATATGGGATGCCGGTGCCATAGGCAGAGGCTTAGCCCACTACGCCATAGCGCGGGCCCCAGGTCAGCTGACTTGCAAATAAAGACATTATCCTGGATTATCTGGGTAGGCCTGTCTAATCTCAGGGGCCCTAAAGGCAGAAAGCGGAAAGGGAAAGTCAGAGTCAAAGCATGAGACGGGCCCAACCCACTGGTGCTGACCTACAGATGGAGGGAGCCACCCAAGAAAGGAGAAAAGGAAGTGAATCCTGCAGAACACCAGTCATCTTGGAAGCGGGCCCAGGGCCCTGACGAGCAGTCCCGGCCCCGGTCCTTGATGCTGGCCTTGCAAGACCGCGAGCAGAAGACCCATCGCTCCCTCCAACTTCTGAGGGCGACAGAGGCCGACAGAGAAGAAATCTGAGCTGTCTGAAGCTGCTACATTTGCCGTAGTTATTTTTGTTTTTTAAGCAGGACTAGTAGAAGGCAGGGCCAGGCAGGCAGCAGAGGAAAGAACTGGAAAGCAGGAGTTGGAGCAAGTCCGGCGGCGCTCACCGCCCGGTGAAGCGGAGTAGCAGGGAAAAGGATGTCCGGTTTCCTGTGCGCCCATCGATGCACTACACACCCCAGGTGTCATCAAGTTAAGGTATGACTTCCACGTGACGTCACATCCTAGAAATGCTTCCAGTGTGCATGTGTCAGCTCCAACAGCCAGAGCTGCAAGAGCAGCTACACGAGGTTAAAAACCGCTCTGCATGGCCGGCACCGTGGCTCACTAGGCTAATCCTCCGCCTGCGGCGCTGGCACTCCAGGTTCTAGTCCCGGTCAGGGTACTGGATTCTGTCCCGGTTGCCCCTCTTCCAGTCCATCTCTCTGCTGTAGCCTGGGAAGGCAGTAGAGGATGGCCCAAGTACTTGGGTCCTGCACCCCATGGGAGACCAGGAGGAAGCACCCGGCTCCTGGCTTCGGATCAGCACGAAGTGGCCATTAGGGGAGTGAACCAATGGAAGGAAGACCTTTCTCTCTGTCTCTGTCTATAACTCTACCTGGCAAATTAAAAATAAAAATAAAAAAAACCCACTCTGCAAACTTCACCTGTTACTTAACACTGGGACTTCTGCCCTGGGGAGGGCATCCCAGCACAGGGAGCGTTCAGCGTGAAACCAAGATGGCCTCTGGGAGGCCAGGGCGGTTGGTCACCTTAGACATCTTCCTGCAACGGCACCAGGACAGCGTGTGTTGGCATCACCTCTCTCTTGTTGGGGCCCTTTTCCTCTTGGATTTGGGCCAGTTATTTGTTCTGCCTTAGCTCCCTGCAGGGTTGAATAGAAACACTGAGGAATTTCACACTAAACAAGCCTTGTGATGTTGCTGTTCTAAGGAGAGGAAATGCGTTCCTTCCTGCTGGCTACATCTTGGGTGGAAGCCAGAATCTGCAGTCACCCTTTCTGAAAAGTCGATTTCCCCCACAGGGCCTGGTGCTGTGGCGTAGCAGGTAAAGCCAGCATCCCATATGGACACCAGTTTGAGTCCCAGCTGCTCCACTTCTGATCCAGCTCTCTGCTATGGCCTGGGAAAGCAGCAGAAGATGGCCCAAGTCCTTGGGCCCCTGCACACACATGGGAGACCCGGAAGAAGCTCCTGGCTCCTGGTTTCAGATCGGCACAGCTCCAGCTGTTGTGGCCAACTGGGGAGTGAACCAGCAGATGGAAGACTTCTCCGTCTCTCCCTCTCTGTCTGAAACTCTACCTCTCAAATAAATAAATGAATCTTAAAAAAAAAAGAAAAGAAAAAGGAAGAAGAAATATCAGTAAAGAATACTTATAAGAAAATATGAGGATACTTAAAAAAGTTTGGAACATGTAGTTAAAAGGTAAGTTATTTTGGTGCAAGAAACTTTGAAAGCGATGCATATGAGGGATATTCAAAAGGTTCATGGAAAATGTGTATCACAAAAAAAAACTATGCATGAATTTCAAAATTTTATTGCAATAAACTTATATAAATCCATTTTCCCCAAGCGGTTGAAGTAACGTCATATAAAATCCATTGTTATTGTATTCCTGATGTGTAAATCCCAGTTTTTCCTTTAATTAATTTTAAAGACAAATGCAGAAACAATAATTATAAATCTAGCTCAATAGGCATAAAATCCATAAAGATTTCATTTGTGACCAAAAACATAAAGAAGATTCAAGTTATTTGGAAGCCGAAGTTTGTATATCAATAAACTTGGTATTTAAATTAGATTCCTATCATTTTTAAGATGTTCATCATAATCCTTAGGGTAGCCACTAACAAGATAACGTGTTACAGAAAAAAAACTGGGAAGGAATCAAATGATTCCCTCTGGAAAAAAAAAAACACAAAGGAAGTAGTAATAGAGGAACTGAGAAACAAAATTCGTATGACATTAGAGAACAAGTAACAAAATGGCGCCACTGTCCTTCCTTATCAATAACTTTAAATGAAAAGGGATTAAATTTTCCAATAAAATGGTAGAGACCGGCAGAATGGATTAAAGAACATGATCTAATTGTATGCTATTTATAAGGAAAGACAAAAAAAGATTGGAAGAAAGGACAGAAAAAATACCTTCCTTGTCAATAGTGACCAGGGCGCCTGGTGGCTAGACTAATATCAGACAAAATAAGACTTTAACATTTTTTTTTTATTTGGAAGCAGAGAGAGAGCACTTCGGTCTGCTGGTTCACTCCCCAAATGCCCAGGAAAGCTGGGACTGGGCCTGACCAAAGCCAGGAGCCAGGCACTCAGTCCACGTCCCCCCATCGGTGGCACGGACCCAGTTCTGCGAGCCGTGGTCACCGCTTCCCAGGGCATGCCTAGCAGGAAGCTGCGGTCGGGCGGGCGCCAGGTGCCCGGGCAGCTGTGACCCCGCAGCCCCCGCTCCGCCCCAGGACAGCACAGCGCCAGTCGCTCTCAGCTGAGGTGGGGATCGCACTTCCAGAAGGAACTGAATACATCTCAAGAGACAGGGTAAGAAGCACAGTATGGATACAACGTTGCTCTCTGGGTTGGACACAACGACCGACTTCCGTGTTTCCTGTGGGAATCCGAGGCAGAGCACCACCCAGGCCGCCCAACACCCCTCTTCCCCCACCTGGAGGCTTTGCGGCTCGACATTCTGAGATTTACGAAACCAAGCTCTGTAGGCTCCACCCATTCGAAGAGCAGTAAGCCAGTGTTTTATTCCCAGCCGCGAAGGGACGCGCGCTGGCTCCGACACCATAAAACCACCGTTCCTTTTGGAGTTGTAGCCTTGGAAGACAGGAAACCCTACATCAGCTGCTCAGAGCACCGACAGCCTGAACCACCAGCCTCTCCACTCTGGTGACTGAATCCTGACTCCGTCCATCCATCTCTCCGAGCCTAGGGACGCACTGTCCACCATCTTTGACTCGGTGTGGAACTGCGAGCGCTGCGGCGCCCTTACCCAGAGTGCTCTGCGCCGCGTCGGCAGCGCTCATCCAATGAAAGCGCAGGAGACGGGCGATTAGCGTTCGGAGCGAAAGAGAGGGGGCAGGACTTCCGGCGAGGCCGTTGTGCTGGCCGTTTGCGGGCTGGTTCTAGAGCGCAAAGCCAGGTCAGAGGCAACAGGAAGTGGACGGATCAAGAGGCGCCATCGTCAGTCTTTTGCAGAGGTGGGTTTGAGGCTCTGAGGTTCATGGCGACCCAGCGTTGGGGCTGGGATGGAGGTGGAGGTGCTGTGGGTTGCGGTTCGCGGCTCAGATCACGGTGCCTTCGCCGACGGACCCTGCAGAAATCGGTGTTGCGACTTTTGGGCCCCCACCCTGGCCCCTCACACACACAACACAATCTTGTTTTCAAATCCTAAAGTCCTAAGTTATGGGAGTTCAGGGCCCTGCAGGCTAGGCCCTAGTGTCTAGCACAGGAGTGGGGGTACGTGTAGATTTTGCCCCCATTTCTGAAAGCCAGTGTAATGAGGCACGGAAGGGCGTTACAACCGGAAAGATTAGCGTGTGCAAAGGCTGGAGGAGCCCCCAATCTGGGAGCATTCCTGAAAGCCTGGGTCCACGTGTGTCCTCATGGGTCAGAGTGTGAAGAGAAATGACGCCTGGAATGGCAGAACAAGGCCGTGTACGTCCTGATGGTGTGGGGTTGTGAACAAAGGAGGGACACGGGCTGAGGGACACGGGCTGCAAGAGGAGAGAGCAGATCAACACCCCGGGGCCACTGAGTCCTTGTCAGAGTCACAAAGCAAATAAGAGGCAGCACTGGGGGCTGGAGTGCAGAGGTCATGCAGTCACTCCAAGGTCACCTGCTTCCAGGTCTGGCCAGGGGTACAGGAGACGGCGGAGCCCGTGGAACCTGTCTCTTCCTGCTTCTCATAGCCTTTCTCTTCCTGCAGGTTCCTATGGCCACGGAAGTGCATACGCCCCCTACGCAGGTGAGTAGACTCTCACTGGTCACAACCCCTGCCCACACACCTTGGGATTCAGCCACTGTCCAAGTCCTTGGGCCAGGGGCCTCTTTTTCTTAACTGTTTTATTTTTAAAATGTATCAGTGCAATACTTGTACATTTTTGTGGGGTACAGTGAATATTTCAACACATCTACATAGCGTGCGTAGTCACCCCATCGTGCTGTGAACACTAAGATCTGTTACTTCCGTCTGAGTTTTGGTACCTGTTACCCAACCTCCCTCAGCCTCCCCATGCTCCCCAATCTCTGGTAATCACTGTTCTAAATTCAAATTGACTGTTCTTTCAACTTCTACGTATAAGAGACAATGTACAGTAGTTGTCTTTCTGTGTCTGGCCTGTTTCATAATGCTCTCCATTCTATCTATTTCCTGGCAGACATCAGGATTTCACTCTCTGACGTGGCTGAATGCCATTCCGTTTCCTTTGTACACTCATCTGTTGATAAGCAGCTGGGTTGCTGTCATATCTTGGCTGTTGTGGGTGGGACTTTGGTGAACATGGGAGCACAAGTGTCTCTTTCATGGGCTGATTCCATTTCCCAGAAGTGGGTCACATCCAGTATGATCTAGTGTGTTCTTCATTGTGGCCAGATGGTGAAGTGAGGTGGAGCGGGGGGATCGTGGTTAGAGTGACCTCAGGTCACGGTGGTGGCACTGTTAGTGTGTCAAGAAGGGAGGATGGGGCCTCTGAGGATGGGCCCTCTCTCTGGGGCATCTGGCTGGGGAGAGTAGGCATTATAAACACTACTGGGCGGGGGGGACTGACCGTAATGGGCCCGAGCAGGGAACGGGTGGCCTGGTGGGTAGCCACGGCTGCTGAGGGCAGTGCAGGGGCGCAGGAGTGTTAGAGGAAAGACTACACTGAAGCTGCTTCTTACAGCTCTGTGGACTCTCCAGGACTTTTAGGTGACCCGGAAGTGTTTCACCCAGGCTGGTGGATTTGCCCAAGGGCCAGTGTAGTTATCTGGTAGAGCCACTGGGAAGGCAAGGGCAAGATGTGAAGTCCGCAAATCATTCTGATGGCTGAGATCAACACAAGAAACAGAACCAGGCAGTAAGGTGTTCATAGCAGGAGCTAGGGCTGCCCCTGGCAGTGTAAGCCACTGGAAATCTGCAGTAGCCCTCTGGGATCTACCAAGCACTCTCCTGATGCCATGTGGTGACGAGTGCTTGGGGAAGAGGCCAGGGAAGGCCTGTAGTGTGGGCAGGAAAGTAGAGTAGCAATGGTTAGAGTAGCAATGGGAGGTACAGTCTAAAGAACGATACGCACATGGAGAGGGAGTATGAACAGATGTCCCAGCGCCCTGCCACAGATGAAGGCGAAGTCCAATTTGGTTATACTTGGAAGGCTTCGTCTCGGGAGACTTTCTGGTAATTTCCTGGTAGGGTTAAGAGTAGGGCCCTGCCCGGCAGACCCAGAACTTAAATCGTGTCCATCCACTGACTTGCTCGTTGTTGCTGAGGGCCAGATACGCTGACCAGTGGGGCCGTGGGAGGGAGCAGTCACAGCTGGCACCAGGGTCTGATATCTCCCCTGAGTTGTAAGCTTGGGAGGAGTGTGGGCAAGCGGTGGATTACGGAGAGATGGCTTGGTGGGCCTCTCGAGACAAGCGGTTGGTGACGTCACCTGTCCCGATTGCAGCCGGAGTATATGACCTTTGAGGATGTGGCCGTGTACTTCTCGTGGGACGAATGGGACCTCCTTGATGAAGGTCAGAAACTCCTGTACTGCGACGTGATGCTGGAGAACCTCGCGCTCATGACCTCTCTGGGTAAGGCCCTCACGTCTGCCCCAGTGCCTTGGGTGAGGCGTTGCCTTTGCTCTCTTCCCCAGACACAGCTGCAGCCTCACATGGGGACCCTAGGGACTGCCCCAATTTTCTTTTTCTTTATTTTGAGCAGGGTGATAGATGTAGGCTCACTGTTTTCTAGGACAGAGCTATTGTACTGTCCTACCATTTCCCCAAGCACCCCCAGTAGCTGCTGCCCCAAAACCTTTCAGTGTAGGGGGTCAGGAGTCTTGCAGTTGGATTTTTGGATGCCACGTTTCTCTCCCTGGCCAGGTGACCCCTCCATCCCAGGTTCCACTCCCTTCCTCGAGCTGGCGTAAACACGTCTGCTTGAGTCAAGAATGGCCATCAGCAACATGGTCACTCTTTGTGTCCTTCAATGAGACTCCCTTTGTAATATTTGTTTTAAGATTTTTTTTTAATTTATTTGAAAGAGTTAAAGAGAGGCAGAGAGAGAGAGAGATCTTCCATCCACTGGTTCACTCCCCAGATGGCCGCAATGGCCAGAGCTGGGCCGATCTGAAGCCAGGAGCTTCTTCCAGGTCTCCCACAAGGGTACAGGGGCCCAAGGACCTGGGCCATCTTCCACTGCATTCCCAGGCCATAGCAGGGAGCTAGATGGGAAGTGGAGCAGCCGGGACTCGAACCGGTGCCCAGATGGGATGCCGGCACTGCAGATGGCTGCTTTACTCACTATGCCACAGTGCCGGTCCCCCCTTTTCCTGCTCTTGACACTTTGTCAGTTTGTCATTTTTGTGATTTTTGGCCTGGGGCTAATCTTGAGCTCCCCTGGTCCCACATCTCCTCCATATCTGCCCACTGCTCCCTCTCACAGTTCCCCCCCGCACGGGCTCACACATACTGTGCTATGAGATGCACACATATCCGTAAGGTATCTTTGAACGTGAGCTCCTGTGTTTGGAAGTTGGGTTTCCTCGGGCCTACAGTCTTCTACACAGCCACCCACGTGTCAACACAAGTTCTGCAGACCTCTGACAGGGGGTCAGCGTGGACCCTGCGGCTCCTCTTCGTGCTGCGCTCCGTCCTCTGTGCTCTGCCCGCTGAGGCTTGTCCCGAGCTGTGACTCTTGGAAGACCATCACCGAAGGGCAGCTGCTTCCTCAACCTCACCCAGGCCTCCTCCTCCTGAAAACAGTCCCGCGAGCTCACACAGACCTGTTCACTGGTGCACAGACGGACACTGGGAGGCCGCTGCACCCTCTCGTTCAAGTCCACACGCACCTCACTGCATTTCTTTGCTTTCAGGTTACTGGTGTGGAGCGGAAGACGAGGGAGCGCCGGAGCAGAGCGTTTCTGTGGAAGTGTCACAGGTCAGGATTCCCAGAGCAGCTCCCTCTCCCCAGAAAGCCCAGCCCCACGAGATGTTTGTCTTGGTCTTGAAGGACATGTTGTGCTTCGCTGAGGACAAGGGGACAGAGTCCAGGCAGAAAGCACACACTTGGGACATGGTGGAGATTCCTTCAGTATAAACCCTCACCAGCTGGGTTCCAGTACAGGCAGATAGTTCAGGAGGGCTGCGGATAGGGCCTTGTTTATGAAGGGCTGCAGATCCCGTGTGCACAAAGTCCTTTACTTCTGGGGAGATGGGCAACTATTTCCTGGTCTGTTCAGGCCTCCTCCACACCAGGTCACATAGAGCAGGAAAGGCCACACAGCGCCACCTAGTGTGGGAAAGCCAGTCACAGTGAAAAAAAATCGTTAGAAGTACAATAAACGCAGGAAGCCTAGAGCTGTTAACGCTATCGCGTACTTATTCGGGGAGAGTTGGCGCTGGAGAAGAGTGTGCAAATGCTCAAGTCTGTGAAATACCTCGACTATAAACCTTCCCGGTGTCAGAGAGTCTACCCTGGAGAAAGAACGTAGGAATTCGATGAATGGGAAAAGGCTTCAAGTGAAAAGACTTGTTCTTTGCCAGTGAATTTATACTGGAGAGAGGCCTTGTTCGTGTACTCAGTGTGGACTTTTTTAGCCAGAATGCCAGCCTTACTAAACAACAGAGAATTCACATTAGAGACGGGTCTTGGGAATGCAGGGAATTGTGGAAAGTTCTTGAAACAAGTCCATGTGCATTCAACACTGGAGTCACAATGGGACAAGATCTTGAAAGAGCAGCAAATGTGGGAAATTCTTTAGCCAAAGCGTCAGCCTCTTTAATATCAAAGTTCACACGAGAATAAGGCCTTATGAGTGTGACAGATGTCGGGCATCCTTTTGCCAAAGCTTTGGCCTCTACACTGGAGTGTCTGGGGTGGAAAAAGGTCTGTGAGTGTAAGGAACGTGGAGAATTTTCAAACACCTGCCTTGTTCAGTGCTGACACTAGAGAAAGGCTTCGTGATGTGCAGAAAAATACAGGCAAGCTTTCATTTCCAGATCCACTTCGGTTCATTTTTAAAAAGATTGATTTCTTGGGATTGGCATTGTGGCACAGCAGGTTAAGCCACCGCCTGCAATGCCAGCATCCCAAATGGGCACTGGTTCTAGTCCTGCCTGCTCCACTTCTGATCCAGCTCCCTGCTAATAGCCTGGGAAAGCAGCAGAAGATGGCCCAGGTGCTAGGCCGCTGCCACCCACGTGGGAAACCTGGGGGAAGCTGCTGGTTCCTGGCTTCTACCTGGCATTCGGGGAGTGGACGAGCAGATGGAAGATCCATCTCTCTCTGTCTCGCCCTCTCTCTGTAACTCTGCCTTCCAAATAAAATAAATCAATCTTTACAAATAAACCTGTGAAAGCTTATCTTCAGCTAATAGAAGAGAGCCTTCAGCCGGAGGCTGCCCTCGCTCAGAGGAGAAAGTCCATGGTGGAGAGAGGCAGCAGAGCCGGAGCCAACACAAAACAGGCTTCAGCCAGGTGGGCTTTGTGAGGGCGGTGACTTATGAACATCTTCGCCCAGGCTGACCCATAACCTCACTGAGCACAGACGGTCAGGGGGTCGCCATAGACACACAGGGACTGTGCAGGCCCCTGGTCCAGCATGAGGACACTGGAGGAAGCCCCCTGAGGCCCACCTCTGCCTGAAATGGAAGCCTGCCCACGCGGACGTCCACAGGGACGAGACGCCTCCTAAGTGCAGTTCAGTGGAAAGCTTTCAGGAGCTGGCATGCGACCTCTGCCCTTCCCAGGCGCCTGGCCAGATGCAGCCGACTACGAGTGTCCACTGCAGAGGCCGGGTCTCAGTCCTACCAGCTGGCGGGTCCCCTCGGTAATGACTTTCAAGCTGCCAGCATATTACTGGAAGTGGGATTGAGAAAGATTCGCAGAATGCCTCATTATAGTCTGTGTCTACCAAACTCATAAGAGAGCCACACATAAACCCAATAACAGATAGTAACAAAATAATGAGGAAGCAACAAGTTTTGAGTTTTAATACTTTTGGTTTTCTAATGTCTTTAATAAGCTATAGTGGACTTAAAATGAATGTACTTGAAGTGCACAATTTGATGTTTTGACACATGCTCACACTCCTGAAGCAAAAAAATTTCCTCTTCTTCTTTTTAATCATCCTAATTACCATAAAATCACTGAGGCAAAAACATATTCTGCCTTTTTCAGTAGATATTTTCAAATGTCTGGAAAAGACTATGTTATGAAGCCCTAGGATTTGGGCCCAGCCCTCCATTATTTTTTCTTAAAGATTTATTTATTTATTTGAGTCAGTTACACAGAGAGAGAAGGAGAGGCCTTCCATCTACTGATTCACTCCCCAATTGGCCGCAGTGGCCAGAGCTGCGCCAATCCGAAGCCACGGAGCCAGGAGCTTCTTCCGAGTCTCCCACATGGGTGCAAGGGCCCAAGCACTTGGGCCATCTTCTGCTGATTTCCCAGGCCACAGCAGAGAGCTGGATTGGCAGTGGAGCAGCTGGGACTCGAACTCACGCCTATATGGGATGCTGGCACTACAGGCGGCAGCTTTACCCACTGCGCTACAGCACCAGCCCCCAGCCCTCCATTATTTATCACCTCATGGCCAGGCTGGGTTCATCTCTCCCTGTGCACCTCACATCACACTATGTAATTCCTAACCTGTCCCTAATGCATTTCCGAAAGGTCAGGGCTTCAGCACCCCAAGTAAAAATCCTTTACAACATCTAAAATACATTATCAGAGCTCAGATTTCTCAGTTGTTTAAAAAAAATGTGTTTGTTTTTTAAGGGAGATTGATTGTGATCAAGGTCCAAAATGTACCTGAATGGCTTTCAACAGGCATGCGTCTTGTGGTTCTTAATCTGCTACCTAACCTCCGTTTCATTCTTATTTACTTGTTTGCTTAGAAGATTTGTTTATTTGGGGATTTTTAAAACTTGTTTATTTATTTGAAAGAGAGAGACACACACACACACACACCTTCCATCTGTTAGTTCACTTTCCAGATGGCCACAATGGCCAGGCTGAAGCCAGCAGCCAGGAGCTTCTTCCAGGTCTCCCACATGGGTAGCAGGCACCCAGGCACTTGGGCCATCTTCTGCTTTTTCCCAGGCCAGGATAAGAAGTGGAGCAGCCAGGACATGAACCAGCACTGGCCTCACCTGCTATGCCACAATGCCGGCCCCAAGATTCCTTTATTGTAAAAGGCGGAGGGAAAGGACTGGGGGTGGAAATGGGGAAGGGAGACAGACAAACAGACAGAGGTCCTCCATCTGTTGCTTCACTCCCCAAATGACCACAACAGGTAGGACTGGGCCAGGCCAAAGCCAAGAGCCAGGAATCCCATCCAGGTCTCCCAAGTAGGTGTCAGGAGCCCAAGTACATGGGCCATCTGACGCTGCCGTCCCAAGTGCACGAGCAGGGAGCTGGATCAGAAGTGGAGCAGTCAGGACTCGAACCGTCACTCTGGTAAGGGACGCTGGCTTCACGAGTGGCAGCCTAACCAGCTGTGCCACAATGCAAGCCCCTGTTTTCTTGGTGAAGTTTCTGGGTGGTTTGTCCAGTAGAATTCCATGTGGGAGATCAGAACGGAGTTCCCAGCTCCTGGCTGCATTTGGGGAGAGAACCAGCAGATGGAAGATTACCCCCTGCCATCCTCTCTCCTCCCAGATAAATTAAAATTCATCAAAATCAAAAACATTTCCTCCTACAAGACGAGGGAGGTGGTCATGTGTATGGTGGGTGCCCAGTGCCCCAGGAAGTGTTGGCCGTGGTGGGAGCTCCGCCCCTCTGCCCACGTCCACAGAATTATGTTTGGGGCGGATAAAGTCAATTTAAGAGCAAGTAATATCGGAGACTCTTCCTATCCATGATTCCTGAGGTGATGAAGGAGCATGAAGTTTACACACATACACAGACCACAGAGAGCCAGGTTCAAATCCTGCCTCTCCTCATTAGACTGTAAGTGCTTGGGACAACCAGCTAAGGTCACCGACTGGGATACAGAGAAGACAGTGATGTTTATCTCACAGCTCTGGGAAGATGGGCAAATGTCCCAAAAACATGGAGTCAAAACAACTAATTCAGATGTTCGAGACTCTATTGTAAAAAGTAGACAACATGTGAGAACAGGTGGGTTAAGTGGAGAGATGGGCTGAGAGAGGATGAAAATTAAATGCTAGAAATTGAAACAGTTGTAACAGATCAGTGCCTTGATGGGCTCATCAGCAGACTAAACTTGGCAGGGGAAAGACTCAGTGAGCTTGGAGGTAGGTCAATAGAAGCTCCCCAAATGGAAACTTTAAGGGAATAAAGAATGAAAACTATGGATGAGAATATCCAAGAACTGTGGGACAATTATAAAAGGCACATAATAATACTAGGAGTCCTTTCTCTCTGACCTTCCCTTTCTGTCTGTAACTCTACCTTTCAAATAAGTTAAAAAAAAAAAAAAAAGGCGGGGGTGGTGGTGAGCGATGCTGTGGCATAGTGGGCTAAGCCTCCGCCTGTAGCCCCGGCATCCCATATGGATGCCAGTTCCCCATATGGACACCGGTTCTAGTCCCAGCTGCTCCTCTTCCATCCAGCTCTCTGCTATGGCCTGGGAAAGCAGTGGAAGATGGCCCAAGTACTTGGGCCCCTGCACTCAGAGGAGAGACCTGGCGACAGAAGCTCCTGGCTCCTGGCTTCGATCTGCTCAGCTCCAGCCATTGCGGCCATTTGGGGAGTGAGCCAGAAGATGGAAGACCTCTCGCTGTCTCTCCCTCTCTCTGTCTGCAACTCTACCTGTCAAATACATTTTAAAAAAATACTAGGATAAGAAACAGAATGGAACAAAAGAAATATTTAAAGTAAAAATGAATAAGAATTTTTTTTCTTTAAGATTTTTTATTTATTTATTTGAGAGGTAGAGTTACAGACAGTGAGAGGGAGAGACAGAGAGAAAGGTCTTCCATCCGCTGGTTCACTCCCCAGATGGCTGCAACGGCCCGAGCTGTGCCAATCCAAAGCCAGGAGCCAGGATCTTCCCAGTCTCCCACGTGGGTGCAGGGGCCCAAGGACTTGGGCCATCTTCTACTGATTTCCCAGGCCATAACAGAGAGTTGGATTGGAAGTGGAGTGCCGGGACTCGAACTGGTGCCCATATGGGATGCCAGCACTGCAGGCAGTGGCTGTACCCGCTACGCCACAGTGCTGGCCCCCAAGAATTTTCCAAAGTTAATTGCAGCCACCAACCACCTATCCAAGAAGTACGTAGAACACCAACAAGATAAATGCCAGAAACTCTGAACCCAGGCATATAATATTCAATCTGCAGGAAACTAGGAAAAAGAAAACATCTTGAAAGAAACCAGAGAAAGCAGGCAGTACTTTATAAAGGAACATTAAAACTTATATTGGACTTCTCTCCAGAAACCAAACATGAAAAGAGTGAAATGTTCTGTATTGAAAGAAAAAAAAAAAAAACCTTCAACATAGAATTCTGTGTCCAGTAAAAGTATTCTTTAAAGTGAAAGAGAAATAAGGACTTTCTTTTTTTTAAAAAAAAAATTATTTATTTGAAAGGCAGAGTTACAGAGAGAGGTCTAAATAGAGAGAGAGATGGTCCATTTGCTGGTTCACTCCCCAAATTTATGCAATGGCCGGAGCTGAGCCGATCCAGAGCCAGGAGCCAGGAGTTTCTTCCAGCTCTCCCACATGGATGCAGGGGCCCAAGGACTTGGGCCATCTTCCACTGCTTGCCCAGGTGCATTAGCAGAGAGCTGGGTCGGAAGCAGAGCAGACAGGACTCTAACCACACCCAATGGGATGCCCGCACTGCAGGCCAGGGCTTTAACCCGCTGAACCATAGCACCAGCCCTGGTAAGGACTTTCTTAGACAACCAAATCTTGCAAGAAATGTTTAAAAGAAGTTCTCCTGAGAATAGGAAAATTATTTAATCAGAAATTCAGTAAGGAAGAGTGCTAGAGAAGAATGAGGAAAGATAAAATATAATTTTACCTTCCTTTTTCTTAATTGGAAATGAGGCTATAAGACTAATTACAAAATGAACTACGAATACGCCCTGCACTGCAGTTAATAAAGATGTGCAGGTTAACAGTTCTGACACTTCTGTACATGTATACTGGGATTGGACTAGTAAGTAAACAGATGGTGCATGGTGGGGACCAGGATTTCCCTGTTGGAAGAAGAGTTTATAGTTAGGCAAGGGGAGGATTCCAGAATGAGCCTGTGGGAATGGATTAGTAAGAACTCATGTTTAATTTTAGATAGACACAGATGTTTTATATATAGATATATAGAGATAGATAGATAGATAGATAGATAGAGATAGATAGATAGATAGATAGATAGATAGACAGACTGACTGACTTTAAAAAGTGTTCAGGGCTGTTGCTGTGGCACAGTGGGGTAAAGCCCCAGCCTGCAGCACCGGCATCCCATATGGGCGCCAGTTCAAGTCCTGGCTGCTCCACTTCCAAACCAGCTCTCTGTTGTGGCCTGGGGAAGCAGTAGAAGATGGCTCAGGTCCTTGGGCCCCTGCACCCCCATGGGAGTCCCAGAAGAAGCTCCTGGCTCCTGGCTTTGGATCAGCACAGCTCTGGCTGTTGCAGCCATCTGGGGAGTGAACCAGCAGATGGAAGACCTCTCTCTTCCTCTCTCTGCCTCTGCCTCTCTGTAATTCTGCTTCTCAAGTAAATAAATAAATAAATCTTTAAAAAAAGTTCATTGGAAAATGGAATTAAAAGATCAGCTTATTTTGGGTTCAGCATTGTGGTATAGCAGATTAAGCCAACGCCTACAACACCAGCATCCCATATGGGCACTGATTCAAAACTGGGTGCTCCACTACCAATCCAGCTCCCTGCCAATGCACCTGGGAAAGCAACAGAAAATGGCCCAAGTCCTTGGGCCCCTGCACCCACATGGGAGATCCAAGAGGAAGTTCCTGGTTCCTGGTTTCTGGCTTTGGCCTGGCCTGGCCCCGGCCATTGTGGCCATTTGGGGAGTGAACCAGCAGATAGAAGATTCATTCATTCTCTCTCTCTCTCTCTCTCTCTCTCTCTCCTGCCTTTCGAATAAATAAAATAAGTCTTTTTTTTTTTTTTTGACAGGCAGAGTTAGTGAGAGAGACAGAGAGAAAGGTCTTCCTTCCGTTGGTTCACCCCCGAAATGGCCGCTACGGCCAGCGCGCTGTGCCAATCCGAAGCCAGGAACCAGGTGCTTCCTCCTGGTCTCCCATGTGGGTGCAGGGCCCAAGCACTTTGGCCATCCTCCACTGCCTTCCCAGGCGACAGCAGAGAGCTGGACTGGAATAGGAACAACCGGGACAGAACTGGTGCCCCAACCGGGACTAGAACCTGGTGTACCAGCACCGCAGGTGGAGGATTAGCCTAGTGAGCCGTGGCACCGGCCAAAATAAGTCTTTTTTAAAAAAAATCAGTTTATTTTGTTGTAAACAAAATGGAAATCTGTGCATAAAAGGGGTAGTCAAAGACTTCTTGAAAAAATCAGTACTTGGGGCCAGTGTTGTGGCACAGTGGCACAGCAGGTTAACACTCTGTCCTGAAGCGCCAGCATCCCATATGGGCGCTGGTTCTAGTCCTCGATGCTCCACTTCCAATCCAGCTCTCTTCTATGGTCTGGGAAAGCAGTAGTTGATGGCCCAAGTCCTTGGTCCCCTCACCCACGTGGGAGACCAGGAAGAAGCTCCTGGCTCCTGGCTTCTGATCAGCCGAGATCCGGCTGTTGCAGCCACCGGGGGAGTGAACCAGCAGATGGAAGACCTCTCTCTCTGCCTCTCCTCTCTCTGTGTAATAATATGTATTGGGAGGAAGAAGAGGGAGAGAGAGGCCGGCGCCGTGGCTCATTAGGCTAATCCTCCACCTGCGGTGCCGGCACACCGGGTTCTAGTCCCGGTCAGGGCGCCGGATTCTGTCCCGGTTACCCCTCTTCCAGGCCAGCTCTCTGCTGTGGCCCGGGAGTGCAGTGGAGGATGGCCCAAGTGGAGAAACCCAGCGAACACTACCTCTGTCTTGCTGATGCTGTGTCTCCTTAGAGTGCCATGATGGACACTCTACCTCTCTGATCTTCCTCCCTGAAAATCCACAGCTCCCTTAGAAAACACAAAATCAATGAACAAGCTCCAGTAGAGGGGTGTCCTGCGATGCAGTAGGCTGCTCTGACCAGTGCTCTCCAAGACTGTGCAGGTCACCAAAAGCAAGCAGAGCCTACGCCTCCTCACCTCTCCCTCCCCTCCACCCCTTCCCTGGGAGCTGTTGTTTTACATCTCCCTATCTCGCTATCAGCTCTTGTTGTTTTTAGGATTCCACGCATGTAAGTGGTGTCTGGCCTAGCTCACTGAGTGTAGTGTTCTCGGGGGCCACACTGTCATATGGCAGGACCTCCCCTTTGATAAGATTGAATAATACTCCATTTCATGCAAGGGACTTCCAAAGCTCAGGGAAAATGGAATTAAAATCTTAAGTTTATATTGGTGCAAAAAATTATAAGAGTGTGTTTATTTATTTATTTGAAAGGCAGAGTTACAGGGGGTGAGACAGATCGATCTTCCATTTACTGGTTCACTGCCCAAATGGCCACAACCACCAGGGCTGGACCAGGCCTAAGCCAAGAGCCCAGAACTCCATCCGGGTCTCCTGTGTGGGTGGCAGGGGCCCAAGTATTTTTGTCTTTCTTTGTCATCCTCCCTCTCTTACTCTCCCTTTCAAATAAATAAATCTTCAAATAATGATAATAATGATGCATCAATGTTGGTTCCTTAATGTTAACAAGTGCATCATACTAAGATGTTAATAATAGGTTCAGTTGTATGTGTGAGAGGGTATTCAAATGGAAAACCTGGATTATCTACAGAACTTTTTCTGCAAATCTGAAACTGCTGTAGAAAGTAACGTCTAGTTATAAAAAGAGAAACTTCCAAATTCTTAGAGAGAGAGAGAGAGAGAGAGCGCCCTTACATAAGCCAGCTACTCCAGTGTTTGCTTTTGGAACATTCTCTCTTTCTCACAATACCTAGTGAAGTGGGAATTATTATTTTATCAGTGAGGAAGTTGAGGCTAGAAGAAATGAAGTGACTCCCCCAAGACCGTGTACCTGGCAAGTCTTGCTTGCCGGAGGCCAGACTGAAATCTGGGAGTTTGGATCCAGAGCTGGGACTTACGGACAATCAACCACAGCGTGCGAACCTGTCAATGGGTGCCAACACCCAGAGCAACCCAGTGAGGTGCAGCCCTGCTGCTGTCACTTCCCCACTCCGACACGCCGGAGCACCTACTGGGTGCGCCTTGCAGTCACCACGGTCTTGTCCTTACCTGCATCATTCTCCCATAGCTTCCTCCACTGAAGGTTTTTCTCTTTGGCTCAGGTGCACTAGGCCCAAGGGAAGCACCCGCCTCCACAAATAAGCTCAGCCCGGAGTTCGACTCATAGACGTGCTCAGTGATCCAGGCCTTGGGTCTCTTTGCACCTTTACCAGTGTCCAGACAGCAGGCTATGGTCTCATCCAACAGTCCCAAAGCCAACGTAGCTTTCTCTATTTGACTTTCCAGGTGTTGATGACATTCAAATTGTTGGCCATGACCTTCACCTGGGAGGAATGGAGGCAGCTGGACCAGGACCAGAAGCACTTGTATCAGGAGGTGATGATGGAGACTTGCAGGCACCTGGTGTCGCTGGGTAGGGCTCACCTCTCTCTGCCTCCATTTCTCTCTCGCTTGGGCCTGGAGAAGGCCTTTTGGAGCCCAGTTGTCCTCCTACCCATAATTCCTGCTGTGTCTTCATCTTACCACCTCTTTGCTGACCTCCCTGTGTCCGGCCAGGCACTGTGAGGACTGGAAATCAAGAATTAAACCAAGCCTGCACTCCAATGCCTGGCACACTGGCCTCAGTCTCAGCTCCTTGTTCTGAATCTTGAGGGAAACTGGCCGAGCGTTGTTGGTTTAGGCCCCCGCACAGTCCAGTTAGCCAGGGCCTGTAAGTGATGGATCATTCTCCAGAAGGCCCATGAGTCGGGCTGGCCAGCTGGCAACTCTCCAAACCGCACATCTTCATTAAAAGGCTGTGCTGTACCCCGTGCTTCCTAAGGCCTGGCCACGCTCCTTTGCAGCTCCAGATGACTTTAGTGGGCGCACTGCCCCGAGAAAGCTGTTCTTTTTCCTTCTCTCCTGCCTTGTGGCTGTTGCCAGGACAAAGTCTTGGTGGGTGATGAGACGTTGAGTCCCCCCTCACCTTTGCCGCAGAACCCACTCCTAGCACAGGCCAGGCCAGCCACGCAGGCGTGTGGAGCCGACCACACTATCTTGATGCCACTGTTGTATTTTGGGGGTGTCCTGTTTGTGAAAGCGTTTTCCTACTTACAAGCAGTACAAGATTATTTATGAATAAATCAAGTAAAGAGTGTTTGCGTGAGCCTAAACAAAAGCAGTGTGTAGTACCGGCCATAGCGAGCATCCCCTCCGCACTGGCCACGCGGCAGGCCCTGTCCCAGGGCCCACGCTTCCTGCTCCACGAACTGAAGTCTCACGATTTCCCTCGGGAACTGTAGATTTTCCCCAAGCTACTGGCTCTGAATTCAGCTCTTGGCCTGCTAGGAACCCGGTTCCCAAAGACAACATATTTTGGCATGAAGAACTTTAATGCACTCGTTTCTTTGAGATGCATCTTACATCCAGTAAAGTGTGCAGTTCTAAGCATCTAGCTCCGTGTACCTTCTTCCCGCGTACCCACCACCTGCATCGAACCCTGGAGCATTCTGGGTCCCAGCAGGCTCCCTCTGCCGTTGCCTACTCAGTTTCCCAGAAGACACCGCTCTGCTGGCTCCCCTGCCCATGGTTTGGATCGGCCTCTTCCTGAATGTTACATGAACGGGTGCACACACTGTGCACTGCCTCGTGTCTGGGGTCTCCAGGACTAACTTCTGTCCTGACAGTGGTGATGCAGCCATTCCCTGCTTTATACAGCTTCCCTGTATTTCACTCTACACCCCCTCACCTCACAGCTCCACAGAGCAGAACATCCAACATTTCCCAAAGAAAAGGGAAAACAAGTTAGGAAGCCGGGTGCCCGTCAGTATACACCTCCCTGCATGCCTGGAGCTTTGTTAGAGCCACTCATGTCCAGGGTTCAGCCCCGGGGACTTCGTTCCATTTGGTCCAAGCCAGGCATCCCCAGCTGATTCTGGGACCAACAGGCTGAGATTCACTGACGTGGGTCATTTAGAGAAATGTTGCCCTCTTGGGACCCCTTGGCTGTGCACACGGAGAAAGAGGTCGCCCCTGAACCATGATGGATTCTGCAGGATGGAAAGCAAGACAAATGGGTGTTCCAAAGACAGTCATCGCTGGCCTGAAGATGGGGTCTTTGCTCTTGATTTCTAGCTTATCGGTCAGCATTGTCTTTGCATGGGTGGGAGTAGCGTCATTCCAAGATCTTGCTCTTGTCTGGGACACTGTACTGAACATAGATTCCTTTTTGCCTTTACCCAAATGTTTACTGTCTGTTTCCCCATCATCAGGGTATCGTGCTCCCAAACCAGAACAGATGCACACGCCGGAGAATGAGCAGGATCTCTGTGTGGTGAAGAGAGGCCCCTCCTGAAGTTCCTGCCCAGGTGGGTGGCTGAATGCCGGCAGGGGAAGGAGTCCCGCACCCTGCAGACCAGTCGGGACCTCTTGTCTGGGAAGAGGGAAGCTTCTTGTTGTGACCTCCTGAGGGCTTGAGAGGCTGTGCAGCCCGCTGACCTACTGTTTTATCCCCGTTAGACTCCCCCCTCCCCGCCACTGCTGGGGGAGTTTATTCTATTAGGTGAAAGTAAGGCCCTAGGCTCCATGCCTTGGGCTTAAACCTTGGCTTTGCCCATCTAGCCTTGCGAGCCTGAAGGTGTTGCCTCATCTCACCAGTGTAGAACTTGGCTAACAATGTTGGTTGCTGTAACGGAGAAATTCTGTGATCTCAGCAGCTCAGCAGAGGGAAAACTTTCGTTTGTTTTTCGTTTCCTCTTTCATTGCAAGATACATGTAGGCGAACCAGAAGCTCCATACCACACAGTTATTCAGGGAACAGCGTTCCTTCTGTTGTCAGCCTCTGGCTTCATTCAAGGATTCCCTGGCATCATCTAGTCCGGTAGAGGGAAGATGAGCGAGGAAGGAAAAATTCATGCCTCCTTGCACTCCGGTGTTACCATTGCCCCTCCATTGACAAAACTGGGCATCGGCCACGCCTGGATCCTCAGAGCCAGGAAATGGTCTAGCTGTGTGCCCAAAGGGAAAAGCAAATGGCTCTGGCAAGACCTGCCCCGTCTTCTACACTCAGCCCACATTTAGAAAGTGAGAGTGATGGTTTTCAAGCTCACTGTGTTGTTTGGGGACGTAGGAACGGCGGAGGATAGTGCCTGCGGCAGAGTCAGCTTGTGTTCTGTTGTGCACACAGGAACGTTCATCACAATGATTCATGCGGTAATGCACCTTCATTTTCCCCTCTAATTTCTTTTAATTTTTAATTTTATTTTTAATTGACAGATAATAATCATATGTACTTGTGGGGCACAAATGCGATGTGTTGATACATACATACATCGTGAAATGATTGAATCAAACTCATTAACAAATGCATCACCTGGAAATATTCAAAATATGCTCTTTTAGCAATTTTGAAATATATAATGTATGAATATTTATTGTAGTCACATTCTCCACAACAGATCACTAACGCTAACTCCTCTTGTCAGACTGAAATTTTCTACCCTTGATCAACATCTCCCCTCTCCCATCCTTTTGCCACCCCTACTGTCCCTGGTAACCACCATTCTACTGCCTGATTTTGAGAGTTTGAATTGTTTAGATTCCACATGTGAGTGGAATTTTGTCTTCCTGTGCCTGCATTATTGAGTTAGCATAGTGTCCTCCAGGTTCATCCCTGTTGTCACAACAGGATATCCTTCATTTCCCAAGGCTTAGTATTATTCCATTGTGACTATATACCACACCATGCATCGGTTGATGGACACTTGGGTTACTTCCATATCTTAGCTATAGGCCTGCAATGAACATGGGAGTGAAAATATAGCTTCAGCATACTTATTTCAATTCTTTGGATATATACCCAGAAGCAGGGTTGCTGGGTTACATGGTGAATTCCATGTGTAGGTGTACAGGAAGTATCCATACTGTTTTCCATGATGACTGTATTGATTTACATTGCTCCCAGTAGAGGACATTTCCTTCTGGGCTGACATGATAAAGAACCTTTCTTCCCCGCCCATCGCTCCAGCTGTGCTCTGCTACCCTACCCTGCCTTCTTCATTCATTTTTCTGTCCATATAAACAGGCATGCATAGTTGCTCTTGTCAGACACCCAGAAGCAATCGTTCGTCCATGCCCTCCTGCACTTGCTGTCCTGTAAAACTTCAAGGAGTCTCTTGGCCTTGTGGGTCCCACCTCTGGTCTGCCGAGGGCACCTGGAAGCCATCCCTGTACAGGCCTCCCTCCCTGGCCGACCCCAGGCTGCATGGCCAGTGCGTTTCTGGCCAACCCCTCCGCAGCCCCTTGGAGTCTGTTCCCTATGCTCCCCGACTCCTCAGTCTCGTGCCTCCATGTGACTGTCTCAAAGGCACTTCCGACTCCTCCTGCCATTTGCTAAGCTGTCGTGAGTGACACTGCCTGGTGTTGAGGAAGCTGAGACACAGGAAACGGTCTCAGACAGCAACTGAACATCGCAACCCAAGCCACACCATCAACCCAGCCATCCCGGAGCCCTGTCCATTCTATGTCACTCTCGTCTCCCAGATCCATCAGCTCTGCCACTCACATCCTAGTCTGTGCTACCATCAACTCCTACCTCCATCACGCTAGCAGGCTCCCAGCTGATCTCTGCACGTAAACGTCTCTGTGGCTCTGGTCAGCTCTGCCTCCTGCGTCAACTCCCCTAGACACCAAGACCTTTCTCAAAACCTACGCCGTACCCACAGCTGAGGGGCAGATGTGCAGGAAGAAGAGGACCCTGATTGCTAAGAGCTTGGACCCTGGGTGTAGATTGGGGTTCTAGCACTTTCTGAGCCATGCCTGTCACCAGGCCTTGGGCGTGTCACTTCTCCTGGGCCTCAGCACTCCCCTCTGTGGAAATAGGACAGCCACAGTTAAGGGAGCAGACACCACAAAGAGGCTTCACCCCTGCAGGATGTAGACGTGAGGCCAGGTTCAAAGGTGGGACACGGTATCCTGCAGAAAAGAATATCTTGTGCCAAGATCCTGAGGCCAGCCAGAGCTGGGCCACTGCGGCTAGAGAGGGAGAGTGGCTGGGGGTGAACGAGAGGACATGGAGATTGACACACAGGTTTCTGAGGGTCACCAAAACAAATTTGTGTTTTATCCTAATTGCTCTGTGAGGCTGTGTGAGGGTCTTGGCAGGCCAACAACATGCCCTGTTTTAGGAGGCAGAGTCAACAGACTATGTCGATAGCTGGGTAATGGCGCGCACCCCAGGGAACGGCTTTTCCCAGGCAATTCTAAAAGACAGCCCATTGTAGCCATGATTCTTCAGGACACGCCCTGTCTTTTTTTTTTTTTCTTTTAATTTTTTTTTTTTGACAGAGTGGACAGTGAGAGAGAGAGAGACAGAGAGAAAGGTCCTCCCCCACCGTTGGTTCACCCTCCAATGGCCGCTGCGGCCGGCACACCGTGCTGATCCAAAGCCAGGAGCCAGGTGCTTCCCCCTGGTCTCCCATGTGGGTGCAGGGCCCAAGCACTTGGGCCATTCTCCACTGCCTTCCCGGGCCACAGCAGAGAGCTGGCCTGGAAGAGGGGCAACCGGGACAGAATCCAGCACCCCGACCGGGACTAGAACCCGGGGTACCGGCGCCGCAGGCAGAGGATTAGCCCATTGAGCCGTGGCGCCGGTCACGCCCTGTCTTCATGTTGCCGTTTCTGTGTCAGCACGCAGTAACATGGTGAGGCCTGAGTGATGCCAGAGGCCACCATTTCTGAAGCAAAGAAAAGTCAGAATTCATCCCTCGCCCCATGACAGTCACCTGAGCAGTTCCGTTTTGCCTTGGTCTAGTTCTCTGACAAGAAGGGAGCTTGTCCCTGCCCAGATTAGATCGTACCAGCAAAGAGACCTTGAGGGATGATAGGGACCAGCATTGTGGTGCAGCCCATGAAGCCACCACCCACAACGCCAGCATCCCACAGTCACCAGTTCACGTCCCGGCTGCCCCACTGCCTATCCAGCTCCCTGCTAATGGTCTGGGGAAAGCAGTGGAGGATGCCCCAAGCGTTTGGGCCCCTGCCACACAGGTGAGAGGCCTAGATGAAGCTCCTGGACCCTGGCTTCAGCACTGGCCATTGCAGCCATCTGGGGAGTGAACCAGTGAATGGAACACTTCTCCCTCCGTCTCTCCCTGTCTCTGTGAATAAATAAATGTCTGAAAAAACAGAAGTGAAACTTTAGGGAGCTCCATTCCCAGCTACTTGCCAACCATTGCTGAAGGCAGCCTGGAAACCTCTGGGCCTTGGCTCCTGCTCTGTAAGCCAAGCCAACACAGCTCAGTGGGCCGCCGTGCCCGCTAAAGGACACAGGGTCTGTGCGCGTGCTTGCTGCGGGAAGTGCTTAGCAAATGGCAGCTGTCACTCACTGTCCTCACTCACAGCTTCCCCGGCTGTGCTGTCCTTTCCACTCCACCATTTCCCGCACAGAAGATGCTGCTGGCCTGGGGGTCCGTCAGATACAGCCGCACTGTGGCCTCCTGGCGACGCGTCAGCTGCTTGTAGGCCTCAAGGACCTTGGCCACCACCCCAGTGGCCTTCGACATGACATCTTGGTACCCACTGGCCAAACCCAGCACACTCTGCCCACCTCCTGGTTCCTTTATCGCTCTGGGAATAGAGGGTGGCTGAGGAAGCCATGAAATTCATTGTGCTTTGAATGGAAATCAAATCCCCTGATGGAAATGGAAGGCCTCATAAAAGAGCCGTAGGGCCGGTAAAGCCCACTGCATGCTGACGGGAGCATTCCTCTCCTGCTCACTAATGGCAGCGGTGCCTGCTGTAGAGCCTTGAAGCACAGCCTTTCATCTGGTGGATCTCTGCTTCACTGTTCTTGGTGGATTATTTCCAGTGCAAATTGTCTCTCTTCTAGTTTGAAAGTGTATATTCCAACTCTACTTAGTATTACCTAAGCTAAAAATCACAAGCACTAATTTAACATACTAGAGCCAAGGTTTAAATATTTTATCTTCTTCTTGGGTGATATTAAGAGACTCAAAACCTTAAGCTGTTCGTCTTCTACACGTGTGTGTTGCTCAGGCCATATGTGGTAATTCCACCCTCCCACCGCCCCAAGGCAGCATCAGCCATGCTTTACGGAGACCACGAGTGTTCTCTTTAATCCACAGGTGCACCTCCCTCGGAGCTCCACAGCCGTCCTCACAGGTCGCACCCGCGGTCACTTGCGCTCATCCTCCTGTAAGAACTTGATTTTATTCAGGTTAATTTTCCATTAAACTTCTCATGTAGTTTTTATTTCATGTTCTTTCTTCAAAATCACTTTTGCCATGTATAGAAATTTGGATTAAAGGTTATTTCTTTAGCAGTTTGAAAGAATCCTTTTGTTTTTTAAAAGATTTATTTATTATTTGAAAAGTAGAGTTATAGAAGCAGAGAGAGAGAAAGGTCTTCTATCTGCTGGCTCACTCCCCAGATGGCCACAACGACCTGAGCTGAGCCAATCCGGAGCCAGGAGCTTCTTCCAGGTTTCCCACATGGGTGCAGGGGCCCAAGGACTTGGGCCATCTACTGATTTCCCAGGCCATAGCAGAGAGCTGGATCGGAAGTGAAGCAGCCCAGACTCGAACTGGTGCCCATATGGGATGCTGGCTCTGCATGCAGCAGCTTTACCCGCTATGCCACAGTGCTGGCCCTTTGGATGAATCCTTTTCACTGGGTCCATCATTCATAATTCTGTATTATAGTGCGTAGTGACAGATGTAATACTGTCCATTACCTTGAGATCTTGGCTAGGAAAGGAACTGAAACTGTAACATTTAGATGAGAGCAATGACTATATGGAATTCAGAGTTGTCACAGACAAGGAAAGGCGAAAATATATGTAGAAAAGATAATATGATGACTAGCTGGGGACCAGATCGATGAGCTGTGCTGGGAGCTGGCCAGGTGCTGAGCCATCACCCCATTTTCTCTTCCTGGCACCCAGTTCCCCCGTACTTGATGTGGTGCTCATTGGAGGACTGCAAGTTCAGGTAATGGGCTGACTGAATCTTAATGAGGCTGGTACGTGGTGACTCTGAGTCACCGAACGTTAGACCGTGCCATCCCATGGTCAAGCATTTGTACCTGGACGTGGCTGCCCTGCAGGCCAGCAGGGAGCCGGGAGGGGGGGCCATAAACTCTCCTTTCAAACATGCTTATCTCCACGTCTGTCATGTTACTGTATCTGATGAAAACAACTCCCTATATATTCTGAAATACCCCACATACCAGGCCCAGAGCTTCCTTGGTGTCTCTGTGCCCACCTCTCTATCGTCACGTGAGCTGTTGGGTGGCCTTTGGGGAGAGGTGGCCATTGGTTTTCCATGGCGGCTGCTGGATGAGGCTGAGAGACTGCTGTATGGCAGTGTGATGCCGGACCTCACACAGCCCTGCTGGGAAAGACCTCCACAGCTACGCCAGGGACCTCGGCCCGTCCCTACCGCCTCCTGTCCCCCAGAGGCAGCTCTGGCCTTCTCCCGGCTGAAGCGTGGCAGCGTCTTCCTTCCCCACGTTGCGGACACGTGTGCTGTGGGCACCAGGGCTGCGTTATGGGCACTACTCTGGACAGTGCCTGCCTGAGCATCCCCAACAGCTGCCCCCTGAGGCCTGCGGGGAAGTGCCTGGAAGCCAGGGGTCCAGGGGGCAGCCCAGTGGCTCCCAGTCTGGATGCTTGTCCAGTTCCACGCGGGTCTGTGACTCGGGCTCTGTGCCTTTTATTTGTCTGATTGTATTTGTTTGTTTGTTTTGGCTGATGTGCCTGGAGTCTGGCCATGCCAGGAATTGTAGGCACTCACATCATCAGCTCTCGCCTGGATTACTGGATTTGCTCCTGCGAGACGCTCCTCCTAGTCGCTGTGCTGTGCTTCGCTCTGCTGTTTTCCCAGGCGTCTGTGGTCTGAGCACGTGCGGGCCCCTCGCCTGCCTGTTTGCACTTAGTGTTTTCACTTTCCACTGTGCTCGCCTCTGTGGGCCGTGGTTTACATGGGAGCCTTCTGTGCCGGGCCCGGGCTGCCCTGTGGGCTGGAGGAGCAGCAGAAGGGCAGGGCTCCCGCACTGTAAATTAGAGACGAATGATGACCCGTCCGATGCTCCGTCACCAGCTAGAAACCAGGCCAACTCCACCCTCCGCCTAGGGCTGCACGTTGGCAGGCCTGGGGAGCCTAAGTTTTGGATCCTGTGGTCTGTGAGCAAGTGGTTCTGTGTTGTGGGAACGTGTTTCCCGGTTTTCATTCCGAGCCCTTTTCCCCGTGGGAAACAGGAATTCCAAGCAGAGGCATCAGTAGTGTACATGAGAGCAGAGGACTTACTGAAACTGAGGGGGTGAGAACACACTCAGGTAACCCCACAGGGAGAAAGGCTCGCCTGACAGGCACAGAGCTGCACCAGCCAGAGTGTGGGAGAAGGCAAGGGGGGAGGTGCCCCCCAGCCCAGTGGGCGCCCGGATGGGGCAGGGGGCGGTGCCCTGACTGAATACACCAGTGAGCGGGAGTCTGGGCGTGGCTCAGTGTCCTGGGGTTTTCTGGGTGCTCCCACGGGCCTCCACGTGGAGTTCAGCTCACAGAGGTACGCAGGGCACCTCCTCCTTCCTGGCGGAGACACAGGTGCCTCACGGGAAAGTGGCTGCGGGGCTGACTGCAGGCCTAGAGACAAGTGTTGTGGGGAATCTTCCAGTTCATTTTCCCCTAACTCTCTGCCTGGGCCCCATAGCACTTTGGGCAGTGTATGTACCCACAGATCATGAAACCCCCTTGCATTCACTGTTAAAATAAAAACTTATGTGAGCCAAGTGGTATTAAAAAAGTATTTTTACATAAAAATTGTCAACATACTCAGGAGCCCCCTTGTTGAATCAGAGGGTCTGCGTAGCTTGTGTTTAGGCAGATATTACCAAAGGCTCAACGGAGTATCTCGAGCTTACTTCCCACAGCGTATCTGAGATCCTTGCCATTACGTCTTCAGTAGCACTAATATAAAATAACAATGACAGCAACGGATTCTGTCTACTCAGCATTCTGTTCCAGGCCCAGCGCTAAGCACGTTTTAGTTACCTCCTGATACGGGGGACTTGGCAGGAAGATGAGATAGGAATAGATGAGCTGCAGGCTTTTTTTTTTTTTTTAATATTTTATTTGAAAGAGTCACAGAAAGAGGTAGAGAGAGAGAGAGGTCTTCCATCCACTGGTTCACTCCCCAGATGACCGTCATGGCCAGAGCTGCGCCGATCCGAAGCCAGAAGCCAGGAGCTTCTCTGGGTCTCCCATGTGAGTGCAGGGGTCCAAGGACTTGGGCCATCTTCTACTGCTTTCCCAGGCCATAGCAGAGAGCTGGATTGGAAGAGGAGCAGCCGGGACTAGAACCGGCACCCATATGGGATGCCGGCGCTTCAGGCCACGGCATTAACCGACTGTGCCACAGCGCAGGCCCCAGGTTTTTCTGCACAGCCCTAGACTGTAAGCCCAGCCCCACCTGTCACTCCAGTTCACGCACTTTCCCATGACACACCTGTGTTTCACTCGGGACCAGGAAGAAGGAGATGCCACGATGTATACAAGCAGGTGCCATGAGTCTCCCAGAAAACCCCCATGCACACTAAACTCCACCCAACGCCACCCATTACAGGACCACCCCCCACCCCCGCCCCATAAAGGAGCATTTCTCCTCCTGCACTCACTGCCCTCACCATGAATGCATTCTCTCTCTCTCTCTCTCTCTCTCTCTCTCTCTCTCTCTCTCATTCTGGAACTATGTTTATGGCGCTGTTTTGAATTCTTATCTCTGAAGAGACAAGAACTTGCTATATAAAAACCGGGAAACACCTCCCTAGAACACTTGAACGAAGAAGCCAGTGTTATCTCATTTACTCACGGTTCTCAAAGGTGGTCCAGCATCAAACACAGAGCTGGGCCCTGATTCGAGGTGGGGTCTGAGAACTTGCATCAAATTCCCAGGTAATGTTGATGTGTCTGAAGGCTACTGCATGTGGGACCATCTAGAGTTAAAGGACTACCTTCATTTTTCTTATAAATCTCCATCTCAAGCCTCGGAGTTAGAAAGTGCTGATGCAAGTCTACACAGGAAGGAACAGCAAGGCACGGCTTACCTGTTAAAGGTCTGTCTTTGAGGGTGGGTCATTGCCACAAGTAGCCACGGAAATCTGTGAGCGTCTCCTTTAAGAGGAAGCGAAGCCAAGCCCTGTTTGAGACCTTAGAAGCTATTTAGAGACCAGGAAGTCCGCTCCAAGTGCCACCGGGATTGAGGCCAGAAACTACATTACCCAGAAGGCATTGCTTTGTGCGTCGCGGGCGCTGGCCAATGACGGACGACGGAGAAGGGCGTTTCCCGTAGCAGAGTGGGCGGGGCTTCTTGCGCTGCGCCTCAGAGCGTCACTCGTTCCCGGCTGATCGGTCCTTAACAGCCCAACGCGGGCTGCACGCATAGCTGAGGTGGCGTCTCACACCTTCCGAGACTGAGCAGAGGAAAAGCGGCTTACGCGCTGGTGTGCGAGCTGTGCCCGCCCCCGAGGGCTGTCCGCTGGCACTTGGCACTCACAACGCCCGGGGTTGATGCCTTGGCCCTTGTGCGCCCTTATTCGCCCCGCGGAGACAGAGTTCCGGTTCCGCCCGCGGCTGGGGCGAGGCGCTGGCAGAGACGGGCCAGCTTCAGTAATCGCCACGCCGGCCTGGCTCCGGCCACTGAGTCCCGTGGTGGCGCCGGCGCGGAGAGTGGAGGTGGCGCAGAGCCGCGCGCGCTCGGTGCTATGCTCGCAGGGTCCCTCCTGCCGTGACGTAGTGGTCCTGGGACCCTTCCCCTTTGCCTTTTAATGCCCTTGGGTCTGGGGGTCCGCAGGGGAGCTGAGTCGTTTCCAATTCCGGATCCCGAACCCTGGTCGGGGATTTTAAGAAGAGTTACCATCTCTGGTCGCTGTCCCCGGCTTCCGATCCCTGGGATCTACCATAGTGATATTAGGGCAGGCGGTCGGGGCGGCAGAGGGGAGGCCCGGCTTCTTCGCAGGTTCCAGCCTCCTGCGAACGCGCGCCCTGCGAGGCGGCAGCCGAGGGCTCCGGTGCCTGCCACCCACGGGGGACTGAGGCTCCTGCCTGGCTGTCGTGGGCGTTGGGGAAGTGAACTAGGGTCTTTCTCTCTGCCCTTTAAGTACACCTGCGTCTCCCACGTGGGTAACAAGGACCCAGACACTTGGGCCATCCTCTGATGCTTCTCCCAAGCCATTAGCAGGGAGCTGGCTGGGAAGTAGAGCAGCCGGGATGTGAACCGGCGCCGTATGGGATGCCGGCGCTGCAGGGAGGGCGGGGTGCTTACAGGCTACGACACAGCGCGGCTCCGGAAGTGCTGCTTTTCCAATAAGAGTAGAGCCGGCGCCGCGGCTCACTAAGCTAATCCTCCGCCCTGCGGCGCCGGCACACCGGGTCGGATTCTGTCCCGGTTGCCCCTCTTCCAGGCCAGCTCTCTGCTGTGGCCAGGAAGTGCAGTGGAGGATGGCCCAAGTGCTTGGGCCCTGCACCCCATGGGAGACCAGGAGAAGCACCTGGCTCCTGCCATCGGATCAGTGCTGTGTGCCAGCCGCAGCGGCCATTGGAGGGTGAACCAACAGCAAAGGAAGACCTTTCTCTCTGTCTCTCTCTCTCACTGTCCACTCTGCCTGTAAAAAATAAATAAATAAATAAATAAATAAAAATAAGAGTAGAAAGTCCTTTGCGTCCCCGGAAGACGGGATAGTGACTGCATTTACCTTCGCAGACGCCACCTGTTTATTACAGATGTCTTGGCTTGCAACTTAACAGTAGTGAGTCCATTTTCCTGTTTCACAGTTACTTGTATTTAAAAAGTGATTCCCCTACGATGCTCATTACTGATAGTGTCCTGGAATGTTGTGTCTCTGGGGATATAAACAGACCCTGAGTACCAGAATGTTCCAGAATGTTCCAGCACGTTTGCTGTCATCACAGCCCACCGTCGCCTCCCTGCTAGAACAGACATCCTGGCTTTCACACCATCCTTGGGCACCCGAGTCATGGAGAGCTTGCACAGCGATCCCTTAGGGAAGCCTTGACAGTGGCTAAAAGACAAAGGCTGGGCTGGTAGCTCGTGTTGAGATATTCCCCGGAGCCCACAGTCTCCCAGCTGCCAGTTGCGGGCATGGAGAGCTTGTTGGAGCCCTGCGGGGCGCCAGGCGGCTGGCACCTCCTCGTGGCTCTTGCATGGCCCTGGAAGCAGTTTCCAGAGTGGCTGAAATTGTCTTAACTGGGAAGGTCCCTGGAAAGGTTCCTTGCCCGTGTCACTGTGGATTCACGGTGATGATCCACCTGACACCCCAGGCCAGAGGGATCTGGGTTCAAATCCTGCCTCTTCTCGTTAAGCACGTGTCTCTGGCTGACTTGACTTTGAGTCTGCTGATTGGTGACGTTTTGGCTGCCCCGAGAGGGACGGTTCCTGGAGTCCCCAGCTGACTTTCACAGCCTTCTCCTCACTGCTGACTTCAGTGTTCTGTTTTACCATCCCATCTAGGTCTTCCCTCGTGTCCCCCAGCACTTTCTCTGCCAAACTTTCCTCCACATTTCTTTTTTTAAAAAGATTTATTTATTCACTTGAAAGGTGGAGTTAGACAGGCACAGGCAGAGAGAGAGGTCTTCCATCTTCTGGTTCACTCCCCAAATGGCTGCAGTGGCCGGAGGTGGGCTGATCCGAAGCCAGGAGCTTCTTCCGGATCTCTCACACAGGTGCAGGGGCCCAAGGACTTGGGACCTCTTTAAAGATTTATTTTATTTATTTGAAAGTGTTACAGAGAGAGAGAGAGAGAGAGAGAGAGAGGTCTTCCACCCACTGGTTCACTCCACAAATGGCTATAATAGCCAGAACTGGGCACATCCACAGCCAGGAGCTTCTTCTGGGCCCCAAGGTGGGTGGAGGGGCCCAAGGACTTGGGCCATCCTCCACTGCTTTCCCAGGCGCATTAGCAGGGAGCTGGATAGGAAGTGGAGCAGCCGGAACTCGAACCGGCTTCCATATGCGATGCCAGCACTGCAGGCGACAGCTTTACCCACTACACTGCAGCGCCGGCCCCCTCCTCGTTTCTTATCATTGAAGCTTTTTCCACTCATCTGTCACTGTAGGATCATTTTTATTGTCCCACTGTACTGTATGGAATGTGTTAACAGCAATTGCTTTATGGGAGGTTTTTTTCTTTATATTTTCCTTACCTCTCAGAGCCTTCAAATACTTTTCATAAGTCCAGCCAGTCAAACGTTTTCTCAGCAGTTATCAATAATAGCCTGCTTGACAGTATCCCAAGCTGGCCAGCGCAGCCATGTCTGATAGTCTGGCTGTCAGTAGTCCGGTGCTTCCCTTGCTGGTGTCGCGAGCCGCGCGAGCTTTGCTGTAAAGTCCTTCACGTTGTGTATACGAAAGCCTTTAAGCACACACTCTGATGAAGAGGTTGGATGGCAGGTACAGTGTTTGGGGCTTGAAAAGAACATTTAGGGTGGAGTGGGAATTTGCAAGTTCTCCATGGCAATGAGGCGATATCCAGAAGTAATAGGAACGTGAGGGCAGCGTTTTTGCCATGGAGATGGTATTCAGCTTGGATAAGGCGGTTGTGGGGCCAATCCTAGAATGTTTCTGATGTTACCATGCATATCTGTTCTACTCACCATGGACTGGCATACAGATCAGGGTTTTCCCTCTGTTTCCTGTGGATCTGAGGTCCTTTGCAAAGTCAGGTTCACATCGAATGTCATCTGGTATTCTCACACAGCAGCAAGGCTGGGTGACCTCTGCATGACTTAAAGTCAGGGATTGGGAGGCCGTGTGGGTTGAGTAGGTTCATTAGCCCAGGACCTCACAAAGCGGGCCAGGCTCCTCAACACTGAATCCTGTTTCCACCAAACCCTTTTCCAAAGTGCGTCTTTCTGATGTGCAGAATGTGCTTCGCCTGCAGCGTTGACATCCTTTGTCCTGTGTTACCACTTGACATGTAGAACCAGTGGGTCAAGCTGAGGTCCACTTTCCTGATCTGAATATCGTAACTCTAAGTGCCTTTGACTTTCACCCTCAGAGATGCTGTCTTGCATGGTTTGTGAAACTGGTCATCATCATACGAATTCACAAGTTGGCCTCTTCCATGTTTCCCGCAGCCTCACGTAGATGTTGCTTTTCGCACTTTCTGAACCAGCCTCATTCTAAACGGGCGATTCTGCTGCGCCTGTCTGGTGGCCCTGTAGGGTTGATTGACAAGCATTGAACTTAGCGCCAACAGCGGCATAACCCGTAACTGAAGGAAGCTTCTCTGACACATGCATTCTCTTCACTGGGCACCTCCTGCACATAGGAATATTAGACGCCACCTCGGCACTACACTTGGTGGCAATTTTTAATAGCAAAATCACACACACACACACACACACACACACACAGAGAGAGAGAGAGAGAGAGAGAGAGAGAGAGAATGCACCAGACTGAAAAAGATGCTTCAAAGTGTGAGCTTTGAAATAATACAGCACCATTGTGTGCCGCAGCCAGTAATATGAACGGTGGACAAGTCAACACTTCTGCCGCTCCGCACATGACCGCCAGAGTTCTTTGAGTATCAATTTGAGGGGTACAAATACATTTTAGTGAATAGATGAATTCACAAATCGAGAAGTCACAAAAATATGCGTAGTCAGTATGTTCTGTTTTCTGCTCATCGGAAAAGCATTGCGTCTTGATCTCACTCTGCTTAACATGGCTACACCCGTGGATATACCTTTAGTCCAACTTGCCGGCTAACAGCCTGCTTCCTGGGGATGGACTGGGATTTGAGGCCATTTACTAATGACAAGATTGGGTGGGTGACCTTGTCCATGTCACCCCTCCCTGACGTGTAGACATGGAAGCAGGCAGGAACCGAGGAGAGAGAAGTGCACATCCTGGCCTCTTGGCTGGCAAGAGTTTGTTTGTTGGAGGAAGCAGCTCAAGGTAAAAGTGGCTTCACACGTAGAGCAGCAATTCACAGTGGGGCAGAGTAGCAGGGCCAGATCAACAGCACCGTGAAAATCTGGGTTCGCCTCTGACTGCCCTGTTGCCCTGGATTGCTCTGGATAATTTTAGCAAGTACCTAAGTATTCTCTCCTGTTTCCTAAAAATTTTGTAGTTGTTCTACTTTTGGGGTAGAAATTTCTCAACCTAAGCTTAGGTCATTAATTCTAGGCCTTTTTCTTTTCCTACGCAGGCTTTTAGCACTACAAATTTCTCTCTAAATGCTTACTTAGTAACATAATTTTTTTTTTCTTGAAAGGCAGAGTTAGTGAGAGAGAGAGAGACAGAGAGAAAGGTCTTCCTACTGTTGGTTCACCCCCCAAATGGCTGCTACGGCGGGCATGCTGTGCCGATCCGAAGCCAGGAGCCAGGTGCTTCCTCCTGGTCTCCCATGCGGGTGCAGGGCCCAAGCACTTGGGCCATCCTCCACTGCCTTCCTGGGCCACAGCAGAGAGCTGGCCTGGAAGAGGGGCAACTGGGACAGAATCCGGCACCCCCAACTGGGACTAGAACCCGGGGTGCCGGCGCCACAGGCAGAGGATTAGCTTAGTGAGCTGCAGCGCTGGCCACATAAATTTTTTAAAAATATTTATTTACTTATTTGAAAGTCAGAGTTACAGAGAGAGGAGAGGCAGAGAGAGAGAGGTCTTCCATCTGCTGGTTCACTCCCCAGTTGGCCACAATGGCCGGGCTGCGCCAATCCGAAGCCAGGAGCCAGGAGCTTGCTCCAGGTCTCCCACATGGCTGCAGGGGCTTAACCAGGACACAGCAGAGAGCTGGATCAGAAGAGGAGCAGCTGGGTCTCGAACCGGCACCCATATGGGATGCTGGCACTTCAGGCCAGGTCATTAGCCCGCTGAGCCACAGCGCCGGCCCCGGTAACATAAATTTTGACATGGCATTTTAATTTCAATCAGTACTAATAATTTTGAAATTCCCTTTCAGTGTCTTCTTTGGTCTGTGGAATTTATCTTACATTGACTGTGGTCCGGGCACATACTTTGTATAGCTTGAAACTCTTTACTGAGATTTGCTCTATGACCCAGAACATGTATATTTTGGTGATTAGTCCAAGTGCATGGAACATCACGCAGGCTGTGCTCTCTGAGCGGAGCGTCTCTGAGTGCCGAGTGGGTGTAGGCGGTCGAGAGCGCTGTCTCTGCACCCTCCCTGTCCCTGTTTATCAACCACACAGAGAGTGGGCTTTAAAGATCCCTCTGCTGTGAGTGTAGGTCTATCTATTCCTCCTAGCTTACCTGTCATCTTTTCTTTATATTTAAGTGTTTTTATTAGGTGTATAAATATTTAGGTGATCTTTGCTCTGAAGTTAGTTTTATGTGGCATTATGGTTACCATGGTGTGTCTCTGTGCTTTGACTGTTTGTATCTTTATATTTAAAGTGGTTTCCTTGTAGGCACGTTATTTCTTACTTTTAACCTGCTCTGAAAAAGCTGTCTTTTATTTAGAGCATTTACAACCTTTACATTCAGTTTGTCCATAGTTTTGGGCTTTTCACTATGCCATTTTGCTATTGGTTTTCTCTTTATCCTGTTCTATATTAACTTTTTCTCCTTTTTCTGGCTTTGGGTTGCATATTTCTTATGATCCCTTTGTTGTTGAAACTATTTAAATTGTTTGTTCACAGGATGGCCAGTCAGGCACCACACAAGAGGTTTGAAGAACATGTGTTACACTCCCAAGTCCTAGAGAGACAGCCATTTTCCAGCACAACGAGGCTGCACAGAGGGGGAAGGGACAGCACCAGGGTAAGCACCCAGGGAACAGGCCCAGAGAGCCGAGAGAACAAGGACCCACGGCGAGGGCCCTTACTGGGTGTCAGGATGAAGTACACAGGTGAAAGGCGCAGGCAGCCTGCGTCAGGGCCATGCTCGCCACACTGGTGCATCGGCTCACCTGGCTGGGGACACGGATGCGACAGGAAAATCAGTGTAATAGAGTGATGCTGTGGTATCTCGTCATTAACAGTCCTCATGTTGGGTGGGCAGTGCTTCCCTCCTAGACTGTGGGACAGCTTGATGCAGCCACCGAAGGTAAACTTTGATGAAGACACCTAGGAAGAAGCTTTGGTGAAGTTTTATCATTTGGTTCATATCAGGCACTCCACTTTGTGGGAGAAAACCAAAAGCACAGGTCAGCTACCTCTGGACTTAAGGAAACCTGCCGGAATATTCAGCTGTGTTATTAAATGCCTTCACTGCTTTGCCTGTTTCTCATAGCTTGGTCTCCTTCTCTGGTTACTAAATAGTTAAGAGCAGCTTATTGCACAAGGTGCAATGTTTCATTCACCCTTTGAGTACGATCAGAGGGGGCCACCAGACCATGCTGGTTGGTAGACAGGGTTTGATTTTGTTTGACCAAGGCTGCTGTACTGGGGCTAACAGTGGTGGGTCCTGTGGCTGTGACCTCTAAAAGGACTGTTGCCCATCTTGCCACAGGTTGATGGAAATAGGAAGGTACCCATCAGATGAGAAAATATGACAGTCCCTGGTGTAACTGCCATACCCTGGGGTGTGGTTTCATTAGGGAAAATAGGAGCGGGTAGAGAGGAAGAATGTACAAGGTGAAGGAGCACAGTGCACCTGTGTGGACGTGAGGTAAGGAAGGTGCATGCCCCACTCAGGGACTGGCCAGCAGGGGGGCTCCTGGGCACATGTGGCAGGTTGGGGTGTTAGCGTGGCTTGATTAGAACATGCAGCCATCATCCCTGGTTAGTGGTTATGAAAACAAGGGGCCAGCGCTGTGGTGCAGCGGGCTAACGCCCTGGCCTGAAGCGCCGGCATCCCATATGGGCGCTGGTTCTAGTCCTGGCTGCTCCTCTTCTGATCCAGCTCTCTGCTGTCCCTGGGAATGCAGTAGAAAATGGCCCAAGTCCTTGGGCCCCTGCACCCACGTGGGAGACCTGGAAGAAGCTCCTGGCTCCTGGCTTCAGATCGGCATAGCTCTAGCCATTGCGGCCAACTGGGGAGTGAACCAGCAGATGGAAGACCTCTCTCTCTCTGCCTCTCCTCTCTCTGTGTAACTCTGACTTTCAAATAAAAATAAATAAATCTTTAACAAAAGAATGAAAACAAGTGATATACTCAAGCAAATGGGGCTTGGGGGGCTTTCTGTTTATATGGTATTAGACAAAAAAATAGACCCAAGACCTTTTAGGTCTCTGACAATACCTTGATGGAGTTGTGAGGTGTGTTAGAAGATGTGCCCATGAAGATGATGGCCCAGCGGTTGTTGGAGGTTGTAACAGTTGTTCAGTAAACTGTATGTAAGAAGCGGGGTATTCATGTGTAATCAAGCCGGAAGAGTGACTGGAGAAGTCACCAGGGAGTGGAGAATTCTCTTTGCAGGGCCAAGGGCTTCACTGAGAGGCACACGTCTCCTAGGGAAGCGGTCATTCCTACCATGTTTCAGAACGGCAGAGGTGGTAGTAATCTCTACTAGATTTTCTTTAGGTATTGGCGTGTAGGCTGTACATTTTGACACAGAGCAAGGAATAGAACAGGAACATGGGAATAGGCAGAGAGCTCCGAAACAGAACCGTTAGTGTCGAAGGAAAGGAAAGCAAAATTACCTCGTGTCCACGGGCATCACTGGGTAGTTTGGTGTCTTGGGTAAAGTTGTCCCTGGCACAGGAGGTGAACTCATCTACAATGCCAAAATCTTTTTTTTTTAAGATTTATTTATTTGAAAGTCAGAGTTACACAGAGAGAGGAGAGGCGGGGGGGGGGTCTTCCATCCGCTGGTTCACTCCCCATTTGGCCGCAACGGCCAGAGCTGGGCTGATCCAAAGCCAGGAGCCTGAAGCTTGTTTCCAGGTCTCCCACATGGATGCAGGGCCCCAAGGACTTGGGCCATCTTCTACTGCTTTCCCAGGCCACAACAGAGAGCTGGATCGGAAGAGGAGCAGCCGGGTCTTGAACCGGCACCCATATGGGATGCTGCACTGCAGGCCAGGGCGTTAGCCCTCTGTGCCACAGCGCTGGCCCCACCAACATCTTAAGCTGGGGAGATGCTGCCTGCAGTGATGGCTTCTCCAGATGTGAGCCTCTGTACATAGCTACAACCTTGTCCACAAGGATCGTGTGTGGCAGAACTGTTGAGGCTCCCCACGGGTCACCCAGAACACGTCGGCTTTGGAAGTGAAGGTAAAAGAGGTCAAGAGACTGCTGGAATAGGCATGAACAGAACATGTTAGCCAAATGTACACAAGCAAACGATGCGCCAGCAGTTGATTGAATAGCATCAGTAATTTTGATAATATTAGCTACTGACAGGAACACAGCATTAAGGTTGTAGTAATCCTGCACCTGAGGTGCCTCCCACTACCTTCTCCCCCCAACCCCCACATTTAAGAACAGGCAAGGTCAGGATGTCAAATGGGGAAATGGTGGGGACAGTCACCCCTTTATTAGTTTGGTTTCCTATGAGCTTTTGAAGACCCTGTTGTAACCTGTGTTGGGCCATGTTGACTATTTTAATTAGGGGCCCATGAGGTCTTATTTTATCAAGTCTGCTTCTAAGTGTTGAAGAGTTTACCTTCTGATTTATTGTGTTCCAGGATCTGTGCTCCAACAAGGGATGTCCTACGGTAGTGGGCACAGCTATGATTATAGAAATTTAGGCAAGTCTACTTTTTTTTAAAAAAGATTTATTTTATTTGTTTGAAAGAGTTACAGAGAGAAGTAGAGACAGAGAGGTCTTCCATCCGCTGGTTCACTCCCCACATGGCCTCAACGGCCAGAGCTGCACTGAGCCGAAGCCAGGAGCTTCTTCCAGGTCTCCTACGTGGGTGCAGGGGCCCAAGCAGTTGGGCCATCTTCTACTGCTTTCCCAGGCCATAGCAGAGAGCTGGATCGGAAGTGGAACAGCTGGGACTAGAACTGGCGCCCACATGGGATGCTGGCGCTTCAGGCCAGGGCTTTAATCCACTGCACCACAGCGCCGGCCCTGCAAGTCTACGTTTAAAATGAAACTTGTCTAATTTTTCCTCTACTTTCTGTGTACTCACTTTGTAAGATTATAGGAGGCATACTGTTTAAACTTAATGGAATCCATGGCTGTAACTATAATTTTGAACCCCAACATAGATTAAGTGCAAAGTTTCCTTTTGCTACATTTAGCAGGTGTCTTTAACATTTTAACATCTTGAAAGGCACAAAAGCCAATCACTGCTCTTTTTATTTTTACTCTATAAATTCTAATATAACTTAGTACTTAAGTTTTGGCTTTACAATTGAACCAAATTATGGAACTTTGTTATAATTTATATATTTAATTTATATAAATTAGTATATACTTACATACAGTATTCAATAGCTGTATGTAATTTAGCTGAATACCTGTTGTTGTCTCCCAGTGTATGTGGGGGTTCATTTTTGCTTGTTTATTTTTAAATCTTTAGTTGTCTGAGAGACAGAGAAGAGTGCACGCCCAGCTGCTGATTCATCTCCCAACAGCCAGGGCTGGGCTAGGCCAAGGCTGGGAGCTGGGGGGCAGGAGCCCAACCGCTGGCGCCATCATCGGTGCCTCTCATGGTCTGCAGCATCAGGAGTTCCTCAAGGGCCAGACGCAGAATCAAACACAAGCACCGACTGCAGTGTGGGGTGCAGGTGCCCTGCCTGGCATCCTTCCCGCGAGGCCAGATGCCCGCCCCCTGGGTTTGCTTGAAAGGGTTAAACAATCTAGAATCAGCGTATGTTTGCTGGGCCTGGCATTTGTTCAGCACACAGGTTTAAATGTCCTTTTCTTACCTCCCCTCCTGAGGTGGGTTCACAGGCACCTAAAGCAACAATGTTGTTGTTTTTTTTCCTTTTTGTTGGTTTTTTTAGGCTTTTAGCTGCCTGGAACCTCAGCCTTTAATTTCCGTCCTTGAAGTGCCTACCTAAAATCTCAAAGCTGCCCAAAGAACTTAATGTTTCCTTTAAGGTTATTTTTCAAATTCTCACAACCAGAATGCAGACATTGAGAAGTGGGCCAGTGTAGTCTCAGCAGGCTGAGTTCGAATCCAGAGCTGCGTTAACATGTAGCCCTTGTGACAGGCCCACAGGGAGACTGGGGAGGCTCACTGGTGCGGCGGTAACCATCCTGTATTTATTTTTTCCACGTGCATCTTTCTCGTCACATTGCTTACTTTCTGCACCTCTCAAGTCTTGTGGCCTTGTTATTGTGTCTTTTGTCAATGCCTTTTACAGGGAAGGCTTTATGCTCTAATGCAGTCTATTTAAAGCAGTGCCTGCCCAGCACAAAGGTAGGCTCCCAGAAAATGCTATGTGATAAGTGCCTTGGGTCTTCCTAGATCTTCAGCAACAGGCTCTAATGCACCTGACTGGTCCAACACTAATGAACACACTTTCCAAGCACCAGTGACCTTCAAAGTCATGGTTGTAACCTTTTTTTTTTTTTTTAAAGAATTATTTATTTTTGTTTATTTATTTGAAGGGCAAGCAAACAGACGGGGAGAGACAGAAAGAGATCTTTCATCTGCTGGTTCACTCGCCTAAATGGCCCCAAGAGCCAAGGTTAAGCCAGGACGAAGCCAGGAATTCCAACCAGGTCTCCCACAAGGGTGGCAGGGCCCAAATACTTGAGTATTAGCAGAGAGCCGACTTGGAAGCGGAACAACAGACTCACACCAGCAGTCTGGTGTTGCATGCAGCAGCTTAAGCCGCGTGCCCCAGCGCTGGCCCCAGGGAAAGCGAGAGCCGCTGTACCTCGCCAGGGGACCCGGTACTAGAGGTGACGCTGAGGACTCAGGGAGTCTGGGCTCACTGAGCAGAGCCCCACCTCTCCACCAGGCGAGGTGCCTTGTGTCAGTTCGAGTCCCGGCTGCTCCACTTCCGATCCAGCTCTCTGCTGTGGCCTGGGAAAGCAGTGGAAGATGGCCCAAGTGCTTGGGCCCCTGCACCCACGTGGGAGACCTGGAAACAAGCTTCAGGCTCCTGGCTTTGGATTGGCCCAGCTCCAGCCATTGTGGCCATTTAAGGAGTGAACCAGCGGGTGGGATGATCTCTCTCTCTGCCTCTGCAACTCTGCCTTTCAAATAAATAAATCTTTACAAAAAAAATTAATAAACCACATGCTGGGCGTGAAAACCCAGAGTCATACGCTAATGGAACCAAGAGGTTAGCGACAACCCAGGATGGTGTTCAGGATGTGGACCTCGCGGGAGGCCCGTAGGTCTCTGGGGACGCACCTGCAGCAGGTGGTTCTCCCCAGGGCTCCCTGTGTCAGCACTTTCTCTACTGCCGGCGTGCCTGTGATCTGTCCCCTCCACGCTCTACCATTGCTGGTGCAGCTGCACCATCCTGGATGTGCGCCTCCGAACTGAGCTGAATGAGCCTTATCCTCTGGACAGTGTGTTGCCATGGGTACTTCGTTATAGTAACAAAAAGCTAATCTAGTGCTCATCACATAATTAGCACTCACCCAGTAAGATTCTGTTAAAAACCACACCCACAGTCAACACTGCTCTAATCTCCCACTAAAGGCTATAGTATGGCTAAAACAAATTCTTCAAGAAGTAGTAACACTTTTTTCAAAAGTCACAGAGAGTTCATTATATACAAAATAATTTTTATTAGAGACCAAAAATTTTATTAATACTATTTTTACTTCTTTGACAGCTTTAATTTTCAACAGTGTACAATTTACTGGAACCACTAGATGGCTAGATATTTGCACATAACCATTAGTCAAAAATAATTTCTAGGGCCCGGCACTGTGGCGTAGCAGGTAAAGCTGCTGTCTGCAGTGCCGGCATCCCATGTGGGCACCGGTTGGAGTCCCAGCTGCTCCACTTCCGGTCCAGCTCTCTGCTGTGACCTGAGAAAGCAGTAGAAGATGGCACAAGTCCTTGGGGCCCTGCATCCACGTGGGAGACCCGGAGGAAGCTCCTGGCTCCTGGCTTCGGATCAACTCAGCTCTGGCAGTTGCAGCCAATTGGGGAGTGAACCAGTGGGTGGAAGACTCTCTCTCTCTCTCTCTCTCTCTCTGGCTCTCCTTCTCTCTGTGTAACTCTGAGTTTCAAATAAATAAATACATAAATAAATCTTAAAAAAAAGAAAGGTAGAGTTACACAGAGAGGAGAGAGGTCTTCCATCTGGTAGTTCATTCCCCATATGGCTGCAAAGGCCAGGGCTGTGCCAGGAGTCAGGAGCTGCACCCAGGTCTTCCATGTGGGTGCAACAGCCCAGGAACTTGGGGCATCTTCAGTTGCTTTCCCAGGTGTATTAGGTGGGAACTGGATTGGAAGTGGAGCAGCCAGGATTTATTAAGATTTATTTATTTGAAAGAGTTACTGGCCGGTGCCGCGGCTCAATAGGCTAATCCTCCGCCTGCGGCACCAGCACCCCGGGGTTCTAGTCCCAGTCGGGGCGCTGAATTCTGTCCCGGTTGCCCCTCTTCCAGTCCAGCTCTCTGCTGTGGCCCGGGAAGTGCAGTGAAGGATGTGCAACTGTGCGGCTGGGGCCGTCCCTCACCTTGACCCCACTATGCCGATCACTCATACAGAGCGGGGCATGCAGGGGCAGCCGCAAGCCTAAATCTAGGCTTTTTGATTCTATTTTTCCTGGAACATCTTGAACCTTTTTTTTTTTTTTTTTTTGGACAGGTAGAGTTAGACAGTGAGAGAGAGAGACAGAGAGAAAGATCTTCCTTCCGTTGGTTCACCCCCCAAATGGCCGCTACGGCCGGCACTGCGCCCATCCAAAGCCAAAAACCAGGTGCTTCCTCCTGGTCTCCCATGCGGGTGCAGGGCGCAAGCACTTGGGCCATCCTCCACTGCCTTCCCGGGCCAGAGCAGAGAGCTAGACTGGAAGAGGAGCAACTGGGACAGAATCTGGCACCCCAACTGGGACTAGAACTCAGGGTGCTGGTGCCGCAGGCAGAGGATTAGCCAAGTGAGCCATGGCGCCAGCCTCCTGGAACCTTTTGATCTACCCTGGTACCTGCTGGTGCCATCCTCTTTGGGCAACACAGTGTGCAAAGCTGATCTTTCTGACCCCAGAAGATCACCTTCCAATACCCTGGCGTGAAGCCCTGTCGGAGCCCAAGCTCTCATTAAACTGTATGCAAACGGACACGAGAACCCAGTCTGTAAGTGCAGCCTTGGGAGTGGAGAGCTCTTGTGAGGAGCTGGACTTTAAATGGAGCAGCTGGGACTCAAATCGCAGCCCGCCAGGAATGCTGATGTCACAGCTGGTGGCTTTACAGGCTTGCCACAAAGCTGGTCCCCCATCCCTTGCTTTTTTAAAGGTAAAGTTGTACGAATCCACTAGGGAGGGCGGCTGTGCATGCTGCTTTTTGCTGGGAAGAGAAAAATGGTGAATTTTTTTCCCCAGTCCCTATTGTGCACCTATTTGAGTGTCACAACTTTTATTAACAGTAATTTTGCGGCGCCGGCACACCGGGTTCTAGTCCCGGTTGGGGCGCCGGATTCTGTCCCGGTTGCCCCTCTTCCAGGCCAGCTCTCTGCTATGGCCAGGGAGTGCAGTGGAGGATGGCCCAGGTGCTTGGGCCCTGCACCCCATGGGAGACCAGGAAAAGCACCTGGATCCTGGCTCCTGCCATCGGATCAGCGCGGTGCGCCGGCTGCAGCGGCGGCCATTGGAGGGTGAACCAATGGCAAAGGAAGACCTTTCTCTCTGTCTCTCTCACTGTCCACTCTGCCTGTCAAAAAAAAAAAAAAAAAAAAAAAACAGTAATTTTGAGGGTCGGCACTGTCAGCAGGTTGAAGCCCTGGCCTGAAGCACTGGTATCCCATATGGGAGCCAGCTTGAGTCCTGGCTGCTCCACTTCCGATCCAGCTCTCTGCTGTGGCCTGGGAAAGCAGTAGAAATGGTTCAAGCCCTTGGGCCCTTGCACCTGCGTGGGAGACATGGAAGAAGCTCCTGGCTCCTGGCTTCGGATTGGCACAGCTCTGGCCATTGTGGCCAACTGGGGAGTGAACCAGCGGATGGAAGACCTCTCTCTCTCTCTCTCTCTCTGTAATTATTTCAAATAAATTTAATAAAAGATTTATTTTATTTATTTGAAAAGCATAGCTACAGAGAGACAGAGGAATAGAGAGAGAGAGAAAGAGAGAGAGAGAGAGATCTTCTGTCCATTGGTTCATTTCCCAAATGGGCACAACAACCACAGCTATGCCTATCCGAAGCCGGGAGCCAAGAGTTTCTTCAAAGCCAAGCACTGGTCACAGAAGCCAGAACAAGCAAGTTTAACCTTACCAAGGAGGGCACTGAACACATTTCCCCAGCACTCGGTGTAAGCAGTCCTCATAGCTAGCATTCTTACAAGGCTGGCTTTTGAGTGGATGGTAGTTGTGCAACTGGTTAGAAACAGAGAGGACAGAAAGAATGACTGGAAATCATCCAGAGACAAAACAGAGCAACTCAGGTCAGGCCGCAGCTCGTGTCCAATCCTATGGGGGCACTCATTTGATGCAGTCGTTAGGTAGCCCCAGTAAGATGCCTGCAGCCTGTATCAGAGTGGCAGGTTCTGGGGCCTGTGCTGATGTGGACCAGGTAAAGCCGCCGCCTGCAGTGCCGGCATCCTCTATGGGCACCGGTTCAAGTCCCGGCTGCTCCACTTCCAATCCTATCTCTGCTGTGGCCTGGGAAAGCAGTGGAAGTTGGCCCAAGTCCTTGGGCCCCTGCTCCAACATGGGAGACCCAGAAGAAGCTCTTGGCTTCTAGCTTTTAATCAGCACAGCTCTGGCAATTTTGGTCATTTGGGGAGTGAATCAGCAGATGGAAAACCTCTTTCTCTCTCTCTCTCTCTCTCTCTCTGCTTCTGCCTCTCTTTAACTCTGCCTTTCAAATAAATAAATAAATAAATATTTTTTAAAAAGTGATGGAAAAGCTCTATCTCCCTGTCTTTGTAACCAATTTTTCAAATGAAATTGCAAGTAAGTGAAATGTTTAAAAATAATAACAAAATATGGCACAATTACTGTGGCACACAGGTTAAGCGTCGAGGAGCGAGCTGCAGGGGACATTTGACGCTGTTGGCTCTAGGGGAGAAGTGACCTTTCTGAGAAGCTCCATCCTGAGCCAAGTGCTCTGTTGTCCCAGCCCCAGGGTCACCTCGGCTTTCCAGCCACATCCTCCTCCCGCCTCTTCTGCCTCCCAATGCACTAATCCCCCTAAATGCAGAGAGAAAAATCACAGGAGGCCTCAAGGTCATGTCTACACTGCCAAAGGGAGCCAACATGCTGTCCAGAACACTGACGCGTGCCTGCGTTTCAGCCCGGGGCTGAGGGTGGGAGCATTGTAGCTGCAGAGAACCTGGGTCAGGCTCTCACTAGCTGGATCCTTCCTCCAGCCTCCTTCTCACCCTATGGAAGCTCATGACGTCCTGGGCCTTTCTTGCTTCCCATTACTCCAGCCTGGCCCCTTCTCCTGGCACCCTCTTCTTCCTCAGTGAACAGGGCCCCCTGGGCGGTTTGAAGTGCCCCGTGCCTCCATCAGCACCCACAGGCGGTGGCGGGAGAGAGGCATCTCCCCAGACTGAGTTGTCCCGAGCCCTTCCGGCCCCCGAGGCTGCAGCCCTACAGGCCCACGCACCGGGTCAGCCAGGGATGGTGCTGCTCTGCCTAGACCCTCCAGAGAGCTCCCCCAGCCTCCGATGTAGGAGCACAGTGTGTTGGAGGCAAAAAGATGAGGGTGTCCATGGAAACACTACCAGAAGCGAGCCCGAGACAGCTGCTTGTGCTCTTATCTGGAACCCGGTGAGCAGCAAGACGAGTAACTTAATATCGGGTTATAACCATGAATAAAACCCCACATGTGAGTGCATCCTCATACAAACAGATAACTGCATAAGCAGACGGATGGAGAAGAGACAAATACTCCTGAGAGAGAACCCAAGTAGTCAATGGCTGACTCCACTCCAGCAGGGGGAGCTACTGCCCCTCCCTGGCAGACGTGAACAGTGCTCTGGTGATAACCCGTGGTCAGCCACAGCTGTCATGCACCTGGATGCCAGGTGACAAGAAGCGACCTGATTTCTTTGGTTTTCTTTCCAAACTCTCCAACCCCAGTCCAAGCTACAAGAAGAGCCCCTGACAAGCTCTGTGTAGGGGACATTGGGTCATCCCTGGCCAGGCCTCCCCTAGAGTGGCAAGGTCAGAAAACCCAGGACAGGCTGAGAAAGCTCCCAGCCCCGAGGACAGGTGGACAACGGGCAGCTGGCACTCAGCTCTGGGTGCTTCTTTGCCAAAAGCAGTTGCCGGATGTGAATCCTGTTTGGCACAGGGTTCTCCCTGGGCTCGAAATAATTGTGTGTCTTTTCTGCTCTGATGCTCAGCAAACCGTATTCTGTCATTGTTGGTGATAGAGTGCCTCCAGCCAAAACAAAACAAAAGTGCTTAATCTTGAATTCATTTGGAAGGCAGAGTCACAGAGAGGCAGAGAGAGAGAGAGAGAGAGAGAGAGAGAGAGAGAGAGAAGAATTTCAGTCCGTTGGTTCACTCCCCAAATGGCTGCAATGGCAGCTGGGCCTCCTCTGGGTCTCCCATTTGGGTGCAGGGGCCCAAGCACTTGGGTCATCTTCCACTGCTTTCCCAGGCCATTAGCAGAGAGCTGGATGGGAAGTAGAGCAGCCGGGACTGGTACTGGCGCCCACATGGGATACCAGCACAGCAGGCAGCAGCTTTACCGGTTAAGCCACAACACGGACCCTGATTTTGACATATTGTGACATCTAAAACCTGCACTTTTAAAAATTAATGTGAGTGGCTGGCTTGTGGCTCAGTGGCTGTAAAGCCCTGGCCTGCAGTGCTGGCATCCCATATAATTGCTGGCCAAGTCTGGCTCTTCCACTTCCAATCCAGCTCCCTGCTATGGCCTAGGAAATCAGTAGAAGATGGCCCAAGTCCTTGGGCCCCTGCACCTGCGTGGGAGACCCAGAAGAAGTTCTTGGTTTCTGGCTTCTAATCAGCACAGCTCCGGCCATTTTGGTCATTTGGGGAGTGAATCAGCGGATAGAAGACCTATCTCTCTCTCTTTTTTTCTCTCTCCCTAACTCTGTCTTTCAAATAAATAAAACAAGTCTTTTTTTTTTTAATTAATGTGAGGCAATATCTACACATTCACAAAAGACCTTCAAAAACGTAATGGAAGATTCATTTTATGGAAAAGTCATATGTGACTTTTGAAATTTTTGAAGTGAAATAAGCTTACTGTGTTTTTTTTTTTAAGATTTATTTATTTATTTAAAAGTCAGAATTACAGAGAGGAGAGGCAGAGGGAGAGAGAGAGAGAGGTCTTCGATCTGCTGGTTCACTCCTCAACTGGCCCCAATAGCCAGAGCTGTGCCGGTCCAAAGGCAGGAGCCAGGAGCTTCTTCCTGGTCTCCGACGTGGGTGCAAGGGCCCAAGGACTTGGGCCATCTTCTGCTGCCTTCCCAGGCCATAGCAGAGAGCTGGATTGGAAGTGGAGCAGCCAGGTCTCAAGCTGGCTGCACCAGCCCCAGCTTACTATTTTTAAAAAGGAATTATTGGGGCTGGCCCAGTGGCCCAGTGGGTTAATGCCCTTCCCTGAGGCACCAGCATCCCATATGGGCACCGGTTCTAGTCCCAGCTGCTCCTCTTTTTTTTTTTTTTTTTTTGACAGGCAGAGTGGATAGTGAGAGAGAGAGACAGAGAGAAAGGTCTTCCTCTTGCCATTGGTTCACCCTCCAATGGCCAGCACGGCTGGCGTGCTGTGGCCGGAGCACCGCGCTGATCCGAAGGCAGGAGCCAGGTGCTTCTCCTGGTCTCCCATGGGGTGCAGGGCCCAAGCACTTGGGCCATTCTCCACTGTCTTCCCGGGCCACAGCACAGAGCTGGCCTGGAAGAGGGGCAACCGGAAAAGAATCTGGCGCCCCGACCGGGACTAGAACCCAGTGTGCCGGCGCTGCTAGGTGGAGGATTAGCCTATTGAGCCGCGGCGCCGGCCAGCTGCTCCTCTTTTGATCCAGCTCTCTGCTATGGCCTGGGAAAGCAGTAGAAGATATCCCATGTCCTTGGTCCCCTGCACCCATGTGCAAGGCACAGAAGAAGCTCCTGGCTCCTGTCTTTGGATCGGCACAGCTCCAGCCATTGTGCCCATCTGGGGAGTGAACCAGCGGATGGAAGACCTCTCTCTCTGTCTCTGCCTCTCCTCTCTCTGTGTAACTCTGACTTTCAAATAAATAAATAAATCTTTAAAAAAGGGAATTATTTATTTATTCAAAAGGTAGAGTGACAGTGAAAGAGAGAGACAAATCCTTCAATTACTGGTTGATTCCCCAAAACTGCTTGAGGTCCAGTTCTATGCCAAGCCAAGGTCAGGAACCAGAATTCCAACTGGGGCTCTGATGCGGGAGCAGTGGCCCACATATTGGGGCCGTCTTCCACTGCTTTCCCAGGCCTGTTAGCAGAGAGCTGGATCCGAAGCTGAGCAGCTGGGACTCAAACCGGCTCTCCACTATGGGATGCCATCATTGCAAGTGGCTGCTTACCCTGCTGTAGCACCACCGTGGCCCCTACACTTTAAATGCTAATTTCCATAAACTTATTGAAGTTCTCTCCTACCGATGTGAACTTGTCCTTGTTTAGAGACTTCGGAGAAGCAGGCCACGCCCTCAGCTCCTCTGACAGCCCTCATGTTCCTGGAGCTCCCATCCCTCCACAAGGGAGGGAAACCATGAAGAACTGAAGACAGGGGAGGGCGAGCCCGAGCGCGCAGGGGCGAGTGTGCGCTGGGCTGAGCCTTGCTGTCGCTCCTACAGAATGTCTGGGACCGGGGAATTCACAGGGGGAAGAGTCTGACTTGGGCTCCTGGGCTGCACCCTGGGGAGCCCCAAGCACATCAGCGCTCCCCACCAGGCCCTCTTGCTGCTCCTGGCCACAGTGGACAGCGGAAGGCAAGCATGTGCAGGTGGACGAGAGCAGAGCAAGCCAAGGAAGCGGAACTCGCCTTAGCACAAGCTTCCCTCTACCAGCCCAGTCCTGCCACAGCAAGAACTCACGTGCGGGGCAGGTGCTGGGGCACAGCGGGTTCCACTGCTGCTTAGGATGTGGGCATCCCAGATCAGAACACCTAGAGTCCTGTCCCACTGCTGCTTCCTGGCCAGCTTCCGGCCAGCCCCTGTGTGGGGGAGGTGAACTTGCAGCTGCAAGACTTCCCTCACCATATGGGTGCCGGTTCTAGACCCAGCCATTCCTCTTCTGATCTAGCTCTCTGCTATGGCCTGGGAGAGCAGTAGAAGATGGCCCAGGTCCTTGGGCCCCTGCACCCACATGCGAGACCCTGAAGAAGCTCCTGGCTTCGGATCAACGCAGCTCCGGCTGTTGTGGCCATCTGGGGAGTGAACCAGTGGGTGGAAGACCTCTTGCTCTCTCTCTGACTCTGTCAATGCTTCTCTGCAACTGTGGCTTTCAAATAAATTTTAAAAGAAAAAATGGAAGGAGGCCCTCGAGGGAGGGAGACTGGGGCAGGAGGTGGCAGAGGCAGCAGGGTGGGAGAGGGTGTGTGCGGGGAAGCCAGGGACAGAAGGGAGCTGGGCACCCCTGGGGCATCTGCTGTGGAGCGCAGGCGCTGGAAGAGATGGAGAAGCTGGGCACCACCCCTGCCTTTTGACAAGGCTGCACTTCTCTGTGTGTCCCGGTTCTGTTCTCCCCACGGGAAGACAAGGACCTGGGTGTCTCTCCCAACCCAGCCCAGGCCCTCTAGCCCCAAAGAACAAAATGCGGTCAAATGCCAAGTAGGTGTTTAGAGACAACTGGTCTACCCCGTGCTCCCTGGACTTGAGGGCTGTGAGTGCAGGAGAGAAGCAGAGGACCTGCGCTCCGGCCTGCCCGCCACACTGGCACTGGGTGTCCTGCAGTTCCCATAGTCACAGCAGCCGGTCGTCAGGGTCCCAGCCAAGGTGCGAGAGGCTGAGCTGGCCCAGGGCTCCAGAGGCCCTGTGTGGTGCTTTCTCCCCTTGCCCAGGCAGGGTTTCCACTGGTTCTGCGCCTTCCCTGCACCCTGGCATGGGTGCGTGTCAGGTCCCCGGAAAGAGAGGGAGAAGGAGCCAACCCCTGTGTTAACCCAGGGCTGGACTCGGCCAACATCAACACACACCCACGTGCATCCTCTGCAACTGCAGGTCATGCAAGCTGTGGCCTGGGAGGGGCGGGGAGGGAACACACCCACACTGGGGGAGGACAGGCCCCTCCTGCCCTACTGACGGCCCGGAGCAGGTATAAAAGGGCCCCGCGGTCAGAGCGGCTGTCCCTGCACCATGAAGCCTGCTGCTTGCCTGGCACTGCTCGGCTCTGCCTGGCTCCTGATCTCTCTTGCCAGTGGGTGCCAGCCACGGGCGCCTGGGCTGGGGGTGCTCTGGGGGCAGGGGCCAGCTTTCCAGGGCAGTGCTGGCTCCCAGGGCGGATGAAGGGGCGCACCTGCTGTGACCCATGCCTTCTGTTTCTCTTCAGGTTGTGACATCTGCCCAGCTGTGCAGACAGCTGTTTATGAATTTCTGTCAGGACCCTCTGATGAGTATATTTCCTATGTGCAAAATTACCAAAGTGACCCGCTAGTGCTGCAAAATGCCCTGGCGCTGAAGCAGTGCGTTGATGGGAAACTGACAGAGGAGGATAAGGGGCATGCGATCAGTGCCGTGGTGAGTCCAGCCAGGCCTGGCCCGACACCGGCTCCTTCCGGGGCCCTGGGGAGGGGCACTGTTCGTGCCCACCACAGCCGGGCCTGGGAATCTGTGGGAAGAACCTCCAGATGAGGATGCAGAGTTGTGGGCCGCCCCCCGCGGTGCGAGAAAGGACAGGGAGGGCGACTGCTTGGACCCGGAGCCCTGGGCTCCATGGCTGTTCAGCTCCCCCAGGCAGGCCCGAGACCCTCCAGGGCCGCTGTCCCCACGGCAGCCCCGCTTGTGTCAGACCTCAGCTCTGGCCTCCCTGACCACAACCTGTCCAGCGCCCGAGCCCGAATCTTCTTCAAGATGTTGCCTTGGGTGCTGCCTGCCTTCGAATCTCACTTCCTCACCCTGACCCCTCGGGTGCCCTCCTCCACCCCCAGACCTCATGTTTCCTTCTCCCTGGACCCCTAAGGGCCATCTGGGGCTCCCGAGCCTGGAACCAGGCCTCCAACAGCCCCTCCTGTCCTCCCAGGCCTGGCGACACCTGGGGAAGAGCAGAGGGAACCCTGACTACAGGTGCAGCGTGGGCGGGATGGGCACTAGGTTGAAAGCTTACGAGAGATAGACAGGGCCAGGGGACTGGGGTCAGTGCATTCCTGAAGGCCCCTAGTGCCCCTGCCGCCTTGCCAGGCCTTCTGTGTAGCCCCTGCCTGTCCCAGCCTCACCTGCACCCCCCACAGAGAACCTCCCCCTCATTCCTCATCAAGGGAGGGATTTTTACGAGAGATTCCCAGGCACCCGGGTGCAGGAGAGCATCTGCCTTTAGCTGCCCAGATCCAGTGCCAGGCTACAGCTCCTCCCCAGGAAGTGCCCTGTGCCTGCGCCCTGCAGGTGTCTCTAGGCCCCGGCCTCACCAGGTGTCCCGACTTCTCTTTGCAGAATAAAATCTTCTCAGATCCTCTTTGTTAAGGGAGCCCTCCCGGCCAGAAGACCCAGGGCCACCCCGCGCCTACGTGGTCAGCAGGTGCAGCCCAGGCGCTGCCGGCCTCTCATTGAAGGAGGCAACAATAAAAGCTCACATTGCACAGAGTCTGCTCAGTGCTGGACCGGACACCGGGCGTGGGTGTGGGAGGCGGGCGGTGCAGCGGGGCCGGCTGCCGTGACTGCCAGTGGTGGCTGGATCCAGGGCTGTCTGTGTTGTTCCTGCAGGGGTGCAGTGTGGGGCGGGGCAGGTGGGGGTGCGATCTCTGTCACCGTGGCCACGATCCGCAGGACACACGCATCACAACCAGGCGTAGCCGGCCAGCCACCTTCAGAGCAGCAGTGAGTCCCAGCGTCACCGTGAGCACACTGCGGCTCAGAGCCGGGGCACGTGCCCAACACTGCACAGCAGCTGCCACTCTGCTGCCCTGCCCTCTGCAGGGAGACCAGCTTGGATGCTCAGTGTGAGGCCGTGCATGGTGGCAGTGGTGCCCACCTGTAGATGCATATGAGACCTCCCACCTCCAGGCCCAAGGGACATAAGGGGTGGGAAGGGTCCCTGACTGGACAAAAAGACCTAAAGCCCAGAGGGCATGAACGCCCCTGGCCATGATCCAGAAATCCTCTCTTGTGCCTCAGCTGGTCCCAGTGCCAACCCCCAACTGTGGACGCAGCTGTGACCCCGCAAACACACCCCGCGTGGGGTCTCCCGCACAGTGGGCCCAGGGTCTGGGTGTCTGTGGTGGCTCAGCCCTGTGGTCATGATGCTGCCGCCTGACTCAGGCCCCCCGCACGCCTGTCTGTGCCCTCTGGGCCTGGATCTGCCACCTGCCCCCTGCTCTGTCACAACTCACTGAGGGCACTCGGAACAGGGCTGTCTCGGGAGGAGCATCTGTGACATCCTGGTGACCAAGGAGCTGCTGGGAGGCCCAGACAGGGTGGAGTGGCTGCTCCTGTCCCAGGGGGCTTGCTGGGGGGTGGGGCAGGGTGGGCTGATCCTTTTCCTGTTTCTCCCACACTTGTACCTGGGCTGCCTTCACAGAGAGAAGAGGTCGGGGTGGGCGATCTAGGCAGTGGTGAAGTCCCAGATTGGGGCGCCCACATCCCCAGTCAGAGGGCCTGGTTCTATTCCAAGCTCCTTTGCTGCCATTCCAGCTCCCCGCTAATGCACACTCGGGGGTTCAGGTGGCACCTGCAGGTGGTGGTCCAAGCACTGGGGTTCCATCACCCGCAAGGGAGGGAGACCCAGATGCATTTCCTGCCTTTGGCCTGGCCCAGCCCTGATTCTGGGAGCCCAGCACTCACCCCTTCCCAGGGCACCACCCCATCTCACCTAGCAACCTCCTACTCTGCCCGCCTCTTAAAGGTCCCACACCCCTCTTGGTGCCACAAACTCTGTCTAAAGCACTTACCCCAGGGGAGACCTGCTCTTTGTGCTCACTGAGCTCCCTCCACAGAAGAGCAATGGGGGACCCCTGCCTCTGCAGGAGTGAAAGGGAGCCCAGGGGACAGGAGGGCTTGGGGAGCAGAGACGCCCTCGTTACCCCACCTGTGGGACCCTGGGGCTGTGTCCCACTACACCCCATCCAACAGATGCAAATCTATGCACAGTGAGGACACAGGCGACACCAGGTGTCTCCGTCCGCTCTCTGCTGCAGTGACAGAATCCCACAGACTGGGGCGATGTCCAAGCCACACGAGCTGATTGGCTCACGTCTCTGGAGGGCCTTCGTGCTGCATCCAACATGGTGGCCAACATCCCATGGGGGTGCAGGGAGAGGCGGGTAGAGTCAAAGATGTAGAGAGAAAGAGGGAGAGAAGTAGAGGAACTTGCTTTTATTTTGAACTTTAATTTTTATTGTTTAAAAATTTATTTATATTATATTAAGGCCTTAGCCACTGGCCACTGCAGGCCTCTGGTGAGGGGAACAGTGGATGGAAGCAACCACCCCCCAAGATCCATGAATTAAACATTTGTAGCAACACCTTGATAGGAAACATTTGTAGCAACAACAATGGGAACTCACCCCTGTGCACCCTAAGCCACCCCAGGAGGCCAGCGTCAGTCCATGCAAGAGCTGGGTTGGGGCCCATGCACCCATGCTCCTTGGACTCGGACTCTGGGGAACAAACCTCCCCCCCAGTGAAGGAAAATGCAATGTGGAGAACACTAAGCCTAGGCATCTGGAGTTTGAACTCAGGCAGAGAAAGGAAAATGCATGGGTGTCTTCCACCCAATTAGGAACATTTGACTGCTGAAGCTGAGTGGTCCCCATTCAGCACTGGCTGTGTTATTTTACAGCACTTTGTGAATCTCCAAAAGAGTTTACAATGCAATTTAAAAGCAGAGACGCTGAGTGGGGAGGGGAATAAAAGAATCAGTTAAAACCCAAGTGTTGCTGGACAGCATCTCTGGACACGACACAGCGGTGCACTCATTCATACTCCGCAGAGGAGGCCAGCAGGTGTGTGGGTGACCAGGGCCCTGGGCCCTGTGGTCTCCATGCCAGGGCAGGGGAAGTGGGCAGAGAGGCAGAGCAGTGGGCCCTTGAAGGGAAAAGAACCGACTGTGGCCCCAAGGTGGCAGCCTAGGGGCAGTGTGGGGCCCAGGACCAAGGAGGTGCTGGGGGAGGGCTGAGCCACTTTCCCAGGGGGAGCAACCTTGCGATCAGCACCCCGGGGAGCCGCGGGCCTGTGGCTACTCCTGCCTGCAGCCTGACGGGTGCTGTCCCTGTCCTGATGGTCAGCAGCAGCCCGGTGTTACCAGCATGCGGCTCAGGTGCTGGTGCCCAGGAGTTCTCAGTGCTCTGTGCCTGAAGCCCTGGCCCGTGTCCAGGACAGGGCCCTGGTTCCCGCTCTGGACAGGCTGGGCCACGCTGGCTTGAGGTGCTCAGCGGGAGGCTCCCCTGCCCTCCATCCCAGAGGACCCCTGTGTCCACCTCCTACAACTCCAGGGAAGAAGGGCTGGAACAGAGCAGGAGGGGCAGCAGAGGGTGGCAGTGCTGGGGTGGGGCCTGTGGTAGGACAGGAGGCTGCACCCCCGGGAGTCTCAGTTCAGGTCATGGCAGGGGCAGCCCCGGAGTGTGGGGACAGGTCTATGTGGGGCTCCCTATGCGACCTTGTGTTCTAAGAAAGAGGCCTTCACAGTTGGGCTGTAATACAATTGCAGAGGCAGAAAGGAGGGGCAGGAGGTGCCGGTTGCCTGAGACTTGGGACCGTTACGGCAGGTGGCAGAGGGCCCTGGCACCCCTGGTTCCGGGGCAGTTCTGCCAGAGCCCTGCCCTCTTCACCTGGGCCCTGGGGAGAACACAGGCCCCACTTGTGGTGACCTTTAATGAAGCCAGGCCTGAGGACCCTGAGCCCTGCCACAGCAGAGCCACTAGGGATTGGCTGGCAGGCTTCTGTGATGTCACAGTCACTGAGATGCGCACTCTGGGCTGGGAGGCGACCAGAGGCCAGTAGTGCGTCTACTGCCCAACTGACCAGTTGGTAGTGTAGGCAGCAGGCACATTTAAGAGAATCACATGGATTCACGATGGAGGTGAGTGGCACTTGCTCTAACGAGCTGTGGCGTGGGGAAGGTCCCACCATGGGGGCAGCCCTGGTCTCCCACACCGGATTCCATGGGCGATGTGGTGGAGCTCTGAGTGCTGCCCCTGTGTGCAGAGCGTGTACACAGTCGTCTCATTCCTCCCGCTCTGCTGGTCACCAGTGTTGAATGGGCCTTGGTGTGAGTCTGAGTCTGGACACGGGTTCAAGACTAGGTGTCGGGTCAGCTGGTATCAGGTGGGCAGGGAGGCCGGCTCTGAGAGCCCCAGAGATGCGGGAGCTGAGAGCAGGCCAGGGAGCCCTGTAGACTTGGGCCCCCTGGAGGACACGTGGCTGCCAGCCTGGGGGAGGAGCATCCTTTCCAAGGGCAGGGGAGGCAAGGTGGGGGCTGTCCTTCCCCAACCGTCCGTAGTCAATGAGCTCTGCACAAGTCATAATCCAAGGACCCGGCCACCAGGTGCCCGCCTGCCTGGCTGTGTGGCTGCCCCACCTCTGACCAGGGGGACAGCCCTCAAAGCAGCATTCCTGTGGGCTCCCCAGTGCTGGCTCCCATGTGCGTGTGTGTCTTACAGATTGGATATGAACGCCCTGAGGTCCCGGAGGGCCCAGGAGCGAGCAGAGCTCATCAATAAATATGAGCAGGTACTGGCCAGGGTGCTGGGGGAGGAGGTGGGGCCCTGCCTCAAGGACTGTGCCTGTGAGAGCCAGACCCCGCCTCCCTGGGGACACGGGGGAGGGGGCAGGTGGACAGCTCCCCCAGTGACTTCTCATCCGGGTCCCCTCTCGGCTGCAGGGACGCCGAGGAGCGGCACTGTTGGTGCCCGAAGAAGAGGACGATGAGGGCGGCTGCCTCGTCCCAGACAGGCTTGGGTTCCTGCAGTGAGTCCTCCACACCCCAGCTCACCCCAGGGCGGGACTGGGGTCAGAAACCCCAACATGAGGCGGCACACCTGTCCCCGGCCCCGACCTTGAGCCCAGCTGTGGTCACAGGCAGTCACTGGTCAGCATTTGGGGGCAGGAGTCGGACGTGGAGGCTGTTCCCACAGATGTCGGGGAGAGAGGCCCCGTTGCTGGAGGGTGGGCTCCGGTGACCTGGAGGGATGGAGCCATCTCGGGCCATCTCTGGCATGACTCAGCAGCCCACCTTAGCACGGGGATAAGGGCTTCTGCCTCCATGTTGTGCCAGAACCTGGAGAATAAGCAGGAGCAGAGTGGTGGAGAGATGGCCAGGGTCCGGGCTGACAGAGGAGGGGGTGAGGTGGGGCGCATGACCTTAGGAGGCCAGGGCACGGGGGGAGGGTGGGCAGTGGGGGACCCTGAGGGGTGTGGGGGTCCCAGGTACCTCGAGCCCCAGGTGCACACTCACAGCACTGAGCATCTCTCAGGCAGGTCACTCAGACTCGGTCAGTTCCAGGGTGACGTCCTGGGCAGAGCTGATGTGGGATATAGCTGCCTCAGCCCTGGGCAGTCTGGCCCTGCTCAGGACAGCCAGCCCCCAACCGCTGTTGGGGGCTGCCACACACCCACGAAGGTGGACCTCTGACAGGCCTGGAGCCCCCCACTGGCAGCAAGGGCCCCTGCCTGGCCCTAGGCTCCCTGTGCTCATGGTCACCAGCCCCTCCCTCCCCATCTCAGTCCCCTGGGCTGAGAGGATGAAGCTGGTCCTTCCCTGGCCCACTAGGGAGGTCGCGGTGCCTGTTGTGGTCCTGTCCTCACCTCTCCGCCTCCCTTGCTTTCCAGTGAGCAGAAGCTGCCCCAAGACAGCACCCCGGGGGCAAAGGTAAGGACAAGTCCTTGGCCATGGGCCAGTCATCTGGAAGCAGAGCTGGGCAGAGGGGGCACGTGGGGCTCGGCAGTGGTGAGTGGGAGCGCCATAAGGTCCCGCGATGCGGTACTTATACGGCACCTGCTGACATCTTACCACACTCACCTGTCCCAGAAGTGAGCCGCAGCTCAGGGGTGTCTGCTGTCGGCCGCCCTGACTCATTGGCATGGTTGGGAGTGACCTGGCTGGAGCTCAGGGGCTCTCCTTGACGAAGGGGCAGCTCGGGTCAGAGGCCAGGCCACCGATGCTCCCCCAGACAGAAGATCTGGGGCTCACGGTCTGTGCCTTTTCTGGCTCCTTCCATTTGAGCGCCCACAGAGCTCCTGAGCTGCATCCGAGGGCCCCTCTCAGAGCCCCAAGCTGGGCTCACGCCATCCTGTCTCGTTTTCCAGCGTAAACAGGAGGTAAGAAGGATCCAGAAGTGGATAAAGATGATCAAGAACCATAGTAAATACCGCGGCAGTGTCAAGGTACCGTGGCGATGAGGGCCCCTCGGGAACACTGAGAGCTGAATTGGGGTTTGAGCAGTGCCCATTCCTGTGCCAGGCACCGCCTGCCTCTCAGATGCCCAGGGGCAACTGTCCAGTCCCTAGGGACACGGGTCATGGGCACACCTCCCCATACACACAGGACACTGTCCTGGTAGAAAATCTGAAGTCACTGCTGAAGACAATCCCGGATGCAGGGCAGGTGTGGTTCCAGGAGCCCTGTAGCGGCCACTCCGTACACGGCAGAGCCGGTGCCCCTGAGCCCTTGGCCCTCCGGTCACTGTGGGTCATAAGGCCCCCATCTGGGCAGATACTCCCTCTGCCAATACACAGGGAGCCCCCGGCTTCTCCCTCTGCTGTCTCACCCTGTGCTGCCTCCACGAGTGGCCACGTTCAGCACTCACCAGAGCCTCCTCTTTCCTGTAGTTTCAGCGCAGAATCTACAAAGGCATCCCTGCCCAGGTGCGCGGGAAGGTGTGGGCCGTGATGCTGGAGGTGGACAAGAGGAAGGCCCAGAACCCGGGCAAATACGCGGTACGGCTCTGCACTCAGCCCAAGGGGGCCCGGCCTGCTCGGGCCTGCTCAGGAGCCTGAGTCTCCGTGGAGGACCGTCCCTCACTGAGCCCTCGGGAGCCTCCTCCCCATCCTGCCTTCCTCTCCCTAGATCCTAGTCAGTGCCTCCTCCACGTCTCCTCAGACCCAGCTGGGACTGGACAGGTGTGTTTTGTGCCAGAGGCTTTAACCTGCTCTCTGCTGAGCTCACCTGGGCAGCTTGGCATACGGCCAGAAGAGAGGACTTGCTGGTCCCTGATGGGCGGGGGTCTCCCAGGATGAGATCACAATGGTGTGAGGTAGGGAGCCCCACAGGCTCTGTGCTAACATGGCCTGCCCGCAGCTGGCCGGCCCTCACCTAGGCCTGCCCACAGCTGGCCCTGCCTTCACATGGACTTGCAGCCCCTGGCATTGCCCTTGCCTGGAGAGGCCGCTCCAATGGTCACACAGCTCTCAATGCTTCTGGGAAAGGAGGGAGTGAGGACTGGTGTGGGCAGAGGGCTGTCAGCTGCAGCTGGCTCTCATGGCCCCTGGCTGCCATCAGGGAGCAGGGCCCAGCTGTGTGGCCCACCCTGCCTCCCCCAAGTCTGCAGTCTGGGGCTGGCCCTGGGAGCTGGGCCTGGAGACAGTCATTGCCCAGGCTCAGCTCCAAGCCAAGGGTGGCTTGCAATGTCGAGATGGAGATGGGCCCCTCCAGCAGGGGGCAGCATGGAGCAGTGGTCAGGCTGTGGCTGACTCCTGGAGGGCAGGGCCTGAGATGTCAGTGAGAAGGCTCAGAAGCCTGGCTGGGGGCAGACCACGTCGTGCTGAGAGCTGAGGCAGGCAGGGGGAGTGCACAGGGACCTTTCAGAGCCCCTGTCTGCTGCTGACCGTCAGGGTTACGTGGGCACTGAGGCAAGTTAGGGAGCCCATGACCCTCCCTCAAGGTGGGACCCAGAAAGGAATGAGCGCTTGCAGGGAACTCCATGTCAGCCAGAAGAGCTGACGTGGACTTGAGGTCCTTGTGTGGCAATGGGGCTTGGGCAGTTCTTGAGGCTGCCCCCCCCTTGTCCCTGCCCTGCAGGAGATGAAAGAGCTGGCCAGGCTGGGCGCCACTCACTTCCATCACATCGACTCCGCCATCGCATGGACTTTCAGAAACCACCTCATGTTCCGGGAACGTTACGGAATGAAGTGAGGCCTCTGTGCTGGGGAGGACCCGCGGGTGGGAGGAGCAAGGGTCCTGGGGCACATGGGGTCCCTAGGGAAGATTGGGTGCAAGCCTAAAACAGTTGGGTGCAAGCCTAAAACAGTTCATTGAGCACAGAAAACAAACTTGCCTTTTCTATAGTACACAAACTTTCCCAAGACACTGTGGAGAGACTGAAATGAAAAGAAACACCAGGGGAGACAATAGTAGCAATCTATCTAATAAAGGTGTTGTTTCCAGAATATTCAAGGAGCCCTTCAACTCAGTCACAAGGAAGCAGTGGGCAGCCCCCCAGTACCCCGGGGACACAGGATCGGGGGGACCCTTCATGAAAGCACACACACTTCAGCTCCTCAGCGCATGAACACACGCTTATTCCCTACACCACAAAGGGGCACCAGCGCACAGCTGTGGGAGGGGGGAACTAAAACCACTGAGGACGCCGGGTGCTGCTCCCTACAAGGCTGAACGTGCATGGGAGGCTGACTCTCCACAGCTTGGACACACGGGACTGCACTCCCACAGTGGGACGCTCACCTGTGCCCTGAACACCCACCTGGGAAATGAAAGTGCACGTGACTGCGCCCTGGGAGGTGTGCGTGTCCCTGCAGGCGGCGCTCACCCACATGGTGGACAACACGCAGGTGCCCTGACGACGTCACTGCACATGAGCAGAGTGTCACGGGCCCTGCGTGTGGCTGTCAGGCTCTGTTAGGCAGAGCTGCACTGAGAGCCTCGGCAGCACAAGACACACGGCCTCTGTCCTCTCTCTTCCAGCCAACAGGCCTTATTCCACATACTGATGGCCTATTCCGTCTACAATCCCGTGAGTATTCTGGGATCATAGCGCAGGTGCTATCCCGGCAGTCCCTGCAGGGCACCCCTGGTCACAGAGATCCCAGCCTGGGTTGAGGGGGCCTCGCTCATCCACAGCTCTGAGGAAGAGCGGTAGAGGCCAGGCTCTGAGCCTCTTGGACCCAACCTCAAGTTCTGGGAGGAGAAAGGCAGCCTTCTCCTGGGCTGGTCTCCAGACCCCAGGAGCTTGGCCGTGTTGGGATGCCCTCCCAGGACTAGCATTCCACGCAGTGGGGCGGGGGGCGAAGGCAGGGCAGATCAGGTGTACGACTTTGCTGTGGGTCCCACTGATGCCATTACACCCACCAGCCCTGTGGTTGGACCCATGGGCCTGAATCCCACTCTGTACAGCGCCACTGCCACAACCACCCACTCAGACTTTCCCATGAGTGGAGCAGGCGCAGGGCTCCATGGGTGACCCAGCAAGGCCTGGACATCCCCACCCCCCTGACCTGCCACTGGCCAACCCTGCCTGGTGCCCTGGTTCCCAGGGGGGCCTGGCATTCAGGAAGCCCAGGCCTGCACCCATGCCAGAGGCACACCTCCTGTTCCGGTCCTGTTAGCACTTCCTGGCTTACTTCTTCCTCATGTGAGAAAGGGCCACCGGCTCACCTGCAGAGCTCAGGGGTCCAGAAGCTTCCATGGGCATGGATCTGGATTCCCACAGCAACCTGGCCCATGCTGACATCTTGGGGGTAACAGGTGTCCATACTTGAGCTCTCCCCCTGTGCTGCCTAAGCTCAGGCCCTGCAGGATTCCCTCCAGGAACTTGGAGAACTTCTCTGGGCTCCAATTCTTGGGCAGCTGACACCAAGTGGCAGGATTCAGGCACAGGGGCTCCCTGTGCCTAAATCTTCCTGGACCCTTCAGTGGGTGACCCTGATCTGCCTGAGAGGTGGGCCATCCTAGGATATCATTCTTGCCAGGGGAGGTCTCCTAAAGGTATTCTGGGATCTTGCAGGAGGTGGGCTACAGCCAGGGTCTGAGCCATGTGGTGGCGCTGTTGCTCATGTATATGCCCGAGGAGGACTCTTTCTGGGCCCTGGTGCAGCTCATGGAAAGCAGGAAGCACGCGATGCACGGTAGGTGGATGGCGTGTGGGGCCCAGTGCATGCAAGTCCGTGCACGGCCCTCACTGGCTCCTGAATGTGCAGGACAGTGTCACAGTGTGGGGGGGGGGGCTCCCAGGAAGCCAGGGCTGGCAGAGGCCTCCCAGACTGAGCCAGCCCCCTTCTTTTACCACCACCCAAAGGCCCTGCAGCTTGGCCATGGCCATCCTGGGTGTGAGAACCTTCAGAACAAGGGGTCCTGTCCTTGTCCAGTGACTCAGGTCGATTCTGACTCTTCTGCCTCACACGTCTGTACACAACTCTCAAGCACAGAGCCACATCCAGGGAACTTGTGGAAGGCAGCATCCCCTGTAGGGTCACCCCTCCTCGCTCCTGAGTCTTGGAATGGTCAGGAGGCACCCAGTCTGACTTGCACCCACCCCAGCGGGCTCCAGGGGGCAGCCAGGCCTGGGCTGCACACAGTCACCCACCTGCACCCACCTCCCAAGCAGATCCTCTGCCCTGGCCACGTTCATCCCCACCTGCCCCTGGTCCAGCCTCCCCTGACCCTCAATGCTCAGAAGCACCCCACCCAGGCCTGGGGCTCTCCAGCCTTCCCAGGAGGAGGCTCTCACGTGGGGGTGTGGCTGATTCTACTCAGGTTTCTACAAACCAAACACCCCCAAACTGGAGCGATTCCAGCAACACCTGGGGCTCATTGTGCATCGCGTGCTCCCCTCCCTGGAGAAACACCTGGTAAGTTAAGCATCTCCTTTCTCCTCTTGGGGGCTCTGGGCTCATGGGACTGCTTCCTGAGCCAGGGGAGGCCACATCCTCACCAAAACTTTCCTTGGTTACGGGGGTCCACGGCAGCTTGGGTGTTGGTTTGTTGTCCAGCACTTGGTCCCCCAGAGTTGGCGTAGATTGAAGGGAGATGCTGTCCCCAGAGCAGAGTGGAAGGAGGGACCTGTGTCCCTTCAGGAACCTGCATGGCTGGGAGGGGGGATGCCCCTGCTGCTGGGCTTCCTGCACCCAGGGGCTCTGCCCCAGGGCTCAGATTAGAGGGAGTCAGGCCTGGGCCCTGGGCCCTGGGCCCTGAGCCCCCTCTGCCTCTGCCTCTTCTTAGGAGAAGGAGGGTGTGTGCCTGGAGGACTCCACCGCCCACTGGTACATCCAGTGCTTCCTGGATGGGGTAAGTGCCCCGGGGACCCCTTGCCCAGGGAAGCTCCTGCCCCAGTGCCTGGTTCTCTGGTGCTGGTGGCCTGTGACTCTGAGCTCCCCCAGCCCCAGCAGACACAGGAGGGAGCCTGCTGTGCAGACCAGGCAGGCCCTGTCCAGCCCTGCTAAGGGTGGTCCAAGCTGAGGCTGAGCCTCAGAGCCAGCAAGGAGGGGACAGGTCCCACCAGGACCCATCCTGAGAGCCTGGCAAAGGCCAGAGCCCTACAGTGAGAGGCAGGAGATCCATAGACCCCCCGAGGCAGAGGCTGGTGGCAGCACAGCCCAAGGGCTGACCCCTCCCCAGGTCCCTGGGGTGTCTGGCATCTCCAGTGTGGCTTCCAAAGTGTGCAGACCCCCAGGGTCCAGGACAGGACATGGTCATCCTCTGTGGGTCTGGTTCGCTGAGTGGGCAGGGATGTGGCCATGAGGCATGGCCTCCCCTCCCCTCCCAGGAGGAGCTCTGGCCTTCTTGTGTGATCAGCCTCCTGGAGTCTCCCTCTGTCCTAGGGGAGTGACACTGCACACCCACCCCTGTGGGGCCTGCTGAGGCCCTGATGGGCGGGTCCTCCAATGCCTCTGTCCCCAGGTGCCGTTCCCCCTGGCTCTGAGAATATGGGATATATACATCCTGGAGGGCGAGCACGTGCTCCCGGCCATGGCATACACGGCCCTCAAGATCCATAACAGTGAGTCCTCAGGGCCCACAGAGGCCCGGGTGCTGGGGACGGAGGAGCTGGGGGTCCCCTGCCTGTCCCTCGTGAGCAGGGCTTGAGGGAGGGATGAGGGGGTTGGGGAGGCCTGGGTTCCCTTCAGGAGGGCACTGAGAATCCCCCTGTTGCATCCCCAATCCCAGGCCCCCACAGACCACAAGGAGAAGTGGCCAGGGTCATCGCACTGGAAATTGGCCCTTGAGCAGTCCCTCTAGTGCTTGGCGTGACACCCAAGGGTGTCCAAGGGTGTCTGCAGCCCATGTCTGGTGCTGGGACAGGGCTTGGAGCAGCCATGGTGGCTGCGCCATCCCTAGGGCCCCTCCCAGCCTGACACCCACCCCCATGTCTAGAGCGCCTGCTGAAGATGCCCCGGGACCACCTCCGGGAGTTCCTGCAGGTGACCCTGAAGCAGGCCTGGTCTCTGAGCGAGGACGCGGTCATCAGGCAGCTGCGGGCCTCCATGCGTGAGCTGGGGAAGCTCCAGTGCCTCCTGCCTCCCGAAGGTGAGTCCAGCACACGGCCCCGTCCCATGCTCCCTTGGGGGAGTCAGTAGTGGGAGTGCCAGGCCCTGACATCCCCGCCCAGGGCCTCACCTCTTCCTGGTCCTCCTTGTCCTCCCTGGGCTCAGCAGTTCTGCTTTCTGAAGCTCTGTCAGCATGGCCTGGCAGGGCCTCGGGCAGCTTCCCAGAATCCTCCTGTGGGTGCCGGCTCTCCCCCCACCACTCTGGGGCCGGGCCGTGGAGCTGTCCTCAGGACATTTGTGGCTCTGGCTCCTCGGCTGACCCCCACTCTGGAGTGGATTGGAGGCCCCGCCTTGAGCTACCCTGCCCAGGTCTGGAGCAGGTGCCCTGGCTCAGTGCCCCCAGGAGCCTGGAGCACAGCTGGACCCCCACTCCAGCAAGATGAGAAGTGGCCCTGCCTGCCCAGGGGGCCCCTCCCCAACTGACCCCACACAGGCTCCTGGCCCGATGACCACAGCTGTCTGCACACAGGACCCTCCTAGGACAGGGGTGGGCGGGGCTCCCACCTGGATGTGGGCAGGGCTAGAGGGAGGTGGGGCTGTGGGAGACCCTGTGCAGTGATGTAAAGGCTACCGGCACTGGATCCCCTTCAGCCATCTGAGAACCCCTGGAAGGCCCAGGTGCCCTGAGCCCAGTTGTGGGGGCCGAGTGCACTCCTGCGAGCAGGGCTGGGCACAGAGGCAGGGCTGGGGGCCCCACGGCAGAAAACAAGAGTGTGGGCTCTGCAGCCCTAGCCTCGGGCCAACAGAAGGCAGCGGGACCCGGAGCATCGCTGGCTTCTGGGCTCTAGTGGGGAGGGGTCCCCATGCTCGTCCCCTGCTGCTGCTGCCATCATGGACCTGAGCGCCTGGGTCCCCATGCAGAGCAGAGATGGGCTTGTCCCAGCTCTAGAGGCTCTAAGTTGGGGCCCAGGTGCAGGCTGTCCAGGCACTGGGGAGGCCCCACTGTGCCTCCAGGTGCTGCCTCCTTGGGTACTCCTGGGACAGTAGTGGTGACAGCCCAGTCTCACCAGGAAAGAGACAGTGGCCCAGGGGCAGAGGACACAGGGCACCCCTGCCACCTCTTTAGAAACTGCATTCCCTGTCCCCAAGTCCTGAACCGGACTCCATGTCTGCCCCACAGCCCCAGCTCTCACCCCCATCATCTTAGGCTCAGTTCCTTTCCAGCCATGTAGGAGGGACTCAGATGCGGGAAATCAGCCAATGCACTGTTAGGGCGCAGCAGGTCAGGTGGGGTAGGTGATGGGGTCCTGAGTTGGTGCCTGGGTCCCCAGAGATGAGAGTGAGGCAAGGAGTTCAGGGCCATCCACCCTGTGGGGCTGTGCAGGAGGAGCCGGTGGTGTCCCAGGGCTCCCCTTGCCCGGGCTGCACACACCCTCCCCTCTGGGGCCAGCAGCCTGGAAGAGTCCTCAGCGTCACACGTGGTGATGGGGACCCCAGGATGAGGTCAGGGCAGGCACCCTGCAGGCCAGACAGGGGCTGTGGAGAAGCAAACCGCGTCTCTTCTTCTTCCAGCCAAGGCCATCGAACAGTGCAGCAGGCCCCTGGGGCAGGCACGCGTCCCCCAGATGCACGTTCCTGCCCCCACTGCTCCGAAGGCCAAAATCACCATTCAGGACACAGTGGCAGTGTGGGAGCAGACCAGGGGTCCCGCTACCCGTGCAGTGATGATCCGTCCTCTAGGAAGCTTTGGCCTCCGCATCACCAAGAGGGAAGGCATGGAGGAGGAGGAGAGCTGGGAAGGCAGCCCAGAGCCCCTCGGCCTGGGCTCCCCTGTGGGGACCGCAGAGTCTCCAGGTTCTGCCAGCCCCACGGAGTCTCCAAAGTGCTCGAGGTGGGGAGGCCTGTGCCAGTGCGCCAGTCTCCCTAACCTGAGCGGGCCAGAGCACAGGGAGGACGACTCCTCCGACGCTGGCAGCCGGGAGGGCCTGTGGATGTGGGCTCCTCCACGGGCCTCGGAGCCCCCAGAACCAGGGCCCATGCAGGCTGTCCCCGCCTGGGGGCCACAGCTGAAGACTCCCCCCTACTGGCATGGCAGCCCCATGCACTCTGGGGACAGTCACGGGCTGGAGCCGGCCAGAGACAGCCCTGGGATGGGAGACCAGGCCCACGTGCCCTCCCTGGCCAGAGGCCTCCTTACCTCTTATTCTGTGGGGCACCTGGATGATGGGTGCCTCCTAGAAGAGAGGCCGAGTCCAGCATCTGTCCTGCCCAGGCTGGGCAGCAGCCTTCCGTGTGTCTTCACGGCATCCTATGCACTCGGTTGAGCCCCCACCGCCCAGGCTCTTCCTGGGGCCAGGACACCCTGACACTGGAAGACAACAGCCGTGCCAGGAGCCACTGTACTCTCCTCCCCGCCCCCTCCCCCACCGCCACCCTCAGGTGGTGCTGAGTCTGTATTAAATTGTTCCATGGAAACGAGTTTGCTCCAGTTTGTGACCCCGGTGCCCAGCGGCAGCAAGCTTCCCCGTGTTCCTGGAGAACGTAGGCAGCTCCACAGCCCCCAGCCCCAGGCAGAGACCCACTCAGGACCCTGCAGGCAATGCCTGAGATTCAGCTGTGCCCTGTGGGAACTGGGTCAGGGTGGGAGAGCAGCAGCTGTGAGTGCCCGTGACCTCTGGGACAGATCAGCACAATAGGAACAGCCATGGTTGGAGGGCCTGTGTCACCTCTGTGCTCTCCCCTAGACCTGGGTGGCCGTGGCTGCAGCATCCCTGGCTTGACCCCGCATGTCTCTCACAGGTATGGGATACCTGTGTCACACTGTATGTTCCAGGACCTCAGGAAGGAATTAAATTCCTGTGGTGTATACGCTGGCCCGTTATCAGGCTTTATTGTCCAGGGGACACCGAGGACCAGCAGGGCTGACTTAACCGCCTTTATCACATTTCTAGCCTTTTCTCCGGATTGGGCTGCTGCAAATACAGCCTTTGAATAAGTATCTCCCACCACTTGGACAAACTTAAGTTGACCCAAGGAGTTCATGTGGGTGAAGTCCACTTGCCAGAGCTTCTTAGGAGCAAGTCCTCGCGGGTTCACTCCTGCTTGTAGCAGTGGGCCTGACAGGGCGAGGGGGCACAATTCTTGCAAGAGTGCACTAGGTGTTTGCATTGGCTCATTGTTAGCTCCGGGAAAAGTGATTTTGTGTTGCTTTCTGCCATATGAAGTTTTTGGTGTAGAATAGGGGCTTGTTCTAGGTGTCTGATGGCAGCCAAGTTGCAGGAGATAAGATGATCGACCTTTTCATTGCCTTGGGAAACTCACATAACAAGCAGCAAGTATGACCTGCAAACCAGCGTAAGCACAGCAATGGAGTTTTTTTTCTGAACTTGAGCCTTGAACCCCCTGGGCGGTTTAAAGGGCCCTGTGCCTCCATCAGCACCAGCAGGTGGTATCGGGAGAGAGGCATCTCCCCAGACTGAGTTGTCCCGAGCCCTTCCAGCCCCTGAGGCTGCAGCCCTACAGGCCCACACGCCGGGTCACCAAGGGGCGGTGCTGCTCTGCCTAGACCCTCCAGAGAGCTCCCCCAGCCTCCGATGCAGGAGCACAGTGTGTTGGCTCCAACAAGACGAGGGTGTCCATGGAAACGCTAGCAGAAGCGAGCCCGAGACAGCTGCTTGTGCGCTTATCTGGAACCCGGTGAGCAGCAAGACGAGTAACTTAATATCGGGTTATAACCATGAATAAAACCCCACATGTGAGTGCATCCTGATACAAACAGATGACTGCATAAGCAGACGGATGGAGAAGAGACAAATACTCCTGAGAGAGACCCTAAGTAGTCAATGGCTGACTCTGCTCCAGCAGGGGGAGCTACTGCCCCTCCCTGACAGATGTGGACAGTCCTCTGGTGATAACCCGTGGTCAGCCACAGCTGTCATGCACCTGGATGCCAGGTGACAAGAAGGGACCTGATTTCTTTGGTTTTCTTTCCAAACTCCTCAACCCTAGTCCAAACTCCAAAGAGAGCACAGTGTAGGGGACATTGGGTCATCCCTGGCCAGGCCTCCCCTAGAGTGGCAAGGTCAGAAAACCCAGGACAGGCTGAGAAAGCTCCCAGCCCCGAGGACAGGTGGACAAAGGGCAGCTGGCACTCAGCTCTGGGTGCTTCTTTGCCAAAAGCAGTTGCCAGATGTGAATCCTGTTTGGCACAGGGTTCTCCCTGGGCTCGAAATAATTGTGTGTCTTTTCTGCTCTGATGCCCAGCAAACCGTATTCTGTCATTGTTGGTGATAGAGTGCCTCCAGCCAAAACAAAACAAAAGTGCTTAATCTTGAATTCACTTGGAAGGCAGAGTCACAGAGAGGCAGAGAGAGAGAGAGTGAGCGAGAGAGAGAGAGAGCAAGAATTTCAGTCCGTTGGTTCACTCCCCAAATGGCTGCAATGGCAGCTGGGCCTCCTCTGGGTCTCCCACGTGGGTGCAGGGGCCCAAGCACTTGGGTCATCTTCCACTGCTTTCCCAGGCCATTAGCAGAGAGCTGGATGGGAAGTGGAGCAGCCGGGACTGGAACTGGAGCCCACATGGGATACCGGCACAGCAGGCAGCAGCTTTACCCATTAAGCCACAACATGGACCCTAATTTTGACATATTGTGACATGTAAAACCTGCACTTTTAAAAATGTGAGGGGCTGGCTTGTGGCTCAGTGGGTTTAAAGCCCAGGCCTGTGGTGTTGGCATCCCATATGGATGCTGGCCAAGTCTGGCTGTTCTGCTTCTAATCCAGCTCCCTGCCATGGCCTGGGAAAGCAGTAGAAGATGGCCCAAGTCCTTGGGCCTCTGCACCTGCGTGGGGGACCCAGAAGAAGCTCTTGGCTTCTGGCTTCTAATCAGCACAGCTCCGGCCATTTTGGTCATTTGGGGAGTGAATCAGCAGATGGAAGACATTTCTCTCTCTCTCTTTCTCTATCTCTCTAACTCTGTCTTTCAAATAAATAAAATAAGTCTTTTTTTAAAAAAAATTAATGTGAGGCAATATCTACACATTCACAAAAGACCTTCAAAAACGTAGTGGAAGCTGCATTTTATGAAAAAGTCATGTGACTTTCGAAATTTTTGCACTGAAATAAGCTTACTGTTTTTTTTTTTTTTAAGATTCGTTTATTTATTTGAAAGTCAGAATTACACACAGAGAGGAGAGGCAGAGAGAGAAAGAGAGACAGAGGTCTTCGATCTGCTGGTTCACTCCTCAACTGGCCCCCATAGCCACAGGTGTGCCGATCCGAAGCCAGGAGCCAGAGCTTCTTCCTGGTCTCCCACGCAGGTGCAGGGGCCCAAGGACTTGGGCTATCTTCTACTGCCTTCCCAGGCCATAGCAGAGAGCTGGATGGGAAGTGGAGCAGCTGGGACTCAAGCTGGCTCCCATATGGGATGCCAGCACTGCAGGAGGAGGCTTTAACTCACTACGCCAGAGCCACAGCACCAGCCCCAGCTTACTGTGTTTAAAAAGGAATTATTGGGGCCAGCGCAGTGGCCCAGTGGGTTAACGCCCTGGCCTTAGGGACCGGTGTCCCATATGGGCACCGGTTCTAGTCCCAGCTGCTCCTCTTATGATCTAGCTCTCTGCTATGGCCTGGGAAAGCAGTAGAAGATGGCCCAAGTCCTTGGGCCCCTGCACCCGTGTGGAAGGCACAGAAGAAGCTCCTGGTTCCTTGCTTCAGATCGGCTCAGCTCTGCCTGTTGCGGCCATCTGGGGAGTGAATCAGTGGATGGAAGACCTCTCTCTCTCTCTCTCTCACTGTCCACTCTGCCTGTCAAAGAAAAAAAAATAGAGTAATTATCCAGACTTACTTCCTATAATTAATTGACTTTGACACTTATTATCAGGACTTCTACCATGCACTGCTCATTCAAAATATTTGATTCTGATTAATTTTTAGAAGCCTATAGTATTTCTTTTTTGTTTGTTTTTTCATCTATAGTATTTTGAGCAGGAGAATCTTCAGAGCCCATGATCCAGAGAATTCTTTCTGTGACTATCACATATTGGTTTTTTTGTTTTCCTTTTTAAATATTTATTTATTTATTTATTTATTTGAAAGGCGTAGTTACAGAAAGGCAGAGATAGAAAGAGAAAGAGAGAGAGAGAGAGAGTCTGCAAAATTACTCTTTTTTTTTTCTTTGACAGGCAGAGTGGACAGTGAGAGTGAGAGAGAAAGAGAGAGAGAGAGATAAAGGTCTTCCTTTGCCGTTGGTTCACTCTCCAATGGCCACTGCGGCTGGCGCACCACGCTGATCCGATGGCAGGAGCCAGGTGCTTCTCCTGGTCTCCCGTGGGGTGCAGGGCCCAAGCACTTGGGCCATCCTCCACTGCACTCCCGGGCCACAGCAGAGAGCTGGCCTGGAAGAGGGGCAACTGGGACAGAATCCGGTGCCCCGACCGGGACTAGAACCCGGTGTGCCGGCACCGCTAGGTGGAGGATTAGCCTGGTGAGCCGCGGTGCCAGCCTGGATAATTGCTCTAGATAAAGACACTGTAGGGGCTGGCACTGTGGCGTATTGAGTAAACCCGCTGCCTGCAGTGCCGGCCTCCCATACGGGCACTGGTTCCAATCCAGCTCCTCTCTTTTTTTTTTTTTTTTTAAAGATTTATTTATTTATTTGAAAGAGTTATATAGAAAGATAAGGAGAGAGAGAGAGAGAAAGAGAGAGAGGTCTTCCATCTGCTGGTTTACTCCCCAACTGGCCGCAACAGAGTGAGCTATTCCAATCCGAAGCCAGGAGATAGGAGCTTCCTCCGGGTTTCCCACATGGAAACATGCAGAGAGCTGGATTGGAAGTGGAGCAGCCGGGACTGGAACCAGCACCTCTGCTGTGGCCTGGGAAAGCAGAAGATGGCCCAAGCCCTTGAGAAACTGCACCGCATGGGAGACTGTGGGGAGCAACTCGGACTAGACTGTTACTGGAATTAAGACTTATTCTATGCATCTGCTCTCCCACAATATGGCGCTGAGAAGGGAGAAACAGCTTCTACGCAGCTGCCTCCAGTTCAACCAATAAACTGTAGGACCTGCTCCTGATTGGAGGAGAGCAGCGTACTCGGCGTGTGGGTAGCAGAGTTGGGATTGGCGGAAAAGGACTATGAAGGAGGAGAGAGACAACATGCACCAGGAACATCTATCTGAAGGAACACCTGTGCAGCCCCCGAGAGAGCCGGCCGGCGGTGTGCCGCTCCCCCGCGGAAGTGGGGAAGGTGGCAGGGGGAACTGCCCTTCCACGGAGGTGGAAGGGATGGTAGCCAACCTGGGAAGAACCAGCAGCAAACCCGGGGAGGGCCGAGCAGACAAAAGAACAGCGCAGGGTCCTGTGTCGTTCCTCCACAAAGAGGGGCAGCGACAGGAGACTGGTAAGAAGCTCTTGGCTCCTGGCTTCAGATTGGCACAGCTCTGGCTGTTGCGGCCAACTGGGGAGCGAACCAGCAGATGGAAGACCTCTCTCTCCCTGCCTCTGCTTCTTCTCTGTGTAACTCCGACTCTCAAATAAATAAATAAATCTTTTTTAAACAAGACATTGCAAATGTTAAAAATTAAAATTTAACCTGTTTTGTTAAAAACAACCTTTTAAAGATAAAAATAACGTGGTTTTTGTTCAATTATTCCAGACTATATTCTCACATATAGGGGTAGTGCTAGAAAGAATAGGAAAAAACATGAGAGGACAGAGTAAATACCTGAGATAATAGAGAAATATCTGTTCAAGTGCTTTTCAGTGCAAGAGTAGCTGGTAGAATTAAAGACAGCGTGTGATGTTACAAATCAGTCAGAAACAAGAGTGTAACTCCTCATGCAAAAGGGAGAGCACTGAAAGTAGCCATGAAACATAAGCCAAAACCTTAGAAGAGAGTGACTGAAATTAGAACACACCAACCACAACCACAAAAAATGGGTTAAATTTATTATAAGAATCTCAGATGTGGGGAGCAATCCGGACTAGACTAAGTTACTCGAATTAGGACTTATTCTGTGCATCTGCTCTCCCACAGTATGGCGCTGGGAGAGAAGTAAACAGCTTCCGCACAGCTGCCTCCAGTTCAACCAATTAACTGTAGGACTTGCTCCTGATTGGAGGAGAGCAGCGTACTCGGCGTGTGGGCAGCCGAGTTGGGATTGGCGGAGGAGGACTATAAAGGAGGAGAGAAACGGCATGCACGGGGAACATCTATGGGGAACATCTAGCTGAAGGAACACCCGTGCAGTCCCCGAGCGAGCCGGCCGGCGGTGTGCCGCTCCCCTGCGGAAGTGGGGAATGCGGCCAGGGGGAACTGCCCTTCCACGGAGGTGGAAGGGATAGTAGCCAACCTGGGAAGAACCAGCAGCAAACCCGGGGAAGGCCGAGCAGACTGAAAGAACAGCGCAGGGTCCTGTGTCGTTCCTCCACAAAGAGGGGGAGCGACATAATGGTGCCGTGACTCGGATGTGAAGCCTAGGCAGGGCTTAGTGTCGTTCCCCCACGAAGAGGGGGAGCGACATAATGGTGCCGTGACTCGGATAGGAAACCTAGGACGGATATGAAACTTAGGAGGGAAGAAATGACTCGGAATAGGAAACCTAGGACGGATAGGAAACTTAGGAGGGAAGAAACGGGAAGAAATGGGAAAATTACCGGAGAGAGAGACTAGCAAACAGCCTAGGGAAAAGCCGGACGAAAAGGGTGCCGGAAGAAGCTGTTGAAAGCCTAGGCATAGACTCAGATACGGACTACGGGGGGAAGCTGGGAGAAATCTCTAAGGTCGAAAGCGAAAGTGAAAGCTAGAACAAACAGACTTGGATGCGGACTGTGGGGAGAGGCCAGGAGAAATGAGGGAGGAGTACTGTTGGAAGAAAACTTAAGGAAACATACCGGGTAGAGAAAAGTGTTAGGGAAATTGAAGCCGCGGGGGGCAGGCCGAGGCGGATACGAAAGCCACTTTGGGATTCTCAAGTTAGCCCGGGAATAGGGGGTGAAAAGTTGAAACCAGAAGCTGAGACGCAAGCCAGATTGGGATCCGTCTGATTAGCCCGGGGAGCAAAGGACGGGAAGCCAAACCGTGGGGCGGAGACGTACGCTGGGTTGAATTCGCCAGGCTAGCCCGGGGAACTTGGATTGAATGCTAGTGGTGGAGACGCAAGCTACGCTGTGTGACTCGCGGAAGCCGCCGCGTGCAGAGAGAGCACGGGGCGTGAATAGATAGGGAATGGGGCTGGCGTAGGCCGTGGTGCAGACGCGAAGGGCGTGGAGACCGCGGAGCGCGCGAAGCCAAGCCCCGCAAAGCCGGGAAGCCACGCAGATGAGGCGCGGGCTGAAGCGGCTCAGAGCCGGCGAGGCGTGGAGAAGCAGCCTAGGGGCGGAGCCCGCTGGCGGGGCAAGGCGCCGGGAAGCTGCGGGGATAAGAGAAAACAGAAGTTTAGAAATGGAATGACAGCGGGAAGCTGCGGGGATAAGAGAAACAGAAGTTTGGAAGTGGAGTGAGAGAAATGGGAATGTTGGCAGACAGAAGTAAAATGGGAGAAATAGGAATGCCCGGAGATAGAGAAATAGAGAAATAGAAAGGCCTCCCTACAATACCACAATTAGAAGGCTTGGATTCGGTCTGCCCGATTAGTGAGGCGATGAGCACCTGCGGGTAGCTAGCAGCTTATGCGCCGCAGGTCACCGAAGACAGGCACGAATTAACATCAGTAAAGCTTCCCCACAATGCAACAATTAGGAGGCTTGGATTCGGTCTGCCTGATTTAAGGCGGTAAGCGCCAGCAAAGCTCGACCAGAGTATGAGCTGCAGGTCACCGAAGATAGGCACGAACCAACACTAATAAGTCTCCCCCACAATACGGCAATGAGAAGGCTTGGATTCGGTTTGCCTGATAGGTTTTGTAAACACCTGCAGGCAGTTCTAGCAGAGCAGAGCATGCGCTGCAGGGCACCGAACACAGGCACGCATCAGCGCCTAAAAACCTCCTCACAATGGCGAAGAGAGGACCCGGATTCGGTTTTCCTGATTGATAGGACTTGTAAGAGCCTGTGGCAACTCTAGCAAGTAGAGCAGAGTGTGTGCCGCGGGACACCGAAGACAGGCGCGTATCAACGCCAAAAATAAAAAGAAAGGGGGATCTGTGGGGAGCAATCCGGACTAGACTAAGTTACTCGAATTAGGACTTATTCTGTGCATCTGCTCTCCCACAGTATGGCGCTGGGAGAGAAGTAAACAGCTTCCGCACAGCTGCCTCCAGTTCAACCAATTAACTGTAGGACTTGCTCCTGATTGGAGGAGAGCAGCGTACTCGGCGTGTGGGCAGCCGAGTTGGGATTGGCGGAGGAGGACTATAAAGGAGGAGAGAAACGGCATGCACGGGGAACATCTATGGGGAACATCTAGCTGAAGGAACACCCGTGCAGTCCCCGAGCGAGCCGGCCGGCGGTGTGCCGCTCCCCTGCGGAAGTGGGGAATGCGGCCAGGGGGAACTGCCCTTCCACGGAGGTGGAAGGGATAGTAGCCAACCCGGGAAGAACCAGCAGCAAACCCGGGGAAGGCCGAGCAGACTGAAAGAACAGCGCAGGGTCCTGTGTCGTTCCTCCACGAAGAGAGGGAGCGACACTCAGAGTAAAATTTTTTTTTTGACAGGCAGAGTGGAGAGAGAGAGAGAGAGAGAGAGAGAGAGAGAGATCTTCCTTTGCCGTTGGTTCACCCTCCAGTGACTGCTGCGGCTGGCGTACCACACTGATCAGATGGCAGGTGTCGCTCCCCCTCTTCGTGGAGGAGCAACACAGGACCCTGCGCTGTTCTTTCGTCTGCTCGGCCCTCCCCGGGTTTGCTGCTGGTTCTTCCCGGGTTGGCTACTATCCCTTCCACCTCCGTGGAAGGGCAGTTCCCCCTGGCCGCATTCCCCACTTCCGCAGGGGAGCGGCACACCGCCGGCCGGCTCGTCTCGGGGGCTGCACAGGTTCCCTTAGATGTTCCCCATAGATGTTCCCGGTGCATGCCGTCTCTCTCCTCCTTTATAGTCCTCCTCCGCCAATCCTAACTCGGCTGCCCACACGCCGAGTACGCTGCTCTCCAATCAGGAGCAAGTCCTACAGTTTATTAGCTGAACTGGAGGCAGCTGTGCGGAAGCTGTTTACTTCTCTCCCAGCGCCATATTGTGGGAGAGCAGATGCATAGAATAAGTCTTAATTTCAGTAACTTAGTCCAGTCCGGATTGCTCCCCACAGGCAGGAGCCAGGTAATTGTCCTGGTCTCCCATGGGGTGCAGGGCCCAAGCACTTGGGCCATCCTCCACTGCACTCCCTGGCCACAGCAGAGAGCTGGCCTGGAAGAGGGGCAACCGGGACAGAATCCGGTGCCCCGACAGGGACTAGAACCCGGTGTGCCAGCACTGCAAGGCGGAGGAATAGCCTAGTGAGCCAGGATGCCGGCCTGAACTCAGGTATTCTAATATAGGACGTGGCTGCAGCGGCTTTACCACTGCACCAAGGGCCTGCCCCCAATGTTTTTCTTAAGCTTTAGGTGTCTTCGCATCAGGAAAGGAGTGGCAAATCCAGACCCAAAATGCAAAGTCATTGTAATCAGTCATTGCTTTCTTTTTCCACTTAACGTGGCCAACTCTTCCCTGGGCTCTTCTGGGGTTCCTACAGACCACAGAGCCTGAACCCCAGCTGCTCTGCTCCAAAGTGGCCCAGACACCCAATGGGGACGATATGGCAGCACCATACTACGTCTTCCTTTTTTCCACAACCTTGTTCTCTTTCTACCTTTTTATGTTGTAAAGTTTTAGAATTTTTATTTACATTTGTTTATTTGAAAGGCAGAGAGACAGAGATCTCCTGGCCACTGATCCATTCCCCAAATGTCTGCAACAGCCAGGGCTGGGCCAGGCTGAAGCCAGGAGCCCCAAACTCAATTTGGGTCTCCTGTGTGGGTGACAGGGATCCAAATATTTGGGCTATCACTTACTTCCTCCCAGGGTGTAGGCGAGCAGGAAGCTGGAATTCAAAGTGGAGCCAGGACTCAGATCCAGGCACTCTGATAGGGGCTACCAGCATACCAAGCTGTGTCTTCACTGCTGCACCAAATGTCCAAAACAATGGTGCAAGGTCTTTTAAAAAACAAAAAATCTTCCCATTAGCATCAGAGTTGGGGGAGGGGGGAGCAGGTTACAGGTACAGATTCTGAAACTCTGCAGTCTTAAGAGACTGGGTGGCTGCAGCCTCATTTTGAGTATCCATCCCAGTGCAACAGGAGAGAAACAGGACTCATTTAGAAAAATATCAAGCTCCTCACAACTGGACACGTGTCCATTTCTAGCTCCAAACCAATCAGGAGCGAGGAGTGTCAGATCCTAACCGGCAGTGACCCCTGCTGCCCTGGTAGGGACTCCTGAACGTTCAAGCATGCCGAAAATGGCCTCATGTGAACTTTCCGGGGTGATGGTATCAAGCACCATTGCTGTGGTGTGTCGTGTGCAAAATGAGTGAAAGCCAAATCAGCGGTGCCTGTGCAGATCACCTAGCTGGGTGCAACATGGTGTCCTGTGCCCAGGGGTTTGAGCCAGATTGAAGTGCCGTGTGCACTGGGGGAACAGGCACGCCTTCCCACCCCCATGAAAGCACCTGTTCGGCTCCCATAGGACAGCAAGTTGATGGAAGCTCACCCTGCTGTGCTGTCCGTGTGTTGGAGCATGAGCGCCCCATAAACCCTTCTGGGTTGCATATTGGCCCCTTGTCAATTTCTATCTGCAAGTGAGCCAAAGACCCTGGGCTTGGTAAGGCCACTGTGATGTACAAATAGTTCCACTTTCTGGAAGCAGGTTTGTGACAATGTTTCAGGATCACCTTTTGCAGCATGAGTTAATCAAAGAAAAAAAGACAAAGGTTGTCCTTTGCATTCTTCATTAAAAAAATTTTATATATTTGAAATGCAAAATGAGAGAGAGAGAGAGAGCAGGAAGGAGGGAGGGAGGCAGGGAGAGAGAGAGAGAGATCTTTCATCCACTGGTTCATTCCCCAAGTGCCCACAGTAGCAGGGCCGAGTTGGGCTGAAAGCAGGAAATACAGCTGCATCTCCCACGTGGGTGGCAGGAACCCAAGCACCTGGGCCTTCCCCTGCTGCTTCTCATGCACATCGCAGGAAACTGAACCCAAGTGCAGACGGACACCCCACGCAGGGGCTCCAGCCACCGCGCTGGCACATCGCCTGCCCGTGTTCTCCACCTCCTTTCAGGCTCGGGACCTTCCACGTCTCACCTGTCGACAGGTGTGCTGTCCTGCCAGGTATGTAGCCTGCTTCCTCGCCCCCCCCCCCAGCACCAGGTGAACACCATGCTCCCCATCAGTAGCTTCCTGCCTAACTCGCAGGCGCACACCACACACCTGTGGGCCCTGTAGAATCAAGCTTTTTTTTTTTCCTTGAATTTTTATTTTTTTTAAAGGTTTACTTGAAAGTCAGTTACCGAGAGAGCCGAGCTTATTTTTTTAAAACTGGAGGCTTACCTGAACATCTTGCTCTCCCAGTACAGAACCTAACAATTCCCATGCTCTCTCTAATCTGGTCTTCCACTATTTTGTTATTTCCACATAGAGCTTAAGAAACCTTGCGCCCACCCCCACCCCCCATTGAAATACTAAGGAATTCAGCTGTAAAAGCTTCCTGGGGGGGGGGGTGTCGAGGTTTCTTTCATTTTTTAAAAAAATATTATTTATTTATTTGAGTGCTAGTTAGAGAGAGAGGGAAAGACAGAGAGAAAGGTCTTCCATCAGCTGGTTCACTCCCCAGATGGCCAGAGCTGGGCCAATCAGAAGCCAGGAGCTTCTTCTGGGTGCAGGGACAGAGCCTTCCAAGTGAGAACTCTGGTGGCTGCTTCAGTCACAGGAGCTGCAGACCCCGGCCCACTCAGAGGACGGGGTCGTGCACACTTCCGCTAAGACAAGCAAGCCCCGCACAGAGACCTGGGGAGCGCGGCCCGCTGGACGCTGGGGGTGGACAGCCCAGCAGGCCCCGCGCGCTCCCGGCGGGGAGGCCAGCCCAGGTCCCCAAGCCCCCGGGCGCCCCGCGGCCCAGGAAGCGAGCCGCGCGCCCAGGACCGCGGGGCCCCCACGCCCCTCCCCGCCGCACGGCGGCGCTGCGCAAGGCCGGCCGTTGTCCGGGGCCGTTGGGCGCCCACGTGGCTTCTGGACGCCTGGAGGCCGGCGCGGGGGCGGGCGCCATTACGAGAGGCCGGGGGCGCGGGGTGGAGCCGACGAGGAGCCCAGAGCGCGCCCGCGGCGGCGGCGTCGGGTGGGAAGACGAGGCGCGGCACTGGGGGGCGTGGCGGCCGGCCTGCAGGCGGGGGCGCGTCCAGGGCAGGAAGCTGGAGTCCCCGTCGAGCTGGTGGGCGCGGCCCCCGCAGAGGCCTGAGGCGTCCGGCGCGATGGCAGGGGCCGCCCCCGGGGCGGCGGCGGTGGCCGCGCGGCTCGCCACGCCCGCCATGCTCGCAGCCGGGCGCGTCGTCCAGGGCGAGCGGGCCAGAGGCGCGGCGAAGATGCTCGAGGTCCTGGTGCTCCAGGTGAGCAAGCGGCCCGCGCAGGGACGTTCGGGCCCGGGTCGGTGCAGGCGGGAGGCTGGAGTGCGGGTGGGGGTCGCTTCAGAAGGGGGCGCGTGCGCTGTTCCCGACGACCCCGGAGGGCGGTTGCTGCGAGCTGTCTCGCACTAGGTGTGCGTTCCTGACTCGGGCACGTTGGCAGGTGTGTCGGTGCCCCGCACACCCCAGCCCACGTCCGCCCTAGGTTAGGGCCCTCGCGGGGAACCCTGGACCTGGCTCCCGCCCTTCCCCCGCCGCCCGCAGCCCTCAGGGCTCGGCTTCTGGGACCCCCCCGCCCCCCCCCACGCCGCCCTCTCCTCACGCGGGTGTCCTGGTCCCCGGGGCGGGCATGGGCCGCCACCTTGGAGACTTGAGGTGCCGGGAGGGCTCCCGAGGAAGCCGGAGGGGAGGCGCTGGAGGAGAGTTTACAAACCGGAGCCAGGGTGTGGGATGGGGAGGGGCGCCGCGAAGGAGGGGGATGGGTGGTGTTTGTGTTCTGTGGATTCACCCGACCAGAGCGTCACACACCCCCGAAGCCGCTGACTCCTTGCAAGGAGGCCTGGCTCTCAGACTTTTCAATTTGTTTTATTTATTTCACAGAGTTAGAGACAGTGAGAGACACAGACAGACAGACAGAAAGGTCTTCCTTCCGTTGGTTCACTACCCCCCCCCCACAAATGGCCGCCACGGCCGGCGTGCTGCGCCGATCAGAAACCAGGAGCCAGGTGCTTCCTCCTGGTCTCCCATGCGGGTGCAGGGCCCAAGCACTTGGGCCATCCTCCACTGCACTCCCGGGCCACAGCAGAGAGCTAGACTAGAAGAAGAGCAACTGGGACTAGAACCCGGCGCCCATATGGTTCGCTGGCGCCCCAGGCAGAGGATGAACCAAGTGAGCCATGGGGTCGGCCTCGGCTCTCAGACTTTGAAGGGATTTCAGGTCTCCCTGGGAGGCTCCTCTGCACTAGTCAATGTTCTCCATCAGTCCTAAATATGTCAGTCCCAATTCCTTCCTGTGAAAGGGCTCTCACCCATCGTGCCACGTGCACGCCCGTGGCTGCGGGACTTGGGCAAGAAGTGCTGGACTCGTGCCCTCCTGCTTGGGAACCCGTGTGTGTGTTGGGCCCTGGAACCAGCTTATGTCCCCCCTCAGCTCTGCCCGGCCTCCACTTATGACTGCGACCTGGCTCATCCTTGGAGCAAATCTTCTGCCCCTTATAGGAGTATGTGCCCCAGTGAGGTCCAGGTTCCGGCTGTCCTGATCCAGATTGATGTGGCATTTCCATGGATACGGTGCCCCCTCCCACCCTGTGCCCATCAACAGGTGATGGGGTACCCTCAGGGTGGTGTGCATGTAGGATGGGAAATTATTTAGCTTTCACATTGTTTAGTTTTGAGGTGTCCTCTTACACATGAGGATGTCATATGAAGTGAGGTGAGCCAAGCAGAAAGGCCCACGTGCTGTATGATTCTGTGGGCGAGTTGAATGGCAGCTGCCAGAGGTTGGGTTTGTGCATACAGGGCAGATTCAGTTTTGCAAGGTGAGGAATTCTGGAGATGGCTGGTGCTCATGGTTGCACAACAGTGCCAGTCTACGTAATGCTACTGAACTGTACACTTAAAATTGCCCAAAAGGATGAATTTTATCTGGAGTTTGCCACGACTTTTTAAAAAGATTAACTTATTTGAAGAACAGAATGACAGAGACCAACAGAGAGGGAGGTCTTCCATCCACTGGTTCATTCCTCAAATGGCCGCAACAGCCAGATCTGGCAGAGTCTGAAGCCAGGAACCAGGAGCTCCATCCGGGCCTATCATGTGGGTGGCAGGGGACCAAGCACTGGGACCCCGAGGCACATTCCCAGGGAGCTGGATCAGAAGTGGAACAGGTGGGACTCAAACTGGTTCTTGGTGGTCATGAGACAGGAACCCGGCAGAGAAGAGAAGCAGCGACCCAGAAGACAGCGGCCTCCCTGGGTGACGCAGACAGAGGCGAGAGCTGTACCTGGAGAGCCGCATCACCAGGAGCCCTGTAGCAGGGCAGCTGTGCTGTTCCTGAAGAGTCCGGCCTGCAGGAGACTCTGCCACATCTGGCGGGGCCGAGACCTCTCCTGGCTAAGGAGGGCAGAGAAGAGCTGTTGGCTGCCAGGAACGTGAGGAGGGCTCGCACGCCCCAGCTGGTTAGGTGCCGCGTGTGATGTCTGCATCGCACCTCAGGGTGCCTGTTTAGATCTGACCGCTCAGCTTCTGGTCCAGCTTCCTGTGTGCTCACATGAGAAGGCAGCGTATGATGGCCCAAGGACTTTGACCCCTGCCCCTGTGTAGGAGGTCAGAGTGGAGTTCCTTCCCTCCTCCCAGACTTGGCTGTTGTGGGCATTTGGGGAGTGAACCAGCAGATGGAAGAGCTCTCTCCCCATCCCCCACCTTGCTCTTGCTGTCCGTCTCTCTCTGTCACTCTGCTTTTCAAATACATAAGTACACACAGCATATATGAGGAAAGCAGCCCGGGCCACACACTTCTGTGTTTGAAATCTGGGAGGCCGTAGCACCCTGATGGCTGGGCACGTGGCCTTGGAGAGTGGCAGAAAGCAGTAGTCCTCGGCCTTCCCTGGGAAGCTCCTGGAGGAACTGGCAACTAGAACTCTGTATGTTGCTGTCTGCAAAAACTGGGCCTGGCTTGCATTTTACAGGTTTTAGGAGCAGATTTCATTAAAAAAAAAAAAATTCTAGCAGCCTCAACATTTAACAATAAAAAAAATTATTTATGTATTTTCATTGGGAAGACAGGTCAGCAGAGTTCTTCCATCTGCTGGTTTACTCCAGAATGCCCACAGCAGCCAGGGCTGGGCCAGGCCAAAGCTGGGAGCCTAGAGCTCAGTCCTGGTCTCCCACATGGGTGACAGCGCCACAGTGCTTGAGCCATCATCTGCTGCCTGACCAGTAGGCATGTTGGCAGGAAGCTGGATTGGTGGTTGTGTGGCCTTGATGTGAACCAGGCACTCTGAGTATCCCAAGCCGTGACCTGACTGCTGCCCCAAATGCCCACCCCTAAGAATGATTTGTAAACGTCTTTCCTAAATTACTCTTTGGAAAATTTTCAAACACAAAACAGCATCATGAATGCCTGTGTGTACTACACCCACACTAACTGGTTGGTAACGCTTTGCTGCGTTTGCACTTCAGAAATATGTGTATGTAAAAATTACTTTTTCTTTTTTGGTTGAGCCATTTGAGAATGAGTCTAGAACTCAGAGCACTTAAGTGATTTTTCTAGGAACAAAGCCTTCCTCTTATAGAACTATAATGTAATCATCACACTTGAGAAATTTAATGTTGGTGCAACACTGTTACCTGATACACAGTCTGTACTCCCTTTGTCCTCATAAGGTCTACTGTAGCTTGTTTTTTCTGATAAAGAACCCAGAACTACACACTGCATTTAATTGTCATGGCCTTGTAGAGTTCATTCAGGCAGTACATTGGTCTATCTTTGATGATACTGAAATTTCTGAAGAATAAGGGCAGTCACTTTGCAAAGTATTCCTCAATAATTAATATATTTAGGTTAGACACTTTTAGTAAAAATGCTACATAAGTTATGCCACGTCAGAGGACAAGATGTTTTAAAAAAAAAAATTGATGCTGGGGCCAGCATTGTGGTATAGCAAGGTAAGCTACCACCTGTGATGTCAGGACCCCATATGGGCACCTGTTCAAATCTCGTCTGCTCCACTTAAGATCTAGCTCCCTGCTAATGTGCCTGGGAAAGCAACAGAAGATGACACAAGTGCTTGGGCCTCTGCCACCCATGTGGGAGACCCAGATGAAGCTCTTGGCTTCAGCCTGGGCCAGCCCTGGTCATTGCAACCATTTGGGGAGTGAGTGAATTGGTGGGTGGAAGATCTCTCTCTGCCCCCCTCTCTGCCTCCCTCCCTCTCTAACTCTGCGTTTGAAATAAATAAGTAAATCTTTTTTAAAAATTCAGATTAATTTAAAAATTTTAACTTTTTATTAGAAAATACATTGGAGATGCAGAAAAGTGTGGAAAATAGTATCAATATTGGGACACCCACCAAACTCTTATTTATTTGAAAGGTAGAGACACAAGGAGAGACAGAGCTCTCCCATCCCTTTGTTCACACCCCAGATGCCCACAGTAGCCAAGGCGGGGCCAGGCCAAAGCTTGGAGCTGGGAACTCACCCTGAGTCCCCCACACTGAGGACAGGGACCCAGTCACTCAAGCCATGGTCAAGAGGCCTCCTAGAGTGTGCACTGATTAGCAGCAAGCTGGAATCGGCATCAGAACGTGCACGGAAACCTAAGCACTCCCATGTGGAACGCAGACCCTGCCTGAGGATTCACTGCTATGACAAAAGCCCACCCCTATTTTTTAATTGATGTATAATTTATTTACAGAAAAATTCATTCCTTTTTGTGTAGACTTCTGTATTTTGAAAAATGCATAGCATCGTGAAATCACCCCAACAGTCAAAATGCCAAATTGTAGCCATTCTAGTAGGTGGGCAATGGTATCTCATTGTGGTACTAATTTGCATTTCCTTGTCACCAGCTTGTTTGCCATCTTTGGTGAGGTATATGTTAAGATTTGTACATTCTTCTAATAATTATGAACTCCTTAAAGTTCTTTATATATTACAAAGTTCTTTGTTAGATGTATGATGTGTGAATACTTCCTCCCAGTTTCCTTTCTCTTATGTTTTTCAAGGAGCAGAAGGTTTTAATTTGGATGGACTTTAATTTATCAGTCTTTGCTTCTATGAATTATACTTTTGGTAATGTTATCTTTGTCTAATTTAGCCACAAAGGTTGCCTCCTATTCTTTTAGGAGTTTCACATTTAGCTATGTGATCCATCTGACTTAATTTTTTTGTTTGGGGTCAGGAATGGATGGAGGTTTTGTTTTATTTGCATGTGGGTATCTAATTGCTGCAGGACCATTTGTTGAAAAGAGTATACTGTGTACATTGCATTCCTGTGTGCCTTTATCAAACAGGAGCTGACCATGTTCGCGTGTGTCCCTTTGTGTGTGTGTGTCCTATGGAGCTCAGCACCTGTGCTTTCTCCAGCGCCACCCTCGCCTGATGGCTGTAGTCTCACAGCTGAGACTGGGACTTGAGGTCGGATAGTGAGTCCTCCAGTTGTGTTCTTCTTTCTCATGATTATTTAGGCTGTTCGAATTCCTTTGATTTTATTTAACCAAAGATTTATTTTTATTTATTTGAAAGTGAGAGTTACAGAGAGAGGTAGAGCCAGAGAGAGAGGTCTTCCCTCTGCTGGTTCACTCCCCAAATGACTGCAATGCCTAGAGCTTATCTGATCTGAAGCCAGGAGCTTCTTCCAGGTCTCCCACGCAGGTGCCGGGCCCCAAGGACTTGGGCCATCTTCTGCTGCTTTCCCAGGCCATAGCAGAGAGCTGGATCGGAAGTGGAGCAGCCAGGACTCAAACTGATGCCTATATGGTTTGCCATTGCTGCAGGCTGTGGCTTTAACCCGCTGCACCACAGCACCAGCCCCTAATTCCTTTGTCTTTCCAAGGAGGAGCTCATTATTAGCATGCTGATTTGTAACCACCCCTTCCCTGCAAAAATCAACCAGTAAAACCTGTTGGAATTGCGTTGTGTTTCTAGAGCACTTCAGGGGAAAACAGCCGTTTCTTAATTATGGCCCCCACAGGTGCTAGGGGGCATCCCACCCCCAGCACTGTGCAGCATCTCATGAACAGCCTCCATTACTGTCAGCCACCCCTCAAGGCGCATAGCCCATGGTGCTGAGGGTCCAGTTGGGCCCTCTGCTGAGGTGGATGGGCAACCCCTGCCCCAAGGGTGACCTTTTTCGTTTGATCAGTAATTGTTTTTATGATCTTGTCCTCATCACCTATTTGTATACAAAAGTTGCTTAAAATTTTAAAACCAATCTAAAGAGACAAAAACTAAAGGATCGCTGCATTTATTTTATTGGGCAGCTGTTCCCTCAAGCTCCGGCCCTGGGTAAGTCAGTCCACTTCCGGAGTTTCTCTGCAGCCACCGGCCCTGCTGGTCTCTTTAGGGCTGACCCTCCTGTTTGAGAGGCTCAGCTTGTACGGTATTGCTGGATTTGAGCTGCACTCCAGTTTCAGCCCACCTGCCTGTCTGTTGTGGTGGGTCCAGGGAGCTATCTTGAGGACTTTGACTGTAGTAGGGGTGGATGGAACAAGGGTCTGTTTATTTCTAAGGGTTTGTTTTATCTGGTTGAAGGCTTTTTTATTTGATTTAAAGATTTTATTTATTTGAGAGGTACAGTTAGGCAATGAGAGGGAGAGACAGAGAGAAAGGTATTCCTTCTGTTGTTTCACTCCCCAATTTGCCACAATGGCCAGAGCTAAGCTGATCCGAAGCCAGGAGCCAGGAGCTTCTTCCCGGTCTCCCACGCGGGTGCAGGGGCCCAAGGGCTTGGGCCATCTTCTATTGCTTTCCCAGGCCATAGCAGAGAGCTGGATCGGAAGTGGAGCAGCTGGGACTCGAACCAGTGCCCATCTGGGATGCCAGCACTTCAGGCCAGGGTGTTAACCCGCTGCACCATAGCGCCAGCCCCGAGAAGGCTTTTTTACAATAGAGGATTTTTCCCCACTTTGTGGCTTTCTAAGTCTGGAATTTGCAGGTCTAACAAGCAAATTAGATACAACAGGATCTAAAACAAAAAGATTGAATCGTTATTAGAGTACCTAAGAAATGTGTTCTCTAAACCAGGAGCAGGTTTTCTCACAGAGAGAGGCATGTAGGCCTGGCCAGGTACGTATGAGGCCCGACCTCTCTCTGTCTTTACATGGGATAGTGGAAGAGACATCATAAGAAAGGTGTGAACCTCTTGAGGGAAGACGCCCTGTTGACTCCATTACCTAGGCGGCCTGGGAGAAGAGCTGGCTTGAACAGGAGGTTAGTACAGAAGAGGCGGCACTTCTGAAAGGAAGATTGCAGTCCTGCCTGTACTGACCCGAGGCCTTGCCCTCAATGGCAGTAGTTATCTTGGAAGCTGGCAGAGTAAAGGGCTCTTTGAGCTTGGAGCCAGTAGGATCTGTGGTTCTAACCTGGGATCCCTTCAGCCCCAAGGCAATTCCATTCACTCAGCTCTTGACAAAATTTGGTAGAGGCTGGCTTTTTTCAGGATGGCTGTTTGCCCCATCTCCTGGCTTTCCAAATTGAAGCCTGATGCCATTTGGGATGGACTGGCCTCACTGGGTCTTTTTGTGTAAAGTAGCTATTAGTTGGCTTGACAGCTATCTTTACATTCCTCCTGCTAAAGCAGACCACAGAGGCATCCTCTAAGATGTCAGTTAAGGGGTTGTTGCGTTCTGTCCTTAATCTTTGGTGGCTGAGCTAGAAGTCTGTAGTCACAGGCATGTTTTGACAGTTTTTTTTTTTTTTTTGAAACAATGCAGTGCCCATGAGGAGAGCTATGTTCTTTAAGTAAGATCAAAACATGAAGATGGTTTCACTAATTTGTCTATAAATTTTGTTATTAATTTGCCAAGAACAACTTTAACTTGGACTTTAGAGGGAGCAATGAGCACTGTATTATACCTCTAACTATATTGTTTTTAGATAAATAGTATACCTTTATGGTTGCAAATACCTAACACAAGTGCAACTTGTTTGACCAGCAGACCCAAATGCAAACATGTCAATGACTTAAAAAAAATTTTTTTTTTAGTTTTTCTTTACCAACAAATTGAGAACAGCCTATTTATCATATTTATTTAAGTCAGGTGCACCAGAAAGGTAATTTGTGTTAATTTAGCAGTTTTTAATAATTTTTATATAGACACACAATCTGCACATAAGTATCTGGCTCCTGCCATCGGATCAGCCCGGTGCGCCGGCTGCAGCGGCCATTGGAAGGTGAACCAACGGCAAAAAGGAAGACCTTTCTCTCTGTCTCTCTCTCTCACTGTCCACTCTGCCTGTTGGAAGAAAAAAAAAGAAAAGAAAAGACAAAAAAAAAAATTAATGGGGCTGGCTCTGGTGCAACAGGTTAACACCCTGGCCTGAAGCGCCGACATCTCATATGGGCGCTGGCTCCTGGCTTCAGATTGGCACAGCTCCGGCCATTGCGGCCAATTGGAGAGTGAACCAGCAGATGGAAGACCTCTCTAACTCTGACTTTCAAATAAAGAAATCTTAAGAGTGTTAATTTTTTTTATCTATGACGTCAGTAACCACCTGAGGCTCTTGACATGAGCTGCATAGGTTAAGGAAGCCTTTTGAGTCCACAACTCTCAGTATTTGGACAAGGCCATAAGCAAAGTGGAAGTTCTCTCCTCCCTTTAGAGAAAAGTACATCCTCTTTTGATGGCTGCTTCTTTCCACTGGGGCCTCACGGAGATCCTTCATGTAGAACATTTTTTGCCACAGTGTCTTAGCTTTCTATGCTTGACATGTAAAACAAGTCCATATTTAAACAGACTTTTAAAACTTTGAAACTTTTAGAACTCAGCTGTTTTTAAACAAGTAGAACTTAATGAGACAAGGATTATCTCAGTAGGATACAAAAAGACTATTTTCCCAAATATCTATTAACACTTATGTATTTCATCAACCTCATTGCTTTTACAGAGGATCAGATTTTAACCTTACGTCAAAAAAAAAAAAACAGATTGATATTTAGCAACTACACAGATTGTTAGGGTTGGAAAAGCTGGGGTTCTGGCCTTTTGTACCCCCCCCCCCGCCACCCCGGGATGAGAGAACTGACATCAACGGAGACAGGTCACTTCATTAAGGCAAAGAGGGAGAAGCATCCTGTTCTAGAAAAGTCTGGTCTGGAGTGCACTTCGGGCTGGGGTTTTATCTGGTTAAGGAGGGAGTTTGCCACTGTCGCTGTGGGGGAGGGAGAAGACTTTGCAGCTGGTGGAAAGTGGAACTAGGGGGCTCTGGGAAGCCTTGGGAACTTTCCTCAAATCTAATTAGAAAGCTGCCCTGTGCAGCTCATCTATTTAATTAGTTGTTTTGCAAGGAGTCTGGGGGAGGTTGCACCTGGTTCCCCAACCAGAGGAGGTTGCACTGGTTGTCAGAAGGAAGGGAGGAAATGGGGAGGGGGTGGGCTGAGGACAGAAGGAATGGGGAAGGGGCCATGAGCCCTTTACAGATGACTGAAGATACTGGCATTGTATCATACTTTGTCTGAATTGATGTCAGAACTACATTTATATGGAATTTTATTTTTTATAAAACTGGAAATCAGTTTTATCAACCTGAGATCTGTTAAATGGCCATTTTTCATTTAGTCACCTGCTGTCTGGCAAGGGTTAGCATCATTGCAGAACCTGTAATGGTTGCATAGAAGCCAATAGGGATTACAGTTGAAGCCTTCATAGGTAAGCAGATGACAGCCACATTTCATTCCCAGGACAGATTTCTCTTTCTTCTTTGGACCTTGGGAAAGCCTCTAGCACAACTTCAATGGTGTCAGCTAGAAACAAGTTTAAGTAAAAGACAAAGGCCTCTGCCACACTTGGGGAGGCTCGGTTCCTGCACCCTGTTTGGCTGTTGCCGTGAGAGCACACGCTCTTGTTCTGCAGGGAGGGCTCTGCTCCGGCACTGAACCCTGAGCTGCTTCCCGCCCTCTGCTTGGCGGGCTCCACTCTTTCCTTGGGGTGAGTGTCCGGGCTTTTTTGTTTGTTTGTTTGTTTGTTTGTTTTTTGTTTGGAGGCCAGAGACTAGTTAAAGCAGTGAAAACAGATTTTATTCAGTACCTCCTGAGGAGAGCTGAGCTCCATTACCAGTGGTGCGGAGGTGCCTGGGTGTTTTAAAGGGAGGGCTGGGGTTGGCACAGCTCAAGGGAAGAGTGAGAAGAGGTCATTCAGGGTAAATGCGGTGATCCCAGCTGTGTGTGCTAGCTGGAAGTTATGGAAGTTAGCACGCTGTCTTCTTGCAGAAACTGGCATGGCGGCCCTGGCCTCATAGGAGTGGCTACTGAGCAGGGACACACTTCCAGATTTGTAAGCTTTTTTGAGTGAAGCCTCTAAGAACGGAAGGTTGGGGCCTGCCTCAGATGATAGCCTGAACAGTCAGTTCTTCTGGCATTGTGGAGCTTTCTCTGGCAGGCAGGCAGGCAGGCAGGCTTGCTTATTTATTTATCAGTTTTATTTAAGAGTGACAGGGGGTGGGGGAGAGAAATAGCTCTTATCTACCGATATACTTCCCAAACGCCTACCATAGCCAGGACTGGACTGAAGCCAAAGCTGGCAGTAGGGAACCCATTCCAGGTCTCCTGCATGGGTAGCAGGAACCCAGTTGGGCCATCACTGCTGCCTCCCAGGCTCTGCATTAGCAGGAAGCTGGAGTCAGGAGCTGGAACTGAATATTGAATCTTTAGCACTCTGGCGGGGGGATTCAGTGAGTGTCATGACTGTTAGGCCACATGCTCACCACTCAAGTGAGCACTTTAATGAATAATTGCAGTCATCCCAGGGTTGTGGCCTTGTGCTGCTGGAAGCCGGAATCTGGTTGTCTCTGAGTGCGAAGGACTGAATGGAGCCACATGCCCGGAGTGCTGTTTCTAGGGGCAGCAGCTGTAACTGCGTGCTCCTCTGAGCCCTGCACTGCTCACTTACTCAGTACTCCTTGCTGTCTCCCCCATTGCCGTTCAGGACTTGGCAAGGGTGGGAGGGGTGTTGATGTGCAGACATCAGGGCTCCCTCTATGGCTCTATTTCAGAATTTCTCCCCCTAATCCTCACTGGCACTGACAGCTCTGATTCCCCGAGCCACAGTGTGACTTTGTGTTGCATTGTTGCCACTCTGTACAACTGGGAGGTGTTCTGGGATAGTGCCCAGTGAAGTTCCTTCTTTCGAGGGTCAGCTCTCCAGTGTCTGTTGCTTATGCTAGCTCTTCATTTATTTTGTGTTTTTTCAGGGTTCATAATTGTGCTGTGTGTGTAACTTATACACTATTTTGCCCTTGCCAGAATGACTGCTGTTCATTTTCCAGTTATTTATTATGAGAATAGTCAAACATTCAGAAAAATAATACGATTACTAAGATGAACTCTTCTATTCCTGCCACTGGTAACTTAGACTCCATATCTCTGGGTGTTTCTGCTTCCATACCTTTTCAGTAGACAGAGTTAGGGAAAACCTCTGAAAACTCGTGAGTTCTGGCCAGCGCCGTGGTTCACTATGCTAATCCTCCGCCTGTGGCGCCGGCACCCCAGGTTCTAGTCCCAGTTGGGGCGCTGGATTCTGTCCCAGTTGCTCCTCTTCCAGTCTAGCTCTCTGCTGTGGCCCGGGAAGGCAGTGGAGGATGGCCCATGTCCTTGGGCCCAAAACCTGCATGGGAGACCAGGAGGAAGCACCTGGCTCCTGGCTTCAGATCGGCGCAGCATGCTGGCTGTAGCGGCCATGTGGGGGGTGAGCCAACAGAAGGAAGACCTTTCTCTCTCTCTGTCTCTCACTGTCTAACTCTGCCTGTCCAAAAAAAAAAAAAAAATCATGAGTTCTTTTTTAAAATTTAATTTTATTTATTTGAAAGAGTTACAGAGAGAGGTAAAGACAGAAAGAGTGTTCTTCCATCTGCTGGTTCATTCCCCAGATGGCTACAACGGCCGGAGCTGTGCCAATCCGAACCCAAAAGCTTCCTCCAGGTCTCCCACGTGGATGCAGGGGCCCAAGGACTTGGGCTATCTTCTACTGCTTTCCCAGGCCACAGCAGAGAGCTGGATTGGAAGTGGAGCAGCCGGGACCCGAACCGGCACCCATATGGAATGCTGGCGCTTCAGGCCAGGGCTTTAACCCACTGCACCACAGCGTCTGCCCCAAATCATGGGTTCTTAGTGATGTTGTCAATCAAACTTAATTTTGGGGGGCTGGTGCTGTGGAATAATAGGCTAAGCCTTTGCCTGTGGTGCCGGCATCCCTTATGGGCGCCAGTTCATGTCTTAGCTACTCCTCTTCTATCCAGCTCTATTGTATGGCCTGGAAAAGCAGTAAAAGATGGTCCAAGTATTTGGGCCCCTGCACCTGCATGGGAGACCCAGAAGAAGCTCCTGGCTCCTGGTCTCGGATCTGCCCAGCTCTGGCCATTGTGGGCATTTGGGGATTGAACTAGCGGATGAAAGACCTTTTTCTCTGTCTCTCCCTCTCTCTGCAACTCTACCTCTCAAATAAATAAAATCTTTTTAAAAATTTAATTTTCCATTTTATAATTCTTTTCCCTAACAATAAAAATCTTGGTTTCTTTTTTTTTTTTATTTTTTTTTATTTTTGACAGTCAGAGTGGACAGTGCGAGAGAGAGACAGAGAGAGAAAGGTCTTCCTTTGCCGTTGGTTCACCCTCCAATGGCCGTCGCGGCCGGCGCACCGCACTGATCCGATGGCAGGAGCCAGGAGCCAGGTGCTTTTCCTGGTCTCCCATGGGGTGCAGGGCCCAAGCACCTGGGCCATCCTCCACTGCACTCCCTGGCCATAGCAGAGAGCTGGCCTGGAAGAGGGGCAACCGGGACAGAATCCGGCGCCCCAACCGGGACTAGAACCCGGTGTGCCGGCGCCGCAAGGTGGAGGATTAGCCTATTGAGCCACGGCGCCGGCTAAAATCTTGGTTTCTAATAACAAGAGTAGATAAGACCCATTCAGAGAAGTCAGTCGAAGTTTCATCCTTATTCTTTCTACTCCATTCTTTTCTCCTGTAGGAGGTAATCTGTATTTGTTTTGGTTCATCTGCTGTCATTTAAAAAATATGAGCAGGCTGTATATATATTCATACTTATTTTTCTTACACAAAAAGAATACTAAAAATGTTCTGAACCTTTTATATATATGGATGTTTTAATAGGTATTTTAATAATAAGAATATTTTTAATATTTATATTTTTAAGCTACAGGAGACCAAATAGAACTGATTGCTTTTTGAGTTGTAATACATAATTGAGAATTACATATTATTGATTACATGTTTTAAATTTTATCTTTGGCTCTTTGGTATGACCATTTAAGATAAAGGTAGTTGTCAAAAATGATAGATCACTTAAATTAGAAAGTTACATGGTTCTGAGGTTTATTTGGTTTTAAAAGAAATCATGCATGATTTTATAATCTTTTAAAAATTCTGCAGGTTGAAGACCCAGATTGCTTCTGGGTTATTATAAAAGGATGTAGTCCCTTTTTGGATCATGAAGTCGACTATCAAAAACTAAATAGCGCCATGAATGGCTTCTATAACAGCATGTGTAAAGATACAGAAATAAAACCATCAGTGTTGGAAGAAGGACAGGTATGTATCTGAATGCACTTTATTTATTGTATCTTTATTATTTATTTATGTGCCATCAGTTACCCGTAAGCAGGTTTTGAAGGTCTGGGTTCTGCAGGAGGCAGCCTGTGAGTTGGTGCTGGTCAAACTGGCTGTGAGTAGTATTCTCTGGCACCCCCTCCCGGGCCTGAGCTCTGTGCCTTTTGACTTAAAAAAGCAACTTATAAAAAGTAGTAGCAGCCAGGACTTGAACTGACACACATATGTGATGCCAGCACTGCAGGCAGTGGCTTTACCTGCTGCACCACAGCACCGGCCCTGTTAATAGGCTTTTTAATTTCTGCTTGTTTGCTGGGTGAACATGATCTCTTGTTTTAACTTGCATTTTTTCACTTGCAAAGTTGGGTATCTCTTTAGTGTTTATTGTGTGTGTGTGGAGAGAGACTGATTTACCTGTTATTTTAGATTGATATTTCTCTTCAGTTATTTGACTTTATCTGATTAGAAATGTAATATTTGTTAAAAAAGAAAAGCTCATTAAGTATTTTTTATGTGAATAGTTTTAGAACTGCTATATTGTACTTTATCCTTGTAATTTTTTTATTTGAAAGTCAGAGTTAGAGAGAGAGAGAGAAATATCTTCTATCTACTTGCTTACTCCCCAGATGGCCACAATGGCTGGTTCTGGGCCCGGTGGAATCTGGGAGCTCCATCTGGGTCTCCCATGGTGGTAGCAGTGGCCCAAGCACTTGGGCTACGTTCTGCTGCTTTTCCTAGGCCATCAGCAGGGAGCTGGATTGGAAGTAGAGCGGCCTGGAAATGAACCGGTGCCCATAATGGGATGGAGGCTTCACAGACAGACGGTGGCTCCACCTGGTACCCCGTAATACCTGCCCCCTGTAATTATCTAGATGTAGTGTAGATACTACCTTTCTTAGTAAAAATAAAAATAACTACTACTTTTGAACATTGATTATGTCCAGGCTGTGGGGTAAATGTTCTCTATATACTTCCTCATTTGATCTTTTTTTTTTTTTTTTTTTTTTTTTTTGTTAAGAGTTAGAAGTAGATAGTCAGTGAGAGAGCGAATCCATTCCTTCCATTGGTTCACTCACCAAAAATCCGCAGTGGCCAGAGCTGAGCTGATCCAAAGCCAGGAGCCAAGAGTTTCTTCCAGGTCTTCCACGCAGGTGCAGAGACCCAAGGACTTGGGCCATCCTCTACTGCTTTCCCAGGCCATAGCATAGAACTGGATCAGAAGAGGAGCAGCCAGGACATGAACCAGTGCCCATATAGGATGCCAGCACTGCAGGCTGGTGCTTTAACCCACTGCACAACAGCACTGCCCCCCCCATTTGATCTGTAAAACAACTCTTGGAAGGAATGGATCTTGTGATACAGCCGAGTAAGCCACTGCTTGGGGCACCTTTGGTTCCATACTGGAGTACCTGATGTAAGTCCTGGCTGCCCACTTCCAGGACAGCTTCCTGCTAATGCCCTAGGAGACAGCAAATGGTGGATCGAATCCTGAGTACCTGCCACCTGTGAGGGTGACCTGAGTGGAGTTCCTGGCTCCTGGTTTCGGCATGGTCCAGGCCCAGTTGTTGGAGACATTTGGAGAGTGAACCAGTAGATAGAAGATTTCTCTCTCTCTCTTGCCCTCTCTGATGCTCTGCCTTTCAAATAAATAAAAATGAATAAACATTTAAAAAACTAAAATAACTCTTGAAGTATGGTGGTAGCAAATGTGATAGATCCAAACAAGAGAAATGTAAAATATATTATTCTGATCTTGACTTTTTATTTTATTTTTATTCCTTCTAAATACTGGTTTCTCGCATAGGCGAGATGTAGAAAGGTTAAGTCGATAGAGATCAAATGGGAGGTGGCGAATGGGTGCTCTAGTGGGCAGAGTGAGGACCATAGCAGCCACTTCCCCACAGCTGCCCCTACACTGTTGGCTTAGCCGACATGTACTGATCCCTCTCTGTGCCAGCCTGTGGAGACGCAGTGATCTCAGAATCACCGCCCCAGGGAGCTTGTGTTTTGATTTGTCACAGGTAACTGATGTTGCAGCAGGCAGTGCCAGGTGGTGAGCACAGGTCACCTCACTGGGGCCCTGGGATGTGAGTTTGTGTTGGTGCAAGCAGCAGTGTGGAGAGAGGTGTGTCACAGGAAGTAGCTGGGGTCTTTATCCCCACCCAGAGCAGGGCCAGAGCTATGCTCTCTGTTGTGTGCATCGTGTGCTTGATTGGTCATGCAGAAAGAGCCCTGTGTGTGGTTTACAAAGCAAGATAGTGTACTAACTAAAGTGTCCTTGGCCCTCACCGGAGTGTTGCAGTGTTCCCACTGGTTTCCTTTTTCTGGTCCAGGGTCTGAGCCAGGCCTCCAGCTTGCCTCCAGTGTCCTGTCTGGTTAGTCTCCCTGAGTCTGGGACAGTTCTTCATTCTTCCTTCATGGCCTGGACGCTTCTGAAGAGTCCTGGTCAGTTATGCTGCAGAGGAATGTTCAGTTTGACTTGGCCTGATGTTCTCATGATCAGACTGAGGTTGTGCGTGTTGGCAGAGAGAGAGAGAGGTCTGCCATCCACTGGTTCACCCCCCAACTGGCTGCGACGGCTGGAGCTACGCCGATCCAAAGCCAGGAGCCAGGAGCCAGGAGCTTCCTCTGGGTTTCACACACAGGTGCAGGAGCCCAGGGACTTGGGCCATTTTCTGCTTTCCCAGGCCATAGCAGAGAGCTGGATCGGAAGTGGGGCAGCTGGGACTAGAACTGGCACCCGTATGCCATGCCAGCACTGCAGGCAGCAGCTTTACCTGCAACACCACAGTGCCAGGCCCTATCAGGCATTCTGAATTTGCTACGGTGAGGTTCACTTTTTCCATCATTCCTTCTACAGTTTTAAAACTTTAATTATCTTTTTAAAAAAGATTTATTTATCTATTTGAAAGTCAGAGAGAGAAGGAGAGACAGAGAGAGAGAGAAGTCTTTCATCTACTGCTTCCCTGTCCAACCAGCTGCAATGGCCAGAGTTGAGTTGACCTGAAGCCAGGAGCCAGGAACCATCCCTGGGCCTCCCACATGGGCACAGGGGCCCAAGCACCCGGGCAATCCTCTGGTGCCTTCCCAGGTCATTGCATAGAGCTGGATTGGAAGTGGAGCAGACAAGATCCGAACTAGCACCCACATGGGATGCAGGATGCTGGCACCACAGGCCTAGGCCCTAACACGTTGAACCACAGCACTGGTCCTTTATTTATCTTTTTTGAAAAAGATTTTCTTGGCCAGCCCCGTGGCTCACTAGGCTAATCCTCTGCCTGCAGCGGCGGCACCCCGGGTTCTAGTCCCAGTCAGGGCGCCGGATTCTGTCCCGGTTGCTCCTCTTCCAGGCCAGCTCTCTGCTGTGGCTTTGGGAGTGCAGTGGAGGATGGCCTGAGTGCTTGGCCCCTGCACCTGCATGGGAGACCAGGAGGAGGCACCTGGCTCCTGGCTTCGGATTGGAACAGTGCACCGGCTTCAACGCGCCGCCCGTGGCAGCCCCTTGGGGGGTGAACCAACGGAAAAAGGAAGACCTTTCTCTCTCTCTCTCTCTCTCTCTCTCACTCTCTCACTCTCTCACTCTCTCACTCTCTCACTCTCTCACTCTCACTGTCCTACTCTGCTTGTCAAAAAAAATAAATAAAATAAAAAATATTTTTTTTAACTTTTATTTAATGAATATAAATTTCCAAAGTACAGCTTATGGATTACAATGGCTTCCCCCCATAACGTCCCTCCCACCCAGAACCCTCCCCTTTCCCACTCCCTCTCCCCTTCCATTCACATCAAGATTCATTTTCGATTCTCTTTATGTACAGAAGATCAGTTTAGCATACATTAAGTAAAGATTTCAACAGTTTGCTCCCACACAGAAACATAAAGTGAAAAATAATAGATGATTTTTAAATGATGATGAAATCAGATCAGACCTATTGTCATGTTTCATCCCAGTGAGAGTCAAGTTGGGAATTGATAATTTCTCTTTTTTTTTTACAGAAGATCAGTTTAGTATACATTAAGTAAAGATTTCAACAGTTTGCACCCCCATAGAAACACAAAGTGAAATATACTGTGTGAGTACTCGTTATAACATTAAATCTCACTGTACAGCACATTAAGGACAGAGATCCTACATGAGGAGTAAGTGCACAGTGACTCCTGTTGTTGACTTTACAAATTGACACTCCTGTTTATGGCATCAGTAATCTCCCTATGCTCCAGTCATGAGTTTCCAAGGCCATGGAAGCCTTTTGAGTTCTCCAACTCCTATCTTGTTTAGACAAGGTCATAGTCAAAGTGGAGGTTCTCTCCTCCCTTCAGAGAAAAGTACCTCCTTCTTTGAAGACCTGTTCTTTCCACTGGGATCTCACTCACAGAGATCTTTCATTTAGTTTTTTTTTTTTTTTTTTTTTTTTTTTTTCTGCCAGAGTGTCTTGGCTTTCCATGCCTGAAATACTCTCGTGGGCTTTTCAGCCAGATCCGAATGCCTTTAGGGCTGATTCTGAGGCCAGAGTGCTGTTTAGGACATCTGCCATTCTATGAGTCTACTGTGTATCTCGCTTCCCATGTTGGATCACTCTCCCCTTTATTTGTTCTACCGGTTAGTATTAGCAGGTACTAGACTTGTTTATGTGCTTCCTTTGACTCTTAGTCCTTTCATTATGATCAGTTGTGAACTGAAATTGATCACTTGGACTGGTGAGATGGCATTGGTACATGCCACCTTGATGGGATTGAATTGGAGTCCCCTGGTATGTTTCTAACTCTACCATTTGGGGCAAGTCAGCTTGAGCATGTCCCAAATTGTACATCTCTTCCCTCTCTTATTCCCACTCTTATGTTTAACAGGGATCACATTTCAGTTAAATTTCCACACTTAAGAATAACTGTATTAATTACAGAATTAAACCAGTCATATTAAGTAGAACAGACAAAAAAAATACTAACGGGGATAATGTATTAAGTTGTTAACAGTCGGGGCTATGCTGATCAAGTCACCATTTCTCATAGTGTCCATTTCACTTCAACAGGTTTCCTTTTTGGTGTTCAGTCAGTTGTCACCGATCAGGGAGAACATATGATATTTGTCCCTTTGGGACTGGCTTATTTCACTCAGCATGATGTGTTCCAGATTCCTCCATTTTGTTGCAAATGACTGGATTTCATTGTTTCTTACTGCGGTATAGTATTCTAAAGAGTACATATCCCATAATTTCTTTATCCAGTCTACCGTTGATGGGCATTTAGGTTGGTTCCAGGTCTTGGCTATTGTGAATTGTGCTGCAATAAACATTAGGGTGCAGACCGCTTTTGTGTTTGCCAATTTAAATTTCTTTGGGTAAATTCCAAGGAGTGGGATGGCTGGGTCGAACAGTAGGGTTATCTTCAGGTTTCTGAGGAATCTCCAGACTGACTTCCATAGTGGCTTGACCAGTTTGCATTCCCACCAACAGTGGGTTAGTGTCCCTTTTTCCCCACATCCTCGCCAGCATCTGTTGTTGGTAGATTTCTGTATGTGGGCCATTCTAACCAGGGTGAGGTGAAACCTCATTGTGGTTTTGATTTGCATTTCCCTGAGTGCTAATGATCTTGAACATTTTTTCATGTGCCTGTTGGCCATTTGGATTTCCTCTTTTGAAAAATGTCTATTGAGGTCCTTGGCCCATCTCTTAAGTGGGTTGTTGGTTTCGTTGTTGTGGAGTTTCTTGATCTCTTTGTAGATTCTGGTTATTAACCCTTTATCTGTTGCATAGTTTGCAAATACTTTTTCCCATTCTGTCGGTTGTCTCTTCACTCTCCTGACTGTTTCTTTTGCAGTACAGAAACTTCTCAATTTGATGCAATCCCAGTAGTTGATTTTGGCTTTGACTGCCTGTGCCTCCCGGGTCTTTTCCAGAAACTCTTTGCTTGTGCCAATATCTTGAAGGATTTCTCCAATGTTCTCTAATAACTTGATGGTGTCAGGTTGTAGATTTAGGTCTTTAATCCATGTTGAGTGGATTTTTGTGTAAGGTGTAAGGTAGGGGTCTTGCTTCATGCTTCTGCACGTGGAAATCCAGTTTTCCCAGCACCATTTAGTGAATAGACTGTCCTTGCTCCAGGAATTGGTTTTGGATCCTTGATCAAATATAAGTTGGCTGTAGATGTTTGGGTTGATTTCTGGTGTTTCTATTCTGTTCCACTGGTCTATCCATCTGTTTCTGTACCAGTACCATGCTGTTTTGATTACAACTGCCCTGTAGTATGTCCTGAAATCTGGTGTTGTGATGCCTCCAGCTTTGTTTTTGTTGTACAAGATTGCTTTAGCTATTCGAGGTCTCTTGTGCCTCCATATGAATTTCAGCATCATTTTTTCTAGATCTGAGAAGAATGTCTTTGGTATCCTGATTGGAATTACATTGAATCTATAAATTGCTTTTGGAAGTATGGACATTTTGATGATGTTGATTCTTCCAATCCATGAGCATGGAAGATTTTTCCATTTTTTGGTATCCTCTTCTATTTCTTTAAGACTTTGTAATTCTCATCGTAGAGATCTTTAACGTCCTTGGTTAAGTTTATTCCAAGGTATTTGATTGTTTTTGTAGCTATTGTGAATGGGATTGATCTTAGCAGTTCTTTCTCAGCCATGGCATTGTTTGTGTATACAAAGGCTGTTGATTTTTGTGCATTGATTTTATATCCTGCCACTTTGCCAAACTCCTCTATGAGTTCCAATAGTCTCTTAGTAGAGTTCTTTGGATCCCCTAAGTAAAGAATCATATTGTCTGCAAAGAGGGATAGTTTGACTTCTTCCTTCTCAATTTGTATTCCTTTAATTTCTTTTTCTTGTCTGATGGCTCTGGCTAAAACTTCCAGAACTATGTTAAATAGCAGTGGTGAGAGTGGTCATCCCTGCCTGGTGCCAGATCTCAGTGGAAATGCTTCCAGCTTGTCCCCATTCAATAGGATGCTGGCCATGGGTTTTTCATGAATTGCTTTGATTATATTGAGGAATGTTCCTTCTATACCCAATTTGCTTAGAGTTTTCATCATGAAAGGGTGTTGAATTTTATCGAATGCTTTCTCTGCATCAATTGAGATAATCATATGGTTTTTCTTTTGCAGTCTGTTAATGTGGTGAATCACATTGGTTGATTTGCAAATGTTGAACCATCCCTGCATACCAGGGATAAGTCCCACTTGGTCTGGGTGGATGATTTTTCTGATGTGTTGTTGTATTCTATTGGCGCGAAATTTATTGAGGATTTTTGCGTCTATGTTCATCAGGGATATTGGTCTATAATTTTCTTTTAGTGCTGCATCTTTCTCTGGCTTAGGGATTAAGGTGATGCTGGCTTCATAGAAAGAATTTGGGAGGATTCCATCTTTTTCAATTGTTTGAATAGTTTGAGAAGAAATGGGATTAGTTCTTCTTTAAATGTCTGGTAGAATTCAGCAGTGAATCCATCTGGTCCTGGGCTTTTCTTTGTTGGGAGGGCCTTTATTACTGTTTCGATTTCTGTTTCAGTTATGGGTCTATTTAGGTTTTCTATGTCTTCATGGTTCACTTTTGGTAGATTGAATGTGTCCAGGAATCTATCCATTTCTGATAGATTTTCCTGTTTGCTGGCATACAAGTCCTTGTAGTAATTTCTGATGATTCTTTTTATTTCTTTTTTATGGTGTCTGTTGTTACATTTCCTTTTTCATCTCTGATTTTATTGATTTGGGTCTTTTCTTTTTTTAGTTAGTTGGGCCAATGGGGTGTCCATTTTGTTTATTTTTTCAAAAAACCACCTTCTCGCTTGGCTGATTTTTTGTAATGTTTTTTTTTTTGGATTCAATCCTGTTAATTTCTTCTCTGCTTTTAATTATTTCTCTTCTCCTACTAGATTTGGGTGTGGTTTGGCTGCAGTTTTTCTAGGTCCTTGAGACACGCTGAAAGCTCATTTATTTGGTACCTTTCCAATTTCTTGATATAGGCACCTATTGCTATTAACTTGCCTCTCAATACTGCTTTTGCTGTATCCCATAAGTTTTGATATGTTGTGTTGTGAAAACTTCTAAATGTTCTTATCATAAATTTTTTGAAATCCATATCTTGCATTTCTTCTATCTCATCATCTTCATAATCTTGGCTTGGGGTGTTTTGTTTATTTGGAGGCATCATAGTGTCATCGTTGATCTTGTTCCCTCGATTTCTGTGTTTGTTGCTTGGCATAGTTAATTCTTCTTTCGTCACTGTGTGTGTGTGTTTTTTTTTTTAATACTATGTCTGTGTTAAGTGGACTGCCTGCTGTTGGAGGAGCCTTGGAGGCTTGAGATGGGTGTGGCCTGATAGCTCTGCTTGGTTCTTCTGGGTTACGGGTGTGCAAAGGTGACACCCTCAGGTTATGCGTGGTAAATCTCTCCTTTTTATTTATTTATTTATTTAGGAGGTAAGTAATACTGCACCGCACTGCTGTGCAGAATTGATGGTATTTAGCTTCCGATCTCTGGCTTCTACCCAAAGAGTCTGTGCAGGCTCTGTTTCTCCTCTGGACTCCCACTGGGTTGCCTAGGCTACTGAATTGTAGTGACTCAGTTCCTTAGCTCTCCCTAGTTGTTATCTAAATCCAGAGTGAAGGCCTGCTCTTTGTCTCTTGCTTGCCTTTGCAAGGTTGGCAGAGAGAGAAACTCCTCTGTACCAGTACCCCCCCACCTTTTTTCCTTCTCTCCTGTAGTCAGTCTGGTGAACTTTCCCGCTCCCCTCTAGATTCTGACCGCCATTTCCCCGCCAATGTCTCAGGTTACTGAGCTCACCTCCCCTTCCAGCACCGATGTGTGGACTCGGAGCCCTGGGCGTCCCTGCTCTCCCTGCTGGTGTCTGTGTGACATCCACTCCCCTTCCTGCACTGGCGCGCAGACCATGCAGCTCCCGCAGCTCGGCTTCCGCGCGGTGGGCGACCTTGTTCTCCCAGTAGGTCCTCCGAGTCACAGCCACTAGATCCGGAAGAGTTTCCTCTGCAGTTTTTTCCTGATCCTTTTTCTGAGGCTACCATAACTCCACTTTTATTAAACTAAATTTTCCTGGACTATCAGTGTGTGCCCTCACTATTCCACCATCTTGGCTCCACCCCGTCCTTCAATAAAAATATTTTATTTATTTGAGAGGTAGAGTTATAGACAGAGAAAGACGTAGAGAAAGGTCTTCCTCTGCTGGTTCACTCCCCAAATGGTTGCAGTGGCAGGAGCTGAGCTGATCAGAAGTCAGAAGCCAGGAGCTTCTTCCAGCTCTCTCACAGGGGTGCAGGGGCCCAAGCACCTGGGCTATCTCCCACTGCTTCCCAAGGCCATAAGCAGAGAGCTGGCTTGGAAGAGGAGCAGCTGGGATGCAAACTGGCCCCATACAGGATGCCGGTGTGGCAGGTGGAGGCTCAGCCTACTGTACAGAGCACAGGCCCCTATTGATCTTGCTATTTCTTTGAAAGGCAGAGAGACAGAGATCCTCAATATCCTGGGTCACTGCTCCTGCAGTCTCCCCCTGTCCCCTGTAGTGACACTGCACACCCACCCCTGTGGGCCCTGCTGAGGCCCTGATGGGCGGGTCCTCCAATGCCTCTGTCCCCAGGTGCCGTTCCCCCTGGCTCTGAGGATGCGGGACATCTACATCCTGGAGGGCGAGCACGTGCTCCCGGCCATGGCATACACGGCCCTCAAGATCCATCACAGTGAGTCCTCAGGGCCCACAGAGGCCCGGGTGCTGGGGACGGAGGAGCTGGGGGTCCCCTGCCTGTCCCTCGTGAGCAGGGCTTGAGGGAGGGGTGAGGGGGTTCGGGAGGCCTGGGTTCCCTTCAGGAGGGCACTGAGAATCCCCCTGTTGCATCCCCAATCCCAGGCCCCCACAGACCACAAGGAGAAGTGGCCAGGGTCATCGCACTGGAAATTGGCCCCTGAGCAGTCCCTCCAATGCTTGGCGTGACACCCAAGGCATCCTGGCCCGATGACCACAGCTGTCTGCACACAGGACCCTCCTAGGACAGGTGGGTGGGTTCCCACCTGGATGTGGGCAGGGCTAGAGGGAGGTGGGGCTGTGGGAGACCCTGTGCAGTGATGTAAAGGCTGCCGGCACTGGATCCCCTTCAGCCATCTGAGAACCCCTGGAAGGCCCAGGTGCCCTGAGCCCAGTTGTGGGGGCCGAGTGCACTCCTGTGAGCAGGGATGGGCACAGAGGCAGGCGCTGGGGGCCCCCGCGGCAGAACTCAAGGGCAACTGAGTGTGGGCTCTGCAGCTCTATCCTCGGGCCAACAGAAGTCAGCGGGACCCGGAGCATCGCTGGCCTCTGGGCTCCGGTGGGGAGGGGTCCCCGTGCTCCTCCCCTGCTGCTGCTGCCATCATGGACCTGAGCGCCTGGGTCCCCATGCAGAGCAGAGATGGGCTTGTCCCAGCTCTAGAGGCTCTAAGTGGAGGTCCAGGTGCAGGCTGTCCAGGCACTGGGGAGGCCCCACTGCGCCTCCAGATGCTGCCTCCCTGGGTGCTCCTGGGACAGTAGCGGTGACAGCCCAGTCTCACCAGGAAAGAGACAGTGGCCCAGGGGCAGAGGACACAGGGCACCCCTGCCACCTCTTTAGAAACTGCATTCCCTGTTCCCAAGGGCCTGAACCGGACTCCATGTCTGCCCCACAGCCCCAGCTCTCACCCCCATCATCTTAGGCTCAGTTCCTTTCCAGCCATGTTGGAGGGACTCAGATGTGGGTAACTCAGCGAATGCACTGTAAGGGCGCAGCAGGTCAGGTGGGGGAGGTGACGGGGTCCTGAGTGGTGCCTGGGTCCCCAGAGATGAGAGTGAGGTGGGGAGTTCAGGGCCATCCACCCTGTGGGGCTGTGCAGGAGGAGCCGGTGGTGTCCGAGGGCTCCCCTTGCCCGGGCTGCACACACCCTCCCGTCTGGGGCCAGCAGCCTGGAAGAGTCCTCAGCGTCACACGTGGTGATGGGGACCCCAGGATGAGGTCGGGGCAAGCACCGAGCAGGCCAGACGGGGGCTGTGGAGAAGCAAACCGCGTCTCTTCTTCTTCCAGCCAAGGCCATCGAACAGTGCAGCAGGCCCCTGGGGCAGGCACGCGTCCCCCAGATGCACGTTCCTGCCCCCACTGCTCCGAAGGCCAAAATCACCATTCAGGACACAGTGGCAGTGTGGGAGCAGACCAGGGGTCCCGCTACCCGTGCAGTGATGATCCGTCCTCCAGGAAGCTTTGACCTCCGCATCGCCGAGAGGGAAGGCGTGGAGGAGGAGGAGAGCTGGGAAGGCAGCCCAGAGCCCCTCGGCCTGGGCTCCCCTGTGGGGACCACAGAGTCTCCAGGTTCTGCCAGCCCCACGGAGTCTCCAGAGTACTCGAGGTGGGGAGGCCTGTGCCAGTGCGCCAGTCTCCCTAACCTGAGCGGGCCAGAGCACAGGGAGGACGACTCCTCCGACGCTGGCAGCCGGGAGGGCCTGTGGATGTGGGCTCCTCCACGGGCCTCGGAGCCCCCGGAACCAGGGCCCATGCAGGCTGTCCCCGCCTGGGGGCCACGGCTGAAGACTTCCCCCTACTGGCATGGCAGCCCCACGCACTCTGGGGACAGTCACGGGCTGGAGCCGGCCAGAGCCAGCCCTGGGATGGGAGACCAGGCCTGCGTGCCCTCCCTGGCCAGAGGCCTCCTTACCTCTTATTCCGTGGGGCACCTGGATGATGGGTGCCTCCTAGAAGAGAGGCCGAGTCCAGCATCTGTCCTGCCCAGGCTGGGCAGCAGCCTTCCGTGTGTCTTCACGGCATCCTATGCACTTGGTTGAGCCCCCACCGCCCAGGCTCTTCCTGGGGCCAGGACACCCTGACACTGGAAGACAACAGCCGTGCCAGGAGCCACTGTACTCTCCTCCCCGCCCCCTCCCCCACCGCCACCCTCAGGTGGTGCTGAGCCTGTATTAAATTGTTCCATGGAAAGGAGTTTGCTCCAGTTTGTGACCCCGGTGCCCAGCGGCAGCAAGCTTCCCTGTGTTCCTGGGGAGATGGATGGTTCCACAGCCCCCATCCTCAGGCAGAGACCCACTCAGGACCCTGCAGGCACAGAAGAAACTCCTGGCTCCTGGCTTTGGATCGGCACAGCTCTGGCGGTTGTGGCCGTCTTGGGAGTGAATGAGCAGATGGAAGACCTCTCTGTCTGTCTCTGCCTCTCCTCTCTCTGTGTAACTCTGACTTTCAAATAAATAAATAAATCTTTAAAAAATGGAATTATTTATGTATTCAAAATGTAGAGTGACAGTGAAAGAGAGACAAATCCTTCATCTACTGGTTGATTCCCCAGAAGTCCTTGAGGTCCAGTTCTATGCCAAGCGAAGGTCAGGAACCAGAATTCCAACTGTGACTCCCATGCGGGAGCAGCGGCCTACATATTGGGGCCGTCTTCCACTGCTTTCCCAGGCCTGTTGGCAGAGAGCTGGATCCGAAGCTGAGCAGCTGGGACTCGAACCAGCTCTCCACTATGGGATGCCATCATTGCAAGTTAGCACCACCCTGGCCCGTGCACTTTAAATGCTAATATCCATGAACTTATTGAAGTCCTCTCCTACCCATGTGAACGTGTCCTTGTTTAGAGACTTCGGAGAAGCAGGCCACGCCCTCAGCTCCTCTGACAGCCCTCATGTTCCTGGAGCTCCTGTCCCTCCACAAGGGAGGGAAAGCATGGAGAACTGAAGACGGGAGGGCGAGCCCGAGCGCGCAGGGGTGAGTGTGCACTGGGGCTGAGCCTGGCTGTCGCTCCTACTGGGCTCCCAGCTCCTGCTGGGCTGCACCCTGGGGAGCCCCAAGCACATCAGCGCTCCCCACCAGGCCCTCTTGCTGCTCCTGGCCACAGTGGACAGCAGAAGGCAAGCGTGTGCAGGTGGACGAGAGCAGAGCAAGCCAAGGAAGCAGAACTCGCCTTAGCACAAGCTTCCCTCTACCAGCCCAGTCCTGCCACAGCAAGAACTCACGTGTGGTACAGGTGCTGGGGCACAGCGGGTTCCACTGCTGCTTAGGATGTGGGCATCACAGGTCAGAACGCCTAGAGTCCTGTCCCACTGCTGCTTCCTGGCCAGCTTCCGGCCAGCCCCAGCTGTGCTCCCCTGTGTGGGGGAGGTGAACTTGCAGCTGCAAGACTTCCCTCACCATATGGGTGGTGGTTCCAGTCCCAGGCATTCCTCTTCTGATCTAGCTCTCTGCTATGGCCTGGGAGAGCAGTAGAAGATGGCCCAGGTCCTTGGGCCCCTGCACCCACATGGGAGACCCTGAAGAAGCTCCTGGCTTCGGATCGACGCAGCTCCGGCTGTTGTGGCCATCTGGGTAGTGAACCAGCGGGTGGAAGACCTCTTGCTCTCTGACTCTGTCAATGCTTCTCTGTAACTGTGGCTTTCAAATAAATTAAAAAAAAAAATGGAAGGAGGCCATGGAGGGAGGGAGACTGGGCAGGAGGTGGCAGAGGCAGCAGGGTGGGAGAGGGTGTGTGCGGGGAAGCCAGGGACAGAAGGGAGCTGCCCATGGTCAGGTCCCCGGGAAGAGAGAGGGAGAAGGAGCTAAGCCCTGTGTTAATCCAGGGCTGGACTTGGCCACTATCAACACACACACACGTGCGCCCTCTGCAACTGCAGGTCATGCAAGCTGTGGCCTGGGTTGGGCGTGGAGCCCCCCACTCCCGGGAGGACAGGCCCCTCCTGCCCCACTGGGGACACGGAGCAGGTATAAAGGGCCCCGTGATGGCAGCGGCTGTCCCTGCACCATGAAGCCTGCTGCTTGCCTGGTGCTGCTCGGCGCTGCCTGGCTCCTGTTCTCTTGCCAGTGGGTGCCAGCCACGGACGCCTGGGCTGGGGGTGCTCTGGGGGCAGGGGCCAGCTTTCCAGGGCAGTGCTGGCTCCCAGGGCGGGTGAAGGGACGCACCTGCCGTGACCCATGCCTTCCATTTCTCTTCAGATTGTGACATCTGCCGGCTGTGCAGACAGCTGTTGATGAATTTCTGTCAGGACCCTCCGATGAGTATATTTCCTATGTGCAAAATTACCAAAGTGACCCGCTAGTGCTGCAAAATGCCCTGGCGCTGAAGCAGTGCGAGATGGGAAACTGACAGCAGAGGAGAAGGGGCACGCGATCAGTGCCGTGGTGAGTCCAGCTGGGCCTGGCCCAACACCGGCTCCTTCCGGGGCCCTGGGGAGGGGGCACTGCTCGTGCCCACCACAGCCCAGCCTGGGACTCTGTGGGAAGAACCTCCAGATGAGGATGCAGAGTTGGGGGCCGCCCCCCCCCCACGGTGCGGGAAAGGACAGGGAGGGAGACTGTGTGGACCCGGAGCCCTGGGCTCCATGGCTGTTCAGCTCCCCCAGGCAGGCCCAAGACCCTCCAGGGCCGCTGTCCCCACGGCAGCCCTGCCTCTGTGTAAAATCTCAGCTCTGGCCTCCCTGGCCACAGCCTCTCCAGCGCCCGAGTCGAATCTTCTCCAAGCGGTGACCACTGGGTGCTGTCTGCCTTCAAATCTCACTAACTCACCCTGACCCCTCAGGTGCCCTCCTCCACCCCCAGACCTCATGTTTCCTTCTCCCTGGACCCCAAACGGCCATCTGGGGCTCCGGAGCCTGGAATTAGACCTCCAACAGCCCTTCCTGTCCTCCCGGGCCTGGCAACAGCTGGGGAAAAAGCAGACCAAACCCTGACTGCAGGTGGAGCACAGTTGGGGACGGGTACTGCTAGGCTGCAAGTGTGCCAGAGACAGAAGGGGCCAGCGGACTGGGGTCTGTGCATTCCTGGAGGCCCCCGGTGCCACTGCCACCTTGCCAGGCCTTCTGTGAAGCCCCTGCCTGTCCCAGCCTCGCCTGCACCCCCCACAGAGAACCTCCCCCCTCATTCCTCATCAAGGGAGGGATTTTTAGGAGAGCTTCTCAGGCACCCAGGGTGTAGGAGAGGATCTGACTTCAGCTGCCCAGATCCAGTGCCAGGCTGCAGCTCCTCCCCAGGAAGTGCCCTGTGCCTGTGCCCTGCAGGTGTCTCTAGGCCCCGGCCTCACCAGGTGTCCCGACTTCTCTTTGCAGAGTAAAATCTTCTCAGATCCTCTTTGTTAAGGGAGCCCTCCTGGCCAGAAGACCCAGGGCCACCCTTGGCCTACATTCTCAGCAGGTGCAGCCCCGCGCACTGGCGGCCTCTCAAAGGAGGAGGCAACAATAAAAGCCCGCATTGCACAGAGTCTGCTCAGTGCTGGACCGGACACCGGGCGTGGGTGTGGGAGGCGGGCGGTGCAGCGGGGCCGGCTGCCGTGACTGCCAGTGGCGGCTGGATCCAGGGCTGTCCGTGTTGTTCCTGCAGGGGTGCAGTGTGGGGCGGGATGGGGGGGGTGTGGTCTCCGTCGGCATGGCCGAGATCCGCAGGACACACGCTTCACTGACCAGGCGTAGCCGGCTAGCCAGCTTCAGAGCGGCAGTGAGAGTCCCAGCGTCACCGTGAGCACACTGCGGCTCAGAGCCGGGGCGCGTGCCCAACTGCACAGCAGCTGCCACTCTGCTGCCCCGCCCTCTGCAGGGAGACCCGCTCGGCTGCTCATTTTGTGGCCGTGCACGGTGGCAGTGGTGCCCACCTATAGATGGATATGAGACCTCCCACCTCCAGGCCCAAGGGACATAAGGGGTGGGAAGGGGTCCCTGACCAGACAGAAGGACCTAAAGGTCAGGGGGCATGAACGCCCCTGGCCATGATCCAGAAATCCTCTCTCGTGCCTCAGCTGGTCCCAGTGCCAACCCCCAACTGTGGACGCAGCTGTGACCCCGCAAACACACCCCGCGTGGGGTCTCCCGCACAGTGGGCCCAGGGTCTGGGTGTCTGCGGTGGCTCAGCCCTGTGGTCATGATGCTGCCGCCTGTCTCAGGCCCCCCGCATTCCTGTCTGTGCCCTCTGGGCCTGGATCTGCCACCTGCCCCCTGCTCTGTCACAACTCACTGAGGGCACTCGGCACAGGGCTGTCTCGGGAGGAACATCTGTGTCATCCTGGTGACCAAGGAGCTGCTGGGAGGCCCAGACAGTGGCCGCTCCTGTCACCGGTGGCTTGCTGGAGGGGGGCAGGGTGGGCTGATTCTTTTCCTGTTTCTCCCACACTTGTACCTGGGCTGGCTTCACAGAGAGAAGAGGTCGGGTTGGGCGCTCCAGGCAGCGGTGAAGTCCCGGATTGGGGCGCCCACATCCCCAGTCAGAGGGCCTGGTTCTACTCCCAGCTCCTTGGCTGCCATTCCAGCTCCCCGCTAATGCACACTCGGGGGTTCAGGTGGCACCTGCAGGTGGTGGTCCAAGTACTGGGGTTCCATCAGCCAGGAGGGAGGGAGACCCAGATGCATTTCCTGCCTTTGGCTGGCCCAGCCCTGATTCTGGGAGCCCAGCACTCATGCCTTCCCAGGGCCCCACCCCATCTCACCTAGCAACCTCCTACTCTGCCCACCTCTTAAAGGTCCCACACCCCTCTTGGTGCCACAAACTCTGTCTAAAGCACTTACCCCAGGGGAGACCTGCTCTTTGTGCTCACTGAGCTCTCTCCACAGAGGAGCAATGGGGGCCCCCTGCCTTTGCAGGAGTGAAAGGGAGCCCAGGGGACGGGAGGGCTTGGGGAGCAGAGACCCCCTCATTACCCCACCTCTGGGACCCTGGGGCTGTGTCCCACCACACTCCGTCTGACAGATGCAAATCTATGTGCAGTGAGGACACAGGCGACACCAGGTGTCTCGGTCAGCTCTCTGCTGCTGTGACAGAATCCCACAGACTGGGGCGATGTCCAAGCCACACGAGCTGATTGGCTCATGGCTCTGGAGGGCCTTCGTGCTGCATCCAACATGGTGGCCAACATCCCATGGGGGTGCAGGGAGCGGCGGGTAGAGTCAAAGATGTAGAGAGAAAGAGGGAGAGAAGTAGAGGAACTTGCTTTTATTTTGAACTTTAATTTTTATTGTTTAAAGATTTATTTATTTTAAGGCCTCAGCCACTGGCCACTGCAGGCCTATGCTGAGGGGAACAGTGGATGGAAGCAACCACACCCCAAGATCCACGAATTAAACATATGTAACAACACCTTGATGATAAGGAAACATTTGTAGCAACAACAATAGGAACTCACCCCTGTGCACCCTAAGCCACCCCAGGAGGCCAGCGCCCGTCCATGCAGGAGCTGGGTTGGGGCCCATGCACCCATGCTCCCTGCACACGGACTCTGGGGAACAAACCTCCCCCCCAGTGAAGGAAAATGCAATGTGGAGAACACTAAGCCTAGGCATCTGGAGTTTGAACTCAGGCAGAGAAAGGAAAACGAATGGGCGTCTTCCACCCAATTAGGAACATCTGACTGCTGAAGCTGAGTGGTCCCCATTCAGCACTCGCTGTGTTATTTTACAGCACTTTGTGAGTCTTCCAAAGAGTTTACAATGCAATTTAAAGCGGAGAAGCTGAGTGGGGAGGGGGAATATAAGAATCAGTTAAAACCCAAGTGTTGCTGGACAGCATCTCTGGACACGACACAGCGGTGCACTCATTCACACTCCGCAGAGGAGGCCAGCAGGTGTGTGGGTGACCAGGGCCCTGCACCCTGTGGTCTCCATGCCAGGGCAGGGGAAGTGGGCAGAGAAGCAGAGCAGTGTGCCCTTGAAGGGAAAAGAACCGACTGTGGCCCCCAGGTGGCAGCCTAGGGGCAGTGTGGGGCCCAGGACCAAGGAGGTGCTGGGGGAGGGCTGAGCCACTTTCCCAGGGGGAGCAACCTTGCGATCAGCACCCCGGGGAGCCGCGGGCCTGTGGCTACTCCTGCCTGCAGCCTGACGGGTGCTGTCCCTGTCCTTATGGTCAGCAGCAGCCCGGTGTTACCAGCATGCGGCTCAGGTGCTGGTGCCCAGGAGTTCTCAGTGCTCTGTGCCTGAAGCCCTGGCCCGTGTCCAGGACAGGGCCCTGGTTCCCGCTCTGGACAGGCTGGGCCACGCTGGCTTGAGGTGCTCAGTGGGACGCTCCCCTGCCTCCATCCCAGAGGACCCCTGTGTCCACCTCCTACAACTCCAGGGAAGAAGGGCTGGAACAGAGCAGGAGGGGCAGCAGAGGGTGGCAGTGCTGGGGTGGGGCCTGTGGTAGGACAGGAGGCTGCACCCTGGGAGTCTCAGTTCAGGTCATGGCAGGGGCAGCCCCGAGTGTGGGGACAGGTCTATGTGGGGCTCCCTATGCGACCTTGTGTTCAAAGAAAGAGGCCTTCACAGTTGGGCTGTAATACAATAGCAGAGGCAGAAAGGATTGGCGGGAGGTGCCGGTTGCCTGGGACTTGAGACCGTGACGGCAGGTGGCAGAGGGCCCTGGCACCCCTGGTTCCGGGGCAGTTCTGCCAGAGCCCTGCCCTCTTCACCTGGGCCCTGGGGAGAACACAGGCCCCACTTGCGGTGACCTTTAATGAAGCCAGGCCTGAGGACCCTGAGCCCTGCCACAGCAGAGCCACTAGGGATTGGCTGGCAGGCTTCTGTGATGTCACAGTCACTGAGATGCGCACTCTGGGCTGGGAGGCGACCAGAGGCCAGTAGTGCGTCTACTGCCCAACTGACCAGTTGGTATTGTAGGCAGCAGGCGCATTTCAGAGAATCACATGGATTCGCGATGGAGGTGAGTGGCACTTGCTCTCTGCATGAGCTGTGGTGTGGGGAAGGTCCTGCCAGGGGGTGGCCCTGGTCTCCCACACTGGATTCCATGAGTGATGTGGTGGAGCTCTGAGTGCTGCCCCTGTATGCAGAGCGTGTATACAGTTTTCTCATTCTTCCCGCTCTGCTGGTCACCAGTGTTGAATGGGCCTGGGTGTGAGTCCGTGTCTGGACATGGGTTCAAGACTAGGTGTCGGGTCAGCTGGTATCAGGTGGGCAGGGAGGCCGGCTCTGAGAGCCCCAGAGATGCGGGAGCTGGGAGCAGGCCAGGGAGCCCCGTAGACTTGGGCTCCCTGGAGGACACATGGATGCCAGCCTGGGGGAAGAGCTTCCTTTCCAAGGGCAGGGGAGGCAAGGTGGGGGCTGTCCTTCCCCAACCGTCCCTAGTCCCTGAGCTCTGCACAAGTCATCCTGCAGGGACCCAGACACCAGGTGCCTGCCTGCCTAGCTGTGTGGCTGTCCCCCCTCTGACCAGGGGGACAGCCCTCAGGGCAGCATTCCTGTGGGCTCCCCGGTGCTGGCTCTCATGTGCGTGTGTGTCTTACAGATTGGATATGAATGCCCTGAGGTCCCGGAGGGCCCAGGAGCGAGCAGCGCTCATCAGACAATATGAGCAGGTACCGGCCAGGGTGCTGGGGGAGGAGGTGGGGCCCTGCCTCAAGGACTGTGCCTGTGAGAGCCAGACCCCGCCTCCCTGGGGACACGGGGGAGGGGGCAGGTGGACAGCTCCCCCAGTGACTTCTCATCCGGGTCCCCTCTCGGCTGCAGGGACGCCGAGGAGCGGCACTGTTGGTGCCCGAAGAAGAGGACGATGAGGGCGGCTGCCTCGTCCCAGACAGGCTTGGGTTCCTGCAGTGAGTCCTCCGCACCCCAGCTCACCCCAGGGCGGGACTGGGGTCAGAAACCCCAACATGAGGTGGCACACCTGTCCCCGGCCCCGACCTTGAGCCCAGCTGTGGTCACAGGCAGGCACTGGTCAGCATTTGGGGGCAGGAGTCGGACGTGGAGGCTGTTCCCACAGATGTCGGGGAGAGAGGCCCCGTTGCTGGAGGGTGGGCTCCGGTAACCTGGAGGGATGGAGCCATCTCGGGCCATCTCTGGCATGACTCAGCAGCCCACCTTAGCACGGGGATAAGGGCTTCTGCCTCCATGTTGTGCCAGAACCTGGAGAATAAGTAGGAGCAGAGTGGTGGAGAGATGGTCAGGGTCTGGGCTGACAGAGGAGGGGGTGAGGTGGGGCGCATGACCTCAGGAGGCCAGGGCACAGGGGGAGGGTGGGCAGTGGGGGACCCTGAGGGGTGTAGGGGTCCCAGGTGCCTCGAGCCCCAGGTGCACACTCACAGCACTGAGCATCTCTCAGGCAGGCCACCCAGACTCGGTCAGTTCCAGGGTGACGTCCTGGGCAGAGCTGATGTGGGGATATAGCTGCCTCAGCCCTGGGCAGCCTGGCCCTGCTCAGGACAGCCACCCCACAACCGCTGTGGGGGGCTGCCACACACCCACGAAGGTGGACCTCTGACAGGCCTGGAGCCCCCCACTGGCAGCAAGGGCCCCTGCCTGGCCCTAGGCTCCCTGTGCTCATGGTCACCAGCCCCTCCCTCCCCATCTCAGTCCCCTGGGCTGAGAGGATGAAGCTGGTCCTTCCCTGGCCCACTAGGGAGGTCGTGGTGCCTGTTGTGGTCCTGTCCTCACCTCTCCGCCTCCCTTGCTTTCCAGTGAGCAGAAGTTGCCCCAAGACAGCACCCCGGGGGCAAAGGTAAGGACAAGTCCTTGGCCATGGGCCAGTCATCTGAAAGCAGAGCTGGGCGGAGGGGCACGTGGGGCTCGGCAGTGGTGAGTGGGAGCGCCATAAGGTCCCGCGATGCGGTACTTACACGGCACCTGCTGACATCTTACCACACTCACCTGTCCCAGAAGTGAGCCGCAGCTCAGGGGCGTCTGCTGTCGGCCGCCCTGACTCATTGGCATGGTTGGGAGTGACCTGGCTGGAGCTCAGGGGCTCTTCCTTGAAGACGGGGCAGCTCGGGTCAGAGGCCAGGCCACCGATGCTCCCCCAGACAGAAGATCTGGGGCTCACGGTCTGTGCCTTTTCTGGCTCCTTCTATTTGAGCACCCACAGAGCTCCTGAGCTGCATCCGAGGGCCCCTCTCAGAGCCCCAAGCTGGGCTCACGCCATCCTGTCTCGTTTTCCAGCGTAAACAGGAGGTAAGAAGGATCCAGAAGTGGATAAAGATGATCAAGAACCATAGTAAATACCGCGGCAGCGACAAGGTACCGTGGCGATGAGGGCCCCTCGGGAACACTGAGAGCTGAATTGGGGTTTGAGCAGTGCCCATTCCTGTGCCAGGCACCGCCTGCCTCTCAGATGCCCAGGGGCAACTGTCCAGTCCCTAGAGACACAGGTCATGGGCACACCTTCCCCATACACACAGGACACTGTCCTGGTAGAAAATCTGAAGTCACTGCTGAAGACAATCCTGGATGCAGGGCAGGCGTGGTTCCAGGAGCCCTGGAGGGGGCAGTCCATACACGGCAGAGCCGGTGCCCCTGAGCCCTTGGCCCTCCAGTCACTGTGGGTCATAAGGCCCCCCTCTGGGCAGATCCTCCCTCTGCCAATACACAGGGAGCCCCTGGCGTCTCCCTCTGCTGTCTCACCCTGCGCTGCCTCCACGAGTGGCCACGTTCACCACTCACCAGAGCCTCCTCTCTCCTGTAGTTTCAGCGCAGAATCTACAAAGGCATCCCTGCCCAGGTGCGTGGGAAGGTGTGGGCCGTGATGCTGGAGGTGGACAAGAGGAAGGCCCAGAACCCAGGCAAATACGCGGTACGGCTCTGCACTCAGCCCAAGGGGGCCCGGCCTGCTCGGGCCTGCTCAGGAGCCTGAGTCTCCGTGGAGGACCGTCCCTCACTGAGCCCTCGGGAGCCTCCTCCCCATCCTGCCTTCCTCTCCCTAGATCCTAGTCAGTGCCTCCTCCACGTCTCCTCAGACCCAGCTGGGACTGGACAGGTGTGTTTTGTGCCAGAGGCTTTAACCTGCTCTCTGCTGAGCTCACCTGGGCAGCTTGGCATACGGCCAGAAGAGAGGACTTGCTGGTCCCTGATGGGCGGGGGTCTCCCAGGATGAGATCACAATGGTGTGAGGTAGGGAGCCCCACAGGCTCTGTGCTAACATGGCCTGCCCGCAGCTGGCCGGCCCTCACCTAGGCCTGCCCACAGCTGGCCCTGCCTTCACATGGACTTGCAGCCCCTGGCATTGCCCTTGCCTGGAGAGGCCGCTCCAATGGTCAGACAGCTCTCAATGCTTCTGGGAAAGGAGGGAGTGAGGACTGGTGTGAGCAGAGGGCTGTCAACTGCAGCTGGCTCTCATGGCCCCTGGCTGCCATCAGGGAGCAGGGCCCAGCTGTGTTTCCCACCCTGCCTCCCCCAAGTCTGCAGTCTGGGGCTGGCCCTGGGAGCTGGGCCTGGAGACAGTCATTGCCCAGGCTCAGCTCCAAGCCAAGGGTGGCTTGCAATGTCAAGATGGAGATGGGCCCCTCCAGCAGGGGGCAGCATGGGGCAGTGGTTAGGCTGTGGCTGACTCCTGGAGGGCAGGGCCTGAGATTTCAGCTAGGAGGCTCAGAAGCCTGGCTGGGGGCAGACCGTGTCTGTGCTGAGAGCTGAGGCAGGCAGGGGGAGTGCACAGGGACCTTTCAGAGCCCCTGTCTGCTGCTGACCATCAGGGTTACGTGGGCACTGAGGCAAGTAGGGAGCCCATGACCCTCCCTCAAGGTGGGACCCAGAAAGGAATGAGCGCTTGCAGGGAACTCCATGTCAGCCAGAAGAGCTGACGTGGACTTGAGGTCCTTGTGTGGCAATGGGGCTTGGGCACTTCTTGAGGCTGCCCCTCCCCCTTGTCCCTGCCCTGCAGGAGATGAAAGAGCTGGCCAGGCTGGGCGCCACTCACTTCCATCACATCGACTCCGCCATCGCATGGACTTTCAGAAACCACCTCATGTTCCGGGAACGTTACGGAATGAAGTGAGGCCTCTGGGCTGGGGAGGACCCGCGGGTGGGAGGAGCAAGGGTCCTGGGGCACATGGGGTCCCTAGGGAAGATTGGGTGCAAGCCTAAAACAGTTCATTGAGCACAGAAAACAAACTTGCCTTTTCTATAGTACACAAACTTTCCCAAGACACTGCGGAGAGACTGAAATGAAAAGAAACACCAGGGGAGACAATAGTAGCAATCTAACTAATAAAGGTGTTGTTTCCAGAATATTCAAGGAGCCCTTCAACTCAGTCACAAGGAAGCAGTGGGCAGCCCCCCAGTACCCCGGGAACACAGGATCGGGGGGACCCTTCATGAAAGCACACACACTTCACCTCCTCAGCGCATGAACACACACTTATTCCCTACACCACAAAGGGGCACCAGCGCACAGCTGTGGGAGGGGGGAACTAAAACCACTGAGGACACCGGGTGCTGCTCCCTACAAGGCTGAACGTGCATGGGAGGCTGACTCTGCACAGCTTGGACCCACGGGACTGCACTCCCACAGTGGGACGCTCACCTGTGCCCTGAACACCCACCTGGGAAATGAAAGTGCATGTGACTGCGCCCTGGGAGGTGTGCGTGTCCCTGCAGGCGGCGCTCACCCACATGGTGGACAACACGCAGGTGCCCTGACGACGTCACTGCACATGAGCAGAGTGTCACGGGCCCTGCGTGTGGCTGTCAGGCTCTGTTAGGCAGAGCTGCACTGAGAGCCTCGGCAGCACAAGACACACGGCCTCTGTCCTCTCTCTTCCAGCCAACAGGCCTTATTCCACATACTGATGGCCTATTCCGTCTACAATCCCGTGAGTATTCTGGGATCATAGCGCAGGTGCTATCCCGGCAGTCCCTGCAGGGCACCCCTGGTCACAAAGATCCCAGCCTGGGTTGAGGGGGCCTCGCTCATCCACAGCTCTGAGGAAGAGCGGTGGAGGCCAGGCTCTGAGCCTCCTTGGACCCAACCTCAAGTTCTGGGAGGAGAAAGGCAGCCTTCTCCTGGGCTGGGCTCCAGACCCCAGGAGCTTGGCCGTGTTGGGATGCCCCTCCCAGGAGTAGCATTCCACGCAGTGGGGCGGGGGGCGAAGGCAGGGCAGATCAGGTGTACGACTTTGCTCTGGGTCCCACTGATGCCATTACACCCACCAGCCCTGTGGTTGGACCCATGGGCCTGAATCCCACTCTGTACAGCGCCACTGCCACAACCACCCACTCAGACTTTCCCATGAGTGGAGCAGGCGCAGGGCTCCATGGGTGACCCAGCAAGGCCTGGACATCCCCACCCCCCTGACCTGCCACTGGCCAACCCTGCCTGGTGCCCTGGTTCCCAGGGGGCTTGGCACTCAGGAAGCCCAGGCCTGCACCCATGCCAGAGGCACACCTCCTGTTCCGGTCCTGGTAGCACTTCCTGGCTTACTTCTTCCTCGTGTGAGAAAGGGCCACCGGCTCACCTGCAGAGCTCAGGGGTCCAGAAGCTTCCATGGGCATGGATCTGGATTCCCACAGCAACCTGGCCCATGCTGACATCTTGGGGGTAACAGGTGTCCATACTTGAGCTCTCCCCCTGTGCTGCCTAAGCTCAGGCCCTGCAGGATTCCCTCCAGGAACTTGGAGAACTTCTCTGGGCTCCAGTTCTTGGGCAGCTGACACCAAGTGGCAGGATTCAGGCACAGGGGCTCCCTGTGCCTAAATCTTCCTGGACCCTTCAGTGGGTGACCCTGATCTGCCTGAGAGGTGGGCCATCCTAGGATATCATTCTTGCCAGGGGAGGTCTCCTAAAGGTATTCTGGGATCTTGCAGGAGGTGGGCTACAGCCAGGGTCTGAGCCATGTGGTGGCACTGTTGCTCATGTATATGCCCGAGGAGGACGCTTTCTGGGCCCTGGTGCAGCTCATGGAAAGCAGGAAGCACGCGATGCACGGTAGGTGGATGGCGTGTGGGGCCCAGTGCATGCAAGTCCGTGCACGGCCCTCACTGGCTCCTGAATGTGCAGGACAGTGTCACAGTGTGGGGGGGGGGGCTCCCAGGAAGCCAGGGCTGGCAGAGGCCTCCCAGACTGAGCCAGCCCCCTTCTTTTACCACCACCCAAAGGCCCTGCAGCTTGGCCATGGCCATCCTGGGTGTGAGAACCTTCAGAACAAGGGGTCCTGTCCTTGTCCAGTGACTCAGGTCGATTCTGACTCTTCTGCCTCACACATCTGTACACAACTCTCAAGCACAGAGCCACACCCAGGGAACTTGTGGAAGGCAGCATCCCCTGTAGGGTCACCCCTCCTCGCTCCTGAGTCTTGGAATGGTCAGGAGGCACCCAGTCTGACTTGCACCCACCCCAGCGGGCTCCAGGGGGCAGCCAGGCCTGGGCTGACACAGTCACCCACCTGCACCCACCTCCCAAGCAGATCCTCTGCCCTGGCCACGTTCATCCCCACCTGCCCCTGGTCCAGCCTCCCCTGACCCTCAGTGCTCAGAAGCACCCCACCCAGGCCTGGGGCTCTCCAGCCTTCCTAGGAGGAGGCTCTCACATGGGGGTGTGGCTGATTCTACTCAGGTTTCTACAAACCAAACACCCCCAAACTGGAGCGATTCCAGCAACACCTGGGGCTCATTGTGCATCGCGTGCTCCCCTCCCTGGAGAAACACCTGGTAAGTTAAGCATCTCCTTTCTCCTCTTGGGGGCTCTGGGCTCATGGGACTGCTTCCTGAGCCAGGGGAGGCCACGTCCTCACCAAAACTTTCCTTGGTTACGGGGGTCCACGGCAGCTTGGGTGTTGGTTTGTTGTCCAGCACTTGGTCCCCCAGAGTTGGCGTAGATTGAAGGGAGACGCTGTCCCCAGAGCAGAGTGGAAGGAGGGACCTGTGTCCCTTCAGGAACCTGCATGGCTGGGAGGGGGGATGCCCCTGCTGCTGGGCTTCCTGCACCCAGGGGCTCTGCCCCAGGGCTCAGATTAGAGGGAGTCAGGCCTGGGCCCTGGGCCCTGGGCCCTGAGCCCCCTCTGCCTCTGCCTTTTCTTAGGAGAAGGAGGGTGTGTGCCTGGAGGACTCCACCACCCACTGGTACATCCAGTGCTTCCTGGATGGGGTAAGTGCCCCGGGGACCCCTTGCCCAGGGAAGCTCCTGCCCCAGTGCCTGGTTCTCTGGTGCTGGTGGCCTGTGACTCTGAGCTCCCCCAGCCCCAGCAGACACAGGAGGGAGCCTGCTGTGCAGACCAGGCAGGCCCTGTCCAGCCCTGCTAAGGGTGGTCCAAGCTGAGGCTGAGCCTCAGAGCCAGCAAGGAGGGGACAGGTCCCACCAGGACCCATCCTGAGAGCCTGGCAAAGGCCAGAGCCCTACAGTGAGAGGCAGGAGATCCATAGACCCCCCGTGGCAGAGGCTGGTGGCAGCACAGCCCAAGGGCTGACCCCTCCCCAGGTCCCTGGGGTGTCTGGCATCTCCAGTGTGGCTTCCAAAGTGTGCAGACCCCCAGGGTCCAGGACAGGACATGGTCATCCTCTCTGGGTCTGGTTCGCTGAGTGGGCAGGGATGTGGCCATGAGGCATGGCCTCCCCTCCCCTCCCGGAGGAGCTCTGGCCTTCTTGTGTGATCAGCCTCCTGGAGTCTCCCTCTGTCCTAGGGGAGTGACACTGCACACCCACCCCTGTGGGCCCTGCTGAGGCCCTGATGGGCGGGTCCTCCAATGCCTCTGTCCCCAGGTGCCGTTCCCCCTGGCTCTGAGAATATGGGATATATACATCCTGGAGGGCGAGCACGTGCTCCCGGCCATGGCATACACGGCCCTCAAGATCCATAACAGTGAGTCCTCAGGGCCCACAGAGGCCCGGGTGCTGGGGACGGAGGAGCTGGGGGTCCCCTGCCTGTCCCTCGTGAGCAGGGCTTGAGGGAGGGGTGAGGGGGTTCGGGAGGCCTGGGTTCCCTTCAGGAGGGCACTGAGAATCCCCCTGTTGCATCCCCAATCCCAGGCCCCCACAGACCACAAGGAGAAGTGGCCAGGGTCATCGCACTGGAAATTGGCCCCTGAGCAGTCCCTCTAGTGCTTAGCGTGACACCCAAGGGTGTCCAAGGGTGTCTGCAGCCCATGTCTGGTGCTGGGACAGGGCTTGGAGCAGCCATGGTGGCTGCGCCATCCCTAGGGCCCCTCCCAGCCTGACACCCACCCCCATGTCTAGAGCGCCTGCTGAAGATGCCCCGGGACCACCTCCGGGAGTTCCTGCAGGTGACCCTGAAGCAGGCCTGGTCTCTGAGCGAGGACGCGGTCATCAGGCAGCTGCGGGCCTCCATGCGTGAGCTGGGGAAGCTCCAGTGCCTCCTGCCTCCCGAAGGTGAGTCCAGCACACGGCCCCGTCCCATGCTCCCTTGGGGGAGTCAGTAGTGGGAGTGCCAGGCCCTGACATCCCCGCCCAGGGCCTCACCTCTTCCTGGTCCTCCTTGTCCTCCGCGGGCTCAGCAGTTCTGCTTTCTGAAGCTCTGTCAGCATGGCCTGACAGGGCCTCGGGCAGCTTCCCAGAATCCTCCTGTGGGTGCCGGCTCTCCCCCCACCACTCTGGGGCCGGGCCGTGGAGCTGTCCTCAGGACATTTGTGGCTCTGGCTCCTCGGCTGACCCCCACTCTGGAGTGGATTGGAGGCCCCGCCTTGAGCTACCCTGCCCAGGTCTGGAGCAGGTACCCTGGCTCAGTGCTCCCAGGAGCCTGGAGCACAGCTGGACCCCCACTCCAGCAAGATGAGAAGTGGCCCTGCCTGCCCAGGGGGCCCCTCCCCAACTGACCCCACACAGGCTCCTGGCCCGATGACCACAGCTGTCTGCACACAGGACCCTCCTAGGACAGGGGTGGGCGGGGCTCCCACCTGCATGTGGGCAGGGCTAGAGGGAGGTGGGGCTGTGGGAGACCCTGTGCAGTGATGTAAAGGCTGCCGGCACTGGATCCCCTTCAGCCATCTGAGAACCCCTGGAAGGCCCAGGTGCCCTGAGCCCAGTTGTGGGGGCCGAGTGCACTCCTGCGAGCAGGGCTGGGCACAGAGGCAGGGCTGGGGGCCCCACGGCAGAAAACAAGAGTGTGGGCTCTGCAGCCCTAGCCTCGGGCCAACAGAAGGCAGCGGGACCCGGAGCATCGCTGGCTTCTGGGCTCTAGTGGGGAGGGGTCCCCGTGCTCATCCCCTGCTGCTGCTGCCATCATGGACCTGAGCGCCTGGGTCCCCATGCAGAGCAGAGATGGGCTTGTCCCAGCTCTAGGGGCTCTAAGTGGGGGCCCAGGTGCAGGCTGTCCAGGCACTGGGGAGGCCCCACTGTGCCTCCAGGTGCTGCCTCCCCTGGGTGCTCCTGGGACAGTAGCGGTGACAGCCCAGTCTCACCAGGAAAGAGACAGTGGCCCAGGGGCAGAGGACACAGGGCACCCCTGCCACCTCTTTAGAAACTGCATTCCCTGTCCCCAAGGGCCTGAACCAGACTCCATGTCTGCCCCACAGCCCCAGCTCTCACCCCATCATCTTAGGCTCAGTTCCTTTCCAGCCATGTAGGAGGGACTCAGATGCGGGAAATTCAGCCAATGCACTGTTAGGGCGCAGCAGGTCAGGTGGGGTAGGTGATGGGGTCCTGAGTTGGTGCCTGGGTCCCCAGAGATGAGAGTGAGGTGGGGAGTTCAGGGCCATCCACCCTGTGGGGCTGTGCAGGAGGAGCCGGTGGTGTCCCAGGGCTCCCCTTGCCCGGGCTGCACACACCCTCCCGTCTGGGGCCAGCAGCCTGGAAGAGTCCTCAGCGTCACACGTGGTGATGGGGACCCCAGGGTGAGGTCGGGGCAGGCACCCTGCAGGCCAGACGGGGGCTGTGGAGAAGCAAACCGCGTCTCTTCTTCTTCCAGCCAAGGCCATCAAACAGTGCAGCAGGCCCCTGGGGCAGGCACGCGTCCCCCAGATGCACGTTCCTGCCCCCACTGCTCCGAAGGCCAAAATCACCATTCAGGACACAGTGGCAGTGTGGGAGCAGACCAGGGGTCCCGCTACCCGTGCAGTGATGATCCGTCCTCCAGGAAGCTTTGGCCTCCGCATCACCAAGAGGGAAGGCATGGAGGAGGAGGAGAGCTGGGAAGGCAGCCCAGAGCCCCTCGGCCTGGGCTCCCCTGTGGGGACCGCAGAGTCTCCAGGTTCTGCCAGCCCCACGGAGTCTCCAAAGTGCTCGAGGTGGGGAGGCCTGTGCCAGTGCGCCAGTCTCCCTAACCTGAGCGGGCCAGAGCACAGGGAGGACGACTCCTCCGACGCTGGCAGCCGGGAGGGCCTGTGGATGTGGGCTCCTCCACGGGCCTCAGAGCCCCCGGAACCAGGGCCCATGCAGGCTGTCCCCGCCTGGGGGCCACGGCTGAAGACTCCCCACTACTGGCATGGCAGCCCCACGCACTCTGGGGAGAGTCACGGGCTGGAGCCGGCCAGAGCCAGCCCTGGGCTGGGACACCAGGCCCACGTGCCCTCCCTGGCCAGAGGCCTCCTTACCTCTTCCTTGGGGCACCTGGATGATGGGTGCCTCCTAGAAGAGAGGCCGAGTCCAGCATCTGTCCTGTCCAGGCTGGGCAGCAGCCTTCCGTTTGTCTTCACGGCATCCTATGCACTTGGTTGAGCCCCCACCGCCCAGGCTCTTCCTGGGGCCAGGACACCCTGACACTGGAAGACAACAGCCGTGCCAGGAGCCACTGTACTCTCCTCCCTGCCCCCTCCCCCACCGCCACCCTCAGGTGGTGCTGAGCCTGTATTAAATTGTTCCATGGAAAGGAGTTTGCTCCAGTTTGTGATCCCGGCGCCCAGCGGCAGCAAGCTTCCCCGTGTTCCTGGGGAGATGGGTGGTTCCACAGCCCCCAGCCCCAGGCAGAGACCCACTCAGGACCCTGCAGGCAATGCCTGAGATTCAGCTCTGCCCTGTGGGGACTGGGCCAGGGTGGGAGAGCAGCAGCCGTGAGTGCCCGTGACCTCTGGGACAGATCGGCACAATAGGAACAGCTGTGGTTGGAGGGCCTGTGTCACCTCTGTGCTCTCCCCTAGACCTGGGCGGCCATGGCTGCAGCATCTCTGGCTTGACCCCACATGGCTCTCCCACGTGGGAGAGGATGTGCACTGTGGGCTGGGAGGCGACCAGTGGCCAGCAGTGTGTCTACTGCCCAACTGACCAGGTGTCGGTAGCGTAGGCAGGAGGCACATTTGATAGAATCGCATGGATTCTCGGTGGAGGTGAGAGGGACTTGCTCTCGGCTGTGCCTGTGTGTGAGCACCACGGGAGCAGAGCCCTTGGCCCTGGGACTCAGAGAGGTTCTCCAGGAAGGGCTGCCGCAGCGTGCTGGAGGGGCCTGGTCTGTGTGCTGAGCTCATGTGCTGTGGGCGGGAAGGGCCCTAGCACGCAGGTCACCTTGCTCTCCCACAAGCACCACTGTCAGAGGTGATCTCTGTGGCCGTGTAGCCACAGCTCTCAGCCGGGCACGCGGGCCACGGCTCACCTGAAATGTAGGGGCGGCTCCAGAGCCCTGTAAGGACAGAGGTGAATTCGCAGACTCAGCATTTCCCAGCTCCTGCCCGGCTCCTGTCTCCCAGGACACAGATGAGGCCCCGCGATGGCTCTAGAGGTTGACCTGAGGGACTCGAAGTCCTGCCGGACTCCCAGGTGCCATGAGCAGTGCTGCTGAGCTGGCCTCTGCCTGTACCCCCAGCCACCCCTAACAGAGGACTCAGACCTGGGGGTTTAGGGGGCACAGGAAGCCAGAGCTGGTTTAGGGAGACCTCAACTAAAATCCGGAATGGGGAACCCCTGATGCTTCGGGAAGAGGCTTTCTCAGAAACCCTTCAGGGACATTGGAGGGCATTTCGCTGAAGTTGGAGGGGAGTCCTGGCCACTCTGTGTGGCAATAGCAAAATACCTGAAGCCGCGTTGCTTAGAAAATGAAAGAAGTTCACTTTGCCTGTGGCTTGACCAGCCCGAGAGCGTGGCACGGCATCAGCTTCTAGTGAGGGTCTCATGGCAGACAGCATCCCCCAGCAGGAGCCCGAGTGAGATGGGGCTGGAGGAGGACTGGGCCCTGTCCCTGATGACAACCCCAGGGCAGGCAACGTGGGGAAGACACCACTGGGCACGTGCATCCCCTCCTGGACCACCCGGGGTCCATCCCCTGCCTCGGCCCCTGAGTCCAGCTTCTTCCACATGTGCACTGTTGCAGTTGATTTCTCAACAATATTGCAGTGGAGTTGTTTCTGAGAGGAGGAGCCTGGTGGCGGCTAGAGGCATGGAGTCACCACACAGACGCCGGGAGTCGGTGAAAGTGGGCTTGAGGCAAGCAGCCCGCAGACTCGTTTATTTCAGTTAGTACAACAGCTTATATAGCCAAGACAGCCAATCCGGTCATGGGGTGGTTTATACCCTAACCAATCACAGCCTGTTGTCAGGCAGTATTGGAAGCCATCCAATCACAGCCTGTTGCCAGGCAGGCTCCACTGCCAGGTGGGATTCAAAGCCATTCCTGAATAACTGACGCTCGCTTGCCAGCGGCCATCTTGACATGGCCTTCTCATTCCACCACATTTCCCCCTTTCATTTATTTTTGAGCAATGGGAGGCATGATTTTTGGCCATACCATTGTTGACCCTGTGTCCATGTGGTCTCTGTACGCGGCTGTGCCTGTCTTAGGTTGTCCCCCAGGGGATCTTACCCGTCGTTGACTAAACAGTGCTCAACACAGGAGACCACTGGTGTGCTTGCTCAGATGGGGTAGGAATGAGGAAGAATGGTAACCAGGAATTGTGTGACCACACACAGGCTGTGGGCCGTTTGAGTGGCTGACTAGAGCTAGTGGGGTATGAAGCATTACTGGATGTGTCTATGGGCAGTTTCCCAGGGTAGGATGATAGGGCAGGTGCGTCTGCTAACAAGGCTGACTCTCAGTCTTGTTCAGCTGGTTCTGGTTGGCTGTCAGTTGCAGGCTGGATGTTTCTGGCTGGTACCCAAATGGGCTGTGCCGCATTCTCTGGAAAGACACAAGCATATCCTCGACCTTTGGTTAGAGAGGGTGTGGCCCCTTCCATTCTCCTGTCAGGGGTATTTCCACCTAACCATAGGGGCCGGGGTCTGGGATGGAAAGGATCCCCAGTGTTTATAAACTGGGCTGACCCCTTGGAATCAAAAGTAAGAAACTTGATAGTGAAAAGGACCTCAGTCAAAGCAAGCTGTGGGTCTGGGGACATACGGTTGTTTTTCTGTCCTTGTAAGAGATCTTTAATCGTCCTATGAGTTCTTTCAATGATTGCCTGCCCCTGTGGCTTGTATGGGATACCTGTGGCAGACTGTATGTTCCAGGACCTCAGGAAGGAATTAAATTCCTGTGGTGTATATGCTGGCCCATTATCAGGCTTTATTGTCCAGGGGACACCGAGGACCAGCAGGGCTGACTTAACCGCCTTTATCACATTTCTAGCCTTTTCTCCAGATTGGGCTGCTGCAAATACAGCCTTTGAATACGTATCTCCCACCACATGGACAAACATAAGTTGACCAAAGGAGTTAATGTGGGTGACGTCCACTTGCCAGAGCTTCTAAGGAGCAAGTCCTCGCGGGTTCACTCCTGCTTGTAGCAGTGGGCCTGACGGGGCGAGGGGGCACAATTCTTGCAAGAGTGCACTAGGTGTTTGCATTGGCTCATTGTTAGCTCCGGGAAAAGTGATTTTGTGTTGCTTTCTGCCATATGAAGTTTTTGGTGTAGAATAGGGGCTTGTTCTAGGTGTCTGATGGCAGCCATGTTGCAGGAGATAAGATGATGAACCTTTTCGTTGCCTTGGGAAACTCACATAACAAGCAGAAGTATGACCTGCAAACTGACATAAGCACAGCAATGGAGTTTTTTTTCTGAACTTGAGCCTTGAAGGATCAAAATTGAAAGTATGCATCAGGAACTGAACCTCACCTGTGTTTAGATGGGGCCTGCTGAGTGGGAGAAGTCCTCATGAACTCATTATGTCAGAGTTCTCAGGGCTCCCTGGGTGGTTTGAAGTGCCCCGTGCCTCCATCAGCACCGGCAAGTGGAAGCGGGAGAGAGACATCTCCCCAGACTGAGCTGTCCTGAGCCCTTCTGGCCCCCAAGGGCTGCAGCTCTACAGGCCCGCGTGTGGGGTCAGCCAGGGGCGGTGCTGCTCTGCCTAGACCCTCCAGAGAGCTCCCCCAGCCTCTGATGCAGGAGCACAGTGTGTTGGCTCCAAGGACTTGGGCCATCTTCTACTGCCTTCCCAGGCCATAGCAGAGAGCTGGATGGGAAGTGGAGCAGCCGGGACTCAAGCTGGCTCCCATATGGGATGCCAGCACTGCAGGTGGAGGCTTTATCTCACTATACCACAGCCACAGCACCGGCCCCAGCTTCCTGTGTTTAAAAAGGAATTATTGGGGCCGGCGCAGTGGCCCATGGTTAACGCCCTGGCCTGAGGCACTGGTGTCCCATATGGGCACCGGTTCTACCCAGCTGCTCCTCTTATGATCTAGCTCTCTGCTATGGCCTGGGAAAGCAGTAGAAGATGGCCCAAGTCCTTGGGCCCCTGCACCCGTGTGGAAGGCACAGAAGCTCCTGGTTCCTTGCTTCAGATTGGCTCAGCTCTGCCTGTTGCAGCCATCTAGGGAGTGAATCAGTGGTTGGAAGAGACCTCTCTCTCTCTCTCTCTCTGTCTCTTTCTCTGTCTGCCTCTCTGTAACTACGCCTTTCAAATAAATAAATAAATATGTAAAAAGCAAAACAAAAAAAATATGTGACAGTCACAGAAAGAATTTTCTTGATCATGGGCTCTGAAGATTGTCCTGCTCAAAATACTATAGACAAAATAACCAACAGTAAAGAAATACTATAGACTTCTAAAAATTAATCAGATTCAAGAATTTTGAATCAGCAGTTCATGGTAGAAGTCCTGATGATAAGTGTCAAAGTCAATTAATTATAGGAAGTAAGTCTGGGTAATTACTCTATTTTTTTTTCTTTGACAGGCAGAGTGGACAGAGAGAGAGAGAGAGAGAAACGTCTTCCTTTGCTGTTCGTTCACCCCCCAGTGGCTGCTGCGGCTGGTGCACTGCGCTGATCTGAAGGCAGGAGCCAGGTGCTTCTCCTGGTCTCCCATGGGGTGCAGGGCCCAAGCACCTGGGCCATCCTCCACTGCACTCCCGGGCCACAGCAGAGAGCTGGCCTGGAAGAGGGGCAACCGGGATAGAATCCGGTGCCCTGACCAGGACTAGAAACCGGTGTGCCGGCGCCGCAGGCAGAGGATTAGCCTAGTGAGCCTCGGTGCCGGCCTGGATAATTACTCTAGATAAAGACACTGTAGGGGCTGGCACTGTGGCATATTGAGTAAACCCGCTGCCTGCAGTGCCGGCCTCCCATATGGGCACTGGTTCCAATCCAGCTCTCTCTCTCTCTCTCTCTCTCTTTTAAAGATTTATTTATTCATTTGAAAGAGTTATCTAGAAAGATAAGGAGAGAGAGAGAGAAAGAGCGAGAAGTCTTCCATCTGCTGGTTTACTCCCCAACTGGCCGCAACAGATGGAGCTATTCCAATCCGAAGCCAGGAGATAGGAGCTTCCTCCGGGTTTCCCACATGGAAACATGCAGAGAGCTGGATTGGAAGTGGAGCAGCCGGGACTGGAACCAGCACCTCTGCTGTGGCCTGGGAAAGCAGAAGATGGTCCAAGCCCTTGGGCCCCTGCACCCGCATGGGAGACTAGTAAGAAGCTCTTGGCTCCTGGCTTCAGATCGGCACAGCTCTGGCTGTTGCGGCCAACTGGGGAGTGAACCAGCGGATGGAAGACCTCTCTCTCTCTTCCTGCCTCTGCTTCTTCTCTGTGTAACTCCGACTTTCAAATAAATAAATAAATCCTTTTTTAAATTATTATTATTTTTTTTGACAGGCAGAGTGGACAGTGAGAGAGAGAGACAGAGAGAAAGGTCTTCCTTTGCCATTGGTTCACCCTCCAATGGTCACCACGGCTGGCGCGCTGCGGCCAGCGCACCGCACTGATTGGATGGCAAGAGCCAGGAACCAGGTGCTTTTCCTGGTCTCCCATGGGGTGCAGGGCCCAAGCACCTGGGCCATCCTCCACTGCACTCCCTGGCCACAGCAGAGAGCTGGCCTGGAAGAGGGGCAACCGGGAAAGAATCCGGCACCCCGACCGGGACTAGAACCCGGTGTGCCGGCGCCGCAAGGCGGAGGATTAGCCTAGTGAGCCGCGGCGCCAGCCATAAATAAATCTTTTTTAAAAAAGACATTGCAAATGTTAAACATTAAAATTTAACCTATTTTGTTAAAAACAACCTTTTAAAGATAAAAATAATGTGGTTTTTGTTCAATTATTCCAGACTATATTCTCACATATAGGGGTAGTGCTAGAAAGAATAGGAAAAAACATGAGAGGACAGAGTAAATACCTGAGATAATAGAGAAATATCTGTTCAAGTGCTTTTCAGTGCAAGAGTAGCTGGTAGAGGCCGGCCCCGGTGTGCCGGCGCCGCAGGCAGAGGATTAGCCTAGTGAGCTGCGGAGCTGGCCAATTTGAGTGAATTATTATGATCTCTTGTTTACAGAAGTCAATGGCAGTGTTTTATAAACAGTTAAGTGTATGCTGAATTTACTAGGCAGTGCAGAGTTCCAGCTTCAACTGTAATCACTGCCGGTGTCAACCGTCTCATTATCATGGGCTTTACTGAAGGAGTAACTCACTGGAGAGAACAGAACTCTTTCCACCCGGGCCCCCTGAAGATTCAAAAGACCATTCCCACCACGGCAGAGCCTTTCAGTTCCTATGAGCAGGGCCAGCATCGTGGCCTAACAGGTAAAGCCGCCTCCTGCAACGCTGGCATCTCTCCCATACGGCCCTGAGTCTCAGCTGCTCCACTTCCGAGCCAGATCCCTGCTAATGTGCCTGGGGAAGCAGTGGAAGATGGCCAAATGCTTGGGTCCCTGCACTCACGTGGGAGACCTGGAAGAAGTTCTTGGTTCCTGGCTTCTGCCTGGCCCAGCCAGACCATTTGGGGAGTGAACAAGCGAATAGAAGATCTCTCTCTCTCTTTCTCTCTCTGTCTCTCCTTCTGCCTTTCAAATCAATCAATCAATCTTTAAAACAATTTTCCAGTATCTTCTGTTCATCCCATGATCCCTGGAAGAGCCAGCATGTTCGTGGCAGCTCCAGTAACTTCTTTTGGTTGCTTGCAGAGCTGTTTAACTGGCAATATTTGTGATTGGGCACTATTAAACCTTCCTGCATTCCTGAGGAAGCCTTACTGCCTTATTGGCCATGGCTCAACTTCTTTTTTTTTTTTTTTAATTTGTCTTGGGTTTTACTTGGCAGCATTTTATTTGGAATTTCACCACCTGCAATATTAAGGGAAGTTACAATGTTTGTGTTATCTTTGCCACATTTTAGAGCCGAAATTTAACTATCTTACAAAAATGAATTGAGAAAAATTTTTAAAGCATTTATCTCATGAGTTTATTTACAAACATATCCAGTATGCTACATGAGTTCAAGAGTTTGATCCACAATCAATAGATCATACCTCTTGAACTGTTCTTCATTTCTAGTGAGTAGATGACTGAAAGAATCCTCATTTTTTAAATTTTTATTAAATTTTTTAAACATTTCATGTTTTGTTTGAAAGGCAGAGAGACAGAGACAGACATATAGAGATCTTCCATCTGCTTGTTGACTACTCTAAAGTCTGCAATAGCTAGGGCTGGACCAGGAGCGGGGAGCTCAATTCAGGTTTCCCATGTAGCGGCCAGGGCCCAGCCACTCGAGCCATCATCTGCTGTCTCCTAGGTGGGCATCAGCAGGAAGCTGGGATTGGAGGAGGAGCTGGAACCTGGACTCAGGTATTCTAATATAGGACGTGGCTGCAGCGGCTTAACCACTGCACCAAGGGCCTGCCCCCAGTGTGTTTCTTAAGCTTTAGGTGTCTTCGCATCAGGAAAGGAGTGGCAAGTCCAGACCCAAAATGCAAAGTCATCGTAATCAGTCATTGCTTTCTTTTTCCACTTACCGTGGCCAACTCTTCCCTGGGCTCTTCTGGGGGTTCCTACAGACCACAGAGCCTGAACCCCAGCTACTCTGCTCCAAAGTGGCCCAGACACCCAATGGGGATGATATGGCAGCACCATACTCTGTCTTCCTTTTTCTCACAACCTTGTTCTCTTTCTACCTTTTTATGTGGTAAAGTTTAAAATTTTTATTTACATTTGTTTATTTGAAAGGCAGAGAGACAGAGATCTCCTGGCCATTGATCCATTACAGCAGCCAGGGCTGGGCCAGGCTGAAGCCAGGAGCCCCAGACTCAATTTGGGTCTCCTGTGTGGGTGACAGGGATCCAAATATTTGGGCTATCACTTACTCCCTCCCATGGTGTAGGCGAGCAGGAAGCTGGAATTCAAAGTGGAGCCAGGACTCAAATCCAGGCACTCTGATATGGGCTACCAGCATACCAAGCTGTGTCTTAACTG